>NC_134898.1:12035018-12037518 GCF_041734735.1 Babylonia areolata | reverse complement strand
CGCGCGTGTGTGTGTGTGTGTGTGTGTGTGTGTGTCTCTTAATATATTGGGCTATTGTATCTGTGGTTCATCTGATTTTTTTTCTCGTATTTATTCTAACAAATGCGATGCAACAAATGTTGTTTGTTTACCCCTTCATACGGGCTGTGGTATAATGAATAAATCATCCGCATCTCCCTCTCTCTCTCTGTCTCTGTCTCTCTCTCTGTCTGTCTCTCTGTGACTCTGTGTGTGTCTCTCTGTCTCTCTTGCCCCGTCTTTATGTCTGCCTCTCTAAAGAGATCATCATCATCACCATCATCACTATCATCATCATCATCACCATCATTATTATTATCATTGTGGATTATATAAAACGAGGATGCCCGTTTTGTGTTTCCAACATGCCGCGTTTTGGACGTTCGTGTTACCTAGAGTGATGGCCTAGAGGTAACGCGTCCGCCTAGGAAGCGAGAGAATCTGAGAGCACTGGTTCCAATCACGGCTCAGCCGCCGATATTTTCTCCCCCTCCACTGCACTTTGAGTGGTGGTCTGGACGCTAGTTATTCGGATGAGACGGTAAATGCGAGGTCCCGTGTGCAGCATGCACTTAGCCGCACGTAAAAGAACCCACGGCAAAAAAAAAGGTTGTTCCTGGCAAAATTCTGTAGAAAAATCCACGTCGATAGGAAAAACAAATAAAACATACCAAAAAATGGGTGGCGCTGTAGTATACCGACGCGCTCTCCCTGGAGAGAGCAGACCGAATTTCACACAGAGAAATCTGTTGTGATAAAAAGAAACACAAATACAAATACAAAAATGTCGCTCTCTACGATCAGCTTCAGGTCTACTCTAGTTTCCTCGTTCCCCAAATACTTATTATTATCAGTAGTAGTAGAAGTAGTTGTATAGTTGTTGTTGTTGTTAGGGATGGTGCTTATGCAAGTGTATTCATTTGTGTGAGTGAAGTGTCCGTTTTATCTCTTGTGTTTGTCTTTCTGGCTGTGACATGGTTTTCTTCTTTCTCTCTTCTTTTTTTTTTTATTTTATTCATTGTATCTATTTACTTAGCAGTAGTACTGGTAACGATAGTAGTGGTAGTGGTGATAGTTGCAGTGGTACTAATAGCTTCACTGTTTGATGTTTGACTGGTTCTTGGAAATGGATATTCATTAAGGTATTAGAAAAAAAAAGGTCGAAGCAGACGTTGAATTGTGAAATGCAACTGTTGAGAACGATTCGAAGTGGGGCGGTATACGAATCGTTCGCAGTTACACGCTGTTTCTAATTACCCATACCTAACCTATTCATTGGAAAGAAAGAAAAAAAAAAGGAGAGACTCTCTTTTTGATACTTAAAACGCCACAGCACATTCAACAAATCCAGTTTATAGCCAAGCGAAAAACACATTGTCATCCAGTATGTGTCTGCCTCAAGCAATTTTCATTTATGAATTAATTCATTTGGTGGGTTTGATGAACGTTGGGATGTATTTTCCTTTCCTGTTTTTGTGTTGTTCTTTATTATTTAGTGTTTATTTATTCATTTATTTCATTATTATTATTATTATAGTTTTTTGTTGTTTGATTTGATTTTTGTTCATGTTTCATAATTTTCATATTCATTTAGCTGAACAAGGAAAGAAACAGACACGCCCAGAATCCTCTTGTGGCGTGCAGGAGGGGGTTGGCAATTTAACTGTCACCACAACCTTTCTATATTTTCTTCACATACCCTTCCTTTAACTCTGCATCTTTCTGTGTGATTCACACCAACGCGACCGACACGTGAACAGCTCTCGAAGCGTGCTTCTATACTTGGTTCCTAAAGAACAGTAGATGAAGAAGTTAAACGTGGCGTTGATGTAGGAAGCCAGCTTGTAGAAGGAGAAGAGAAGAGCGATCAGGTTATAGTTGCGTCCATCCAGGCTCACGTGGGGGAGAAAGTTGACACTGACGCCTATCACGGTCGTCGGAACTGCGCAGACGATATACAGAACGGAAGCCGCGATGAGCATGCGCGTCAGCAGCATTTCCCGTGAGGACAACGAACTGGAGGAAGTTCGCTCTCGCCAGGCCGCCATTTTCCTCAGTTTAACTGACGTCACGATCGTCGTCGTTACGATGACGGTGACGTAGATGAGGGGTTGGACAGTGGCGAAAGAGAAGGTGAGGACGTTGAGATGAGACTGATAGCGGGTGTAGAACCGACTGGTGCGTAATGCTTTCAGCGTTATGTTGGTCCGAGGATCGAACACACAAACCAGGCTCCACCTCATGCTCTGAAACGCGAACCCAGTCAAACAAAACAGAGTGGTGAACGCCAGCACGTAACACGTCGTCCGGGTGCTCAGAACCGTCTGCGACTTGAGCGGACTCACGACGCACAGACACCGCTCACAAGCGATGAACATGGACAGGAAGCCGGACAGCCACGTCAGGCTGCGAAGCCCCAGCAGCCTGTGATCCGCCAGGAACTGAAAGACGGGCCCGAACCTGCCGGCCTGGGTCAGCCCCA
>NC_134898.1:12022518-12030018 GCF_041734735.1 Babylonia areolata | reverse complement strand
ACACACGCAAACACACACACACACACACTGTCGTAAAAATAGATAGATAAATAAAGCCAGGCTACAATATAATGTACGTACCAATGTGCAAATAAGAGACAATGGCCGCACGGGTGTGTGTCCAAAACATAACATTTCATGCGCGCAATGCGAGTGAATATTACGAACGACATATTTTACTCACAGATCTAGAATGACACTCTTTTTTTTTCGTATTTTAGAATTTTCATGGTACGGTTGTTTCCATTTCTTTACTAAAAAGTAACTGGTAATACCCTTTTCACCCAGTTAATGACTGTTCGTATATTGTTCCCAATGGTATCAATTTTTATTGCGAAAATTGAAGAATGTGTGCAGCGGTTTTTGCCGAAGGAGGAATTCGTGTTCGCTGGTAGTTTCGTAGTTGTTCTTCTTCTTGTCGTTGATGTAGTTGTTTTTAGTTGTTTGTTGTTCTTTTTCATGTTTTTTTTCCCCCAAAGGCTGGAGGAAGCTGGTACATATATGTTGCTTGGATATGGTAGGCTAATTATCCTTTTATGTGTTTTTGATGGAATGTTGACAGATTCATATCCAACTTGCGCCGAAAAAAAAAAACGCGTCCATTGTGATAAGAATATGAGGATATTCTATTAAAAACGGCACTATTTCACTCACAGATCCGGATGATATCTATAACAACACAACGTGGAGAGACAGATGGGGACGAATTTTCTGTTTCAGCCATGGAGTGGAGTGATGGCCTAGAGGTAACGCGTCCTCCTAGGAAGCGAAAGAATCTGAGCGCGCTAGTTCGAATCACGGCTCAGCCGCCGATATTTTCTCCACCTCCACTAGACCTTGAGTGGTCTGGACGCTAGTCATTCGGATGGGTCGATAAACTGAGGTCCCGTGTGCAGCATGCATTTAGCGCACGTAAAAGAACCCACGGCAACAAAAGGGTTGTTCCTGGCAAAATTCTGTAGTAAAATTCACTTCGATAGGAAAAACAAATAAAACTGCACGCAGGAAAAAAAAAAAAAAAAAAAAAAGGTGGCGCTGTAGTGTAGCGACGCGCTCTCCCTGGGAAGAGAGCAGCCCGAATTTCACACAGAGAAATCTGTCGTGAGAAAAAGAGAAATACAAATACAAATATTAGACAAGCGAAGATGGCGGGGCGGGGGGTGGGGGGTGGTGGGTTAGATATGGTGACAGAACTGGAAATAAAAGAAAGCATGCAGAGAAAGAAGAGCAGGAATGAGAGGGAAGCGCGTGCTATTGTTCGTGTTGATAGAAATTGATAATAGTAGAGAGTGTCTTGCCCAAGTTAGGGTGCCAGGAAAAAAAAGTTACGTCTGTTAACAGGTTCCTGAAGATGAGTGATGTCATAGTCTGTTTGACGTCACATGTCATCGGGGCACGTGGCAGCGTACAGGAAATGACGTCGTCTGACCCAGTTCGGCCCAAAGGTAGTGTTACATCAGTGCGTGCTTTGGTATCTTTTTGTGTGACCCTCAAACTCAGACGAACAGCCAGGACATCACTCCTCTTCAGACAGCCAGAAGTACACCCCTTTGGAACACTACATGGACCTCACACCTGCACAGACAGCCAGGACCCCAGACCTCTCGAATAACGAAACCTTCACGAGACCAAGACCCCAGCACAGTAAAACTTTATTTTGAGAAGACAACAGATTGTTAACTCTACACTGCTGTTTATTGTACAGCGGATCAACGCATGGAGCAACAATGCAACCTACGCTGGGAAAAACAGGGGAAGACATCCCACCTGTCAACGTCAGCCCAGAGCTTCTCTCGACTTCCGTGGCAAGGCCAGTCCCGTATGGATTCAACCTGGATTCCCAGCTGCAGCAACATTGACCTTAACAGCGACATACTCAACAACCGAGTGGTTCAACTATAAGATTTTCAATCTAGGGGTACGAAATACCGGTCATGGCGGGTCATACTAAAATGCGAAAAGACGCGAAAAGACACGAAAAGACGCGAAAAGACACGAAAAGACACGCGAAAAGACACGAAAAGACGCGAAAAGACACGAAAATACACCGGAAAAGAATGTGAAAAGACATGAAAAGTCCTGGAATATCTATTCTGATGTCTTTTCAGATGTGTTTTCGCGTCTTTTCGCGTCTTTTAAGTAAGACACGAAAAGACGCGAAAAGATACGAAAACACACCTGAAAACACATGTGAACAGACACTTTTCGTGTCTTTTCGCGTCTTTTCGCGTCTTTTCGTGTCTTTTCGCGTCTTTTCGAGTTTTAGTGACACCGTGCCATACTAAAATGCGAAAAGACGCGAAAAGACACGAAAAGACACGCGAAAAGACACGAAAAGACGCGAAAAGACACGAAAAGACACCGGAAAAGAATGTGAAAAGACATGAAAAGTCCTGGAATATCTATTCTGATGTCTTTTCAGATGTGTTTTCGTGTCTTTTAAGTAAGACACGAAAAGACGCGAAAAGATACGAAAACACATCTGAAAAAACATGTGAAAAGACACTTTTCGTGTCATTTCGTGTCTTTTCGCATTTTCACATTCTTTTCGGATGTCTTTTCGCGTTTTCACATTTTTTTCATATGTCTTTTCGTGTCTTTTCGCGTCTTTTCGTGTCTTTTCGCGTCTTTTCGAGTTTTAGTGACACCGGTCATGGCGGTGGTTTATTAATTAAGGATGGAGATGTACAGACTTGCTTGTGCCTGGACCTCATTCCTTGGGGATCCACATGCATCACGTGCAGAAAATAAAACGCGCACGGTAATGATTTTGTTGTCCATGACATCGTTTTGGTTTGGTTATGGAAAACAAAAACAAGAACAATCAACCATGCACACCCCTAAAACCGGAATATGGCTTCCTATTTGGCGGGGTTCAAATGGAATTTCAGAGCGGAAAACTGAATGAATTACTAACGGCCCTTCCCAAATTCACTGGATCAAAAAGAATCGGTGATCTCTCTCACCAAGGCTAGAAAGACCACAGAATCGGAGACTGTCTTTCTGTATGGCGATGGCTGATGATGGTGAGTATGCTGCGAAAGGGATCCGTTTTGGTTTAGGAGTAAGTGTGTGTTATACGCTTCCTTTCATGAATTTCATAAATACGACTCGTACAAGTGTGTTATATTGAATATCACAACGACTGTCTGATTTTTTTTAAACAAGTATAAAATAAAAAGGATGGAAGAGGAAGTTTTATGTTTTCTGTCAAACAGTGTGACAGATGAATATCTCTGTTACAATAGAAACATGGGTATTTACATTTTTCTGGTTTCAATTGCTAGTTATATGATAAATCTCAGTATCGTCTTTTATCATTTTTAAAATTGTTTCCTTCCTTTTAAGTGAGGCTCACTTAGTTTTGTGCCTGAAAAAAAAAATCATTTGAACAGAAACAATTATTTCCTGACCCCCCCCCCCCCTCTCTCTCTCCCTTTCTCTCTCCCTCTCTCTCTCCCACTCTCCCTCTCTCTCTCCTTTTCTCTCTCCCCCCTCTCTCTCCCTCTCTCTCCCCCTCTCTCTCTCTCTTTCTCCTTTTCTCTCTCTTCCTCTCCCTCTCTCTCTTTCTCCCTCTCTAACCCTCTCTCTCTCCCTCTCTCTCTCTCCCTCCATCTCTCTCTCCCTCTCTCTCTTCCTCTCTCTCTCCCTCTCTCTCTCTCCCTCCATCTCTCTCTCCCTCTCTCTCTTCCCCTCTCTCTCCCTCTCTCTCCCTCTCTCCATCGTCCTTCGCTCTCTACATCCTCCCTCCCCCTTCCTCTTCCTCCTCTCTCTTCCTCCTCCCTCCTGCTCCTCCCTCTTTCCCTCTACCCCCACCCCTATACCTTCTAAGTCCATTAGGAGTCGTTTCAGACGACTTACAAGTCCATGACTTTGCCTCCTGGACCGAGATTACTTTTGACTGTTCCAAGGTTTCTCCCGCGTCCCCGAAGGCTGCAACAAGCAGGCTTGAAATGGCTTACCGCCACTGCTGGGGGTTTTAGACTTCGGAAACGTAATCGGCTGTCTTTTATGGGTACCACTGGTTGTTAAGACAACCAGGAACTCTCCCGAGGAGGCAGTGGTAGAAAGAGGGTGTAGAGGAGTAGGAGGAGGAGGATTAACCTTCACAAGACCAAGACCCCAGCACAGTAAAACTTTTTTTTTTTTTCCAAGGATGGGGTAGAAGAAGTGTGTGCGTTAAATCTTTGTTCATTATTCTGCTGAAATGAAATTTGTTCTCTCTCTCTCTCTCTCTCTCTCTCTCTCTCTCTCTCTCCCTCTCTGTCTGTCTGCCTCGCTTTCTGTCTCTACACACACACACACACACACACACACACACACACACTCACACACACACATACATACACACACACACACACACACACACACACACACACACACACATATATATATATATATATATATATATATATATCCAACCTCCCTCCTTCTCTGTCTCCTTTCGTCCTCAAAATCACACAGATCAATATATATATAGAAACGAAAAATGTCTTCGACGAATTCAATGACAGGATCATGACTGTCTGTGGAGGAAGAGGGGCAGTCAGAGAGGAGTGTCGACAGAACCCCCCAGGAAGTGGGCATTTTTCTGTGAACCGTTAGGACTGGCAGGTCTGGAATCTACCCCCTTTCCCTTCCCCACCAACCACCCTGAGGGGGTAACGTATGGAAATGGGGACAAAGAGGAAGTTCTATGTCAGCCGATACTATAGTGGACAGTTTGGTGAACTATTCGAATTGGGGTTTTTTTGTTTGTGTAATAGCATTTATTTTTGTGGCAATTTGAATGAATGTGTGGTTGAGATTGCACGTGCGTGTTGTTGCTTGTGATGTTAGGGGAAGCAATTGCGTGGTGGTGCTTGTGATGCTGGAGGAAGCAATTGCGTCTTTCTTATGAACATGATTTTATTGTAATCATCGTTCCTCAGTGTCAGTGAGTACAGTTCTGGATAGCTTAGCTGATCCCGTCACAGCAACTGTAAGCCAGAGCGTGAGAATCGGCTGGACCGGACGGGTCCGAGTGTTTCAATGTTTGGCCTGTTGTCACACTGATGAGAGGTTCGCGCATTGTCGCGCATTGTTGCGCACTGTCAGGCACTCTCACCCTGTGTATTCTGAAGAGATCAGAATAGAGAACCTCTGTAAAACGACCTTGTGTGAGGTGTTCATTCCCTTTTCCTCCCCCTCTTGTTCTTCCTTACCCTCTTGTGGAAAACGCTGTATCGAAGATAGAACCCACCCGAACTACTACAACATTTGTTTGTTTGTTGTTGTTGTTTTTTTTGTATCGTGTTGCATTGTGTGTTGCATTGTGTTGTGTTTTAGAGTGCTGTTGTTTTGTGATGTTTTGTATTTTGTTACACTAGGTTGCACTGCATTGGTTTCGCGTTATGTATAATGCTGTGTTGTGTTGTGTTATGTTGTAGTATGTGTTGTGCAGTTGCTGTATTGCATTGCGTTTGCACTGCATTGCCTGGGACAAACCTGTTTGGTGACGAGGGTTTTTTTTTTACTTGCGCTCTGCGCATGCTGTATACGGGACTTGGATTTGTCATCTCATCCGAATGGCAAGCGTCTAGACTCGAGGTCTGGTGAAAAGGAAGAAAGTTCTGACTAGTGTGATATTCGATCCCGAGCTTTCTCGCTTTCTCATCGCATCACATCGTATCGAATCGTATCGTATCGTATCGTATCTCATCACATCGTATCGCATCGTATCGTATCGTATTGTATCGTATCGTATCGCATCGCATCGTATCACATCGCATCATATCGTATTGTGTGACTGTTTGTCACAGCCGATTTCTCCGAGTAAAATTCGGACTGCTCTCTCTTCGGGGATCGCTATATCGCCACAGTGCAGCGCGCCGCCCATATGTTTTGGGTTTTTTTCCCTTGTTTCTGTCTGCAAGTGTATTTGTTTTCCTATCAAGGTGGATTTTTCTACGGAAATTTGCCAGGAACAACCCTTTCTGATGCTTGTCGTGGGTACTTTTACGTGCGCTATAAGTGCACGCTGGGACAAGTGCACGCACACCAAGTGCACGCTGTACATACGGGACTTCGGTATTATCATCCCAACCGAAGAACTAGCATCCAGACCACAACTGAAGGTCTAACGTAGAGGGGGGTAAAAAAACCCAACAAACCTGGTCCCTATGCGGGACGCGAACCCGTTAACACTGGCTTCCTAGTCGGACTCATTACCACTAGGCCACCATTCCGCATTACAAACATATTGTATCTCATGTTTTTCTTCAGGATTACCCCATCTGTTACAACTACACTGACTGCACCACGATGACCAGCCGATCGGAGGCAACTAGTAAGAACATGAAGCGGGTTTATAAGAACGCATGCACCGATACAGAGAATAAATGATGCGATCATATAGCGATCTTTACACACACAAAAATCTGTGTCGACACCTGCATACAGATATCCAGGTGAGGCCTTTTTTTTTCTTCTTTTTTTGTTGCTGCCCCACCATTTGCACCGTTTCAGTGGCATTACTCCCACGCCGCTCATTTAGATTCCCCCATACACGGCCACACCCTGGTTCGTCCATCACAGTTCCACCGTCGGCAGTCCGCAGGGAACCATCGATGTTAGGTCGTCAGAAAACCACACACCAGAGGAGACCCTGCACTGCTGCTGAGTCACTTCGGTGGTGTTCAGTGGTGCCTGTTCTGCTTCAACGTACTTAGGACACCACCTACTAAGCCCCCTGGAGACGAAGCTCAAAGTATACAAGGCCATAGTTCTCACCACACTGCTCTATGGATCTGAATCATGGACTGTCTACAAACGCCACGCCAGAAAGCTGAACCACTTCCACACCACCAGCCTCAGAAAACTTCTCGGCATAAAGTGGCAAGAGAAGATCCCTGACACAGAGGTGCTCACTCGTGCAAACTTGTCCAGCATCTACATCATCTTGATGCAGGCCCAGCTGCGCTGGGCAGGCCATGTAGTTCGCATGCCAGACCAGCGGCTCCCCAAGAAACTGCTGTACGGCGAACTCCAACATGGCAAGCGCTCCCATGGAGGCCAAAATAAGCGCTTCAAAGACACTCTGAAAGCTTCTCTGAAGGCCTTCAACATCAACCACGACACATGGGAGCTGAATGCAATGGACAGACCAAAGTGGCGTTCAGCTGTCCACAAAGGCGCCAAATCCTGTGAGGCCAACAGAATCGCTGCAGCAGAGCAACGCAGACAGGCCAAGAAAAGCAGTGCCAGCAAGTCCCCCGACAGCCGCCACCATCCCCTGTCCACACTGCGTCAGAACCTTCCGGGCGCGAATTGGCCTGACCAGTCATCTGCGCACCCACAGAGCCCAACCCACCCACCCCCAGGATGACTAGATGGTCCTCGTCGATCCCGACGGACGAACCACACACACACTAAGCCCCCTACTAACGACAATAATGGCTTAGTCGCGGAGCCAGAGTGAGTGAGCGTTCCTCCCAGAGTAGAGACCGCCACCACGTCCCT
>NC_134898.1:11982518-12017518 GCF_041734735.1 Babylonia areolata | reverse complement strand
CGTGAAAACGATTAAGTGTAGATTTCAGACGAGAACGATAATGTTCGGTGATTTTAGCAACAATCGAAAGACAATACAAGTGTTTTATGTCCCTGATATTGCTTCTGGGTGGAACGGTTACAGCTGACAAGAAGAGAAGAAGAACAGCACAATACTGTTGTTCTCGCCGTAGAAAATCGACTTTCTGTCTGGTTGCTTGTGTTTCTTCTTCACCTCCTCCTCTTCCTCCTCCTCCTCCTCCCCCTTCTCCTCTTCCTCCTCCTCCTTCTTCTTCTCCTCCTCCTCCTCCCCCTTCTCCTCCTCCTCCTTCTTCTTCTTTTTCTTCTCCTCCTCCTCCTCCTCCTTCTTCTTCTTTTTCTTCTCCTCCCCCTCTTTCTTCTCCTCCTTCTTCTCCTCCTCCATCCTCTTCTCCTCCTCCTTCTTCTTCCTCTTCTTCTTCTCCTCCTCCTCCTGCTCCTCCTCCTTCTGCTCCTCCTCTTCCTTCTTCTTCTTCTTTTTCTTCTCATCTTCTTCTCCTCCTCCTCCTGCTCCTCCTCCTCCTCCTTCTTCTTCAGTCTTTTTTTTTCTTTCTAACCTCTCTCTCCCTCTCTCTCATTCTGGCGCTGAAACCACTGTTTCAGAAGCTACAGGACAACCCTGTGTATGTTTTGGAGTGAGAGGGTGGGCGGGGGTTGGGGGAACGGGGGGCGGGGGGCGGGGGGTGTGCGTTGGGGGTATTGATATCGGGATGAACAGTGTCATGAAAATGTCAGTGAAGGATTGTGCAGAGCAGAGATAAGTGGACAGGGGAAGAAGGGGAAGTTGGCCGAGTCTGAAAATGCGGAAGTATTCAAACAGCGTGGAGATTAAGTGACAAGACGAAAAGGAAGAAATCCTATGAAACAACAAAAAAAAAGGGACAAAAAAAGAAGAAAGAAACCCACAATGTGTACACCTGGGCGGAATGAGGAAGTTAGAAATATACAGAATGGAACAGAAGTGGTAAAACCTAAGATTCTGTGTGTGTGTGTGTGTGTGTGTGTGTGTGTGTGTGTGTGTGTGTGTGTGTGTGTGTGTGTGTGTGTGTATGTCTGTGTATGTGCACAGTTTGTGTGTTTGTGTATGTGTGTGTGCGCGATCGCGCGCGCGAGTGTGTATGTGTGTATGCGTGTGTGTGTGTATGTGTTTGTGTGTTTTGTGTGTGTGTGTGTGCGTGCGTGTTTGCGTGCGCACCTGCCTAGATATATACATGTGTGTGTGTGTTTGTCTGTCTGTCTGTCTGCCTGCCTGCCTGCGTCTGTTTGAATCTGTGTCTGTGCGTGTGTCTATGTGTGTGTGTGTGTGTGTGTGTGAGAGAGAGAGAGAGAGAGAGCTCTGCACGTGAATACCAAACGGCCAACTACCGTGGATATCGATTTAAATGCCAACACAGTGTATAGATCATCTATCAAAAGATCACCAGGTAAAAGGGGGCAGAAGGCATTTCTATAATTGAAAGTCATGGTCTTGCTGGTGGCTGCATGCTGTGCAGTAACAATAACAGTGATGCTATCAATAATAATACTGACAACCATGATGATCAGATGATGATGATGATGATCAGATGATGATGATGATCATCAGATGATGATGATGATGATGATAATCTGCAAAAAGACAACAAACACAAGTCACCAAATGACATGCACAACACCCAGCATTTCGATGAAAGGTAAAACATGGACGGATAGCTAACAACCAGTATCACTTCAATCTGATTTCAGGGTCATATTATTCGCCCTAATAAATAAATTTCTAGAGAAGAATTATAGGATATACCTTTTTAACAGTCTTATAGTTGGTAGGAACGAAAATGTCAGCCGTGTTGTTGTTGCGAAGTGTATTTTCTTTGCTATGAAAAAAAAAAACCCAGAGACACCATTTCCTTGATGGCCAGATATGTTTTTTTTACCGTTTTCGCCAAATTTCAAATAATTATATGTCTGTTGTAACAGAGACAGAGAAACAAAGGGAGAGGAAAAGAGAGAGGGGAACAAAGAGAGAGAGAGAGAAACAAAGACACAAAGAGAGACAGAGACACTAAGAAATACACAGAGAAAGGACAGAAAAGGTCTAGAAAGAGAGAAAGACAAAGAGAGAAAGATTCGGATTCGGATTCGGATGATTTATTCATATAGGCCATTGCCCCTCATGAAGGGGTGCAGTATACAACATGATAAACATGCAAGTGCACAAGGCGAAACAATCATCAAAGGAATTATGATCTCTAAAGAGAGAGAGAGGGCAGAGAGAAAGACAAACAAACAAACAGACAGACAAAACAGAGGGATACAGAGATACAGAGTGGTTGCCGGTCAAAACTTTACACACACACACACACACACACACACACACACACACACACACACACAGACACCCGAATGTCACAGGAACCACTAACGTTCCTTTTTTTCTTTTTCTTTTTTTTCTTTTTTTTTTTCTCTCCATCTACCCCACTCCTCCCATTTGCCCACCTGCAAGCGATCTTTGCAACACTAATTTTGCTCAGCGTGAAGATTTCTCTACGCAAATCCCATGAACACAGGAAAACTTTTGACGCTAAGCACACTTGGTGTCGCAGCTAACGTTGGTCATACAACCTTAGCCCAGTTCCCCATTGTCACAACCACAGAATACTGGAGAAACACCGAAAAGGAAAACAACAACAACAAAAAAGTCCGTCGGCAAGTCCTGACAAATTACCCAGACCAGTCATGCTGCCCACAGCCCAGACAACGACAAAGGGGCCATGCCCCGGCTGGTCACCCGTCAGAGGAACCAAAATAATGGTGTGTGTGTGTGTGTGCGCGCGCGCTTACTTGCTTAGAGTTGACTTCATCAAGATTTTGCGCCTTATAAATAGTATTATTATTAGTAGTAGTAGAAGTATTTTTTATGTATTTATCTATTTTATTATTTTATTTTAATTTTTTTTAATTTCTCAAGGCTTGACTAAGCGCGTTGGGTTACGCTGCTGGTCAGGCATCTGCTTGGTAGATGTGGTGTAGCGTATATGGATTTGACCGAACGCAGTGACGCCTCCTTGAGCCACTGATACTGATGATGATACTGATACTAAAATATCAATTAAAATGGTCGTGTTTTTGGTTTTGGTTTTTTCAAAAATCAAATAACTCACGTCTCGTTTGATCCACGCACTATTTAATAAAAATCAAGTTTTAGAACATCTATTTTCTTCAGGAAATGAAAAAAAAAAAAAAAAAAAAAAGTTTACGGGAGGTACATATCGAAACAAAGTCTTCATGGAGCCTAGCTGTAAAATATTCTCTGCCTGATATCGTGCAGATCCCAGCAGTCTGTCAGCAGATGTTTGACACTGAGCGAGGGGGCTGTTTTCACGGCACACACCACGGGGACTCCTCACCTTTCACCATAAACTGATGGGCCAGATAATACTGACCTTTGTGTGCATCCTGCAGGGAAGAGAACTGTCTCCCCTTCCCTGTCCCCTTGAACGGAAGACAGGAAGGAAGGCAGTCAGACGATGACGGTGGTACTGACATGCAAGTCAGACTCGTAACTTCCACGAAAATTGGAGCGACAGCAACGGAGAAGCGAGGAACAGAGCTTACATGGGATGTGGAGAGAGAGGAGAGAGGGGAAAAAAAATCGATGTAAAATATTCCGCGGAAAACCCTGAAAAAATCCAATTTCCAGTCACGTGCAGAGCAGAGGGAAGTTACCTAATCGCTAGCACGGTCATAATTTGTGGACACGTGGCTAAGTGGTTATGCGCCCGACTTGGAAGGACCAGGGTGTCCATAAGTTCAAGTCCCGCACGGACTAGGACTTCCGAAAAATCCTCCCCACACTAGAGCTTGAGTGGTGGTCTGGGTACTAGTCATTCGAATGAGACGACAAAACGAGGTCCCGTGTGCAGCATGCAGTCAGGCGCACGAAAAAGAGCCCACGGCAAGTGTCCCTGACAGAATTCTGTGGGGAAAAAAATCCACTCTGCCAGTAAAACAAATACACCTTCAGATAAAAGAATTAGAATTTTAAGCGGCGATGCACTGTGTGACGTCACGCTCTTCACGGTGAGAACAGCCCGAGAAATATGACGTTGTCGAAAAAAAACGTAATATAATACACTATGGATTACGAGGAGGAGAAACCAATCGATGCAGTTCATTGTAGTGAACAAAATAAGTAGAACAGTTGAAGAAATAGACCGATGGAGCAGCAATAAAGGACTAGACCTGGGCTCAAATTCGGAGATTCTAGACATAGATTATACACAGAATTAGAAGGCACAACAGTAAAATGTTTTCCTTTTAAAAAAAATAGTAGTAGTAGTAGTAGTAGTATTTTTATGTATTCATCTTTTTTTTCTTCTTTTTTTCGAGGCCTGACTAAGTGCGTTTGGTTACGCTGCTGGTCAGGCTTGGCAGATGTGGTGTAGCGTATATGGATTTGACCTTGAGCTACTGATACTGATACTGATAAACGCGGCAATGTAGAACGCGAGCAGCAAAACACAGAAACAACGACAACAACAAAAACACACACAAAAAAAAACAAAAAAACAAGACGTGGTTTAGAAAAAGGGCTACTATGAAAATGACAGACACTGAGCCGGAAGTCCGGAAATAAAAGGCATGGCGGAAGTGAAACAACCGGAAGTGAAAGGCGTGACATAGGTCACTGTGGAAGAAGCTACAGTAATGAAGTTTTCCTGGTGCCGGTCACGTAGGGTTGAAAGTAACGAAGTTAGACAGCCGTGAAATGAGTGAATTTCGCGACAGAAGACCCCAAGGTTGAAGGGGGTACTGAAATAGAAAAGCGGACCAGCTATTCACCCCGTGTAGTTACCATGTACCAAAGTGAGTGGGTGGGGAGGGGGCGGGGGTGTTAAACCCCTGAGAGGCATCCCATTGTCGATATTTTTTTTCTTTTTTCGTTTTTTCTTCTTTTTTTTTTACCGGCTCCTACCAGTAGCTGAGCGTGGGGTGGATTTTAATGAGAGACAAGGACCTCTCGATGGACAGTCATTAAGTATTTTCATGGATGCGTCTTTGGGTACGTTCGCCAAATTTCCTGAAGAAGAACACTGCGTGTGCATCCGTCGAGTCTAGATGTTGCTATGGTGTTTTGTGAAAGGAAGCACAGATAACAGATCTGTTGCGTGACTCAATTTTAACTGGATCTGGCCAGAAGCGGCCGCCATTTTGTGTGTATGTGGAGGGTAGGGCCTGGGTGTCTGTGAGACTGCGAACTGGTGCATGTGTATTATATATCTCCCCGCGCGCATGTGTGTCTGTATATATATATATATATATATATATATATATATATATATATATATATGTGTGTGTGTGAGAGAGAGAGAGAGAGAGAGAGAGAGCACGCTTGCGCGCGCGCGCGTGTGCGTGTGTTTGTGTGTGCATGTTTGTGTGAATATGCGCGTGTGTGGGTGGGTGTAATTCCACTGAACGTGGCCCATTTTTATTCTTGTTTTATTCTCATCATTTGCCTTCCAAGTATCTTTCTTTTTTTTATACTCTGAGTCCGTGTATTTACGTATTTTGTTTATATGGTCTATCAAGTTATCATTTACACGTGTGGAACACTCTCACGGCCTGACCAGCACGTTGGGTCTATGTGTAAGTCAGGCGTCTGCTCCCCACGGTTTTTATTTTTCAGCAGATGTGTCACCATGATATGTGAATCAGTATGAACACTTTGACGACCCCTTGAAACTGAAACTGAGAAACTGTCTCCAGAGTGTGGCTGTATTGATGAGAACGAAAACAGCTGCATGATAATTACAAAGCTGACAACACTTCAACGGAGACACAGAAAACTACTTTGACGTAACGAATCAGAACAAATTATCAATACTAATCGAAGTAAACAGATAAGTAACTGATAATTGAGAAAATCAAACAAAATAATAATCTTTTTGACATGATGATAAATCGAACAAAATAAAAATGAGCTAGATTCGGCCAGAATCGGTTTTATATTAAACGTTTTGTTAGAATTAGTTAAAACAGCATTGACACACACACACACACACAGAGAGAGAGAGAGAGAGAGAGATCGTGTAGCAAGGCAAGGCAGAGCAAAAGTTTATTTCTTTTGCCCCCTGGTGGCATTGAAACATTCAAAAACTTTTACTTATACCATACAAACAAAAAAAAGTGATGTCAAAAGAACAATAAGAAAACCAAAAAAAAACCCCATTCGCGCGAACACGCACATTATATCATACGTATTTTGAATATAGACTGTCCGCCTTTACGCCACCAATTCCCAAAAGAATCCCCACAACCACACACTCTACACGTGAATATCGAATAGAAAAAAAAGACCAATTAAGTTACACAAAGCACCAAGGACAGTCACCGTGGCACCGAAATACAAGCCACTCTCATGACTACACATGATTGGAGAAATAAAAGCCACAGTGTGGAGGAATCCAGAAACGGATCTGGCATGGGATAGTGGGCAGGCAGTAAAAAAAAAAAAATCGACGTAAAACGTTTCGCAGGCGAGAGAAATACCTAATTCCCTGGAGAGCGTACTGAATCCTGAAGAGAAATCGCGTAAAAAAGACACAGTCATAAGTCCTTTCGTAGTGACACCCCACGTGAGACCTTTGGCGTTTGGTTGGCGAGTGATCACAGTTAATGACAGTGGAGCGTTGCCTAGCGGTAACAGGCTTGACTGGGAAGCGAGTGCCCTCGGGTTCGAGTCCAAATACGGACCGAAATTTTTACACACACACACACACACACACCCCTCCTCACTCTCCACTGCATCTTGAGTGGTGGTCTGGGTACTAGTCCTTCGATCAACTGAGGTCCCATGTTCAGCAAAGCACTCAACGCAGGAAAGAACCCACTGCAACAAAATAAATCCCTGGCAAAATTCTGATTCTACTTTGATAGTATAACACACAGGCGACAAATCAGCGCTTAACAGACCCCCGACAATTCAGCGGAGGCAACAATTCAGCGGGTAACACCACTCCTAGGGCCGAATGTGCTGTGGACTTCGATGGGATAAGTGGGAGTTCACAGTCATCTGTTCATGAATACATTCTAGAGCACGCTGTATTCAGCGTGTCTGCTTGTTACCGAGATACATCATGGAAGGAAGCGTAGAAGAATGCAAGTCCTTTCGCGCAGTGTCAAACCTAATTGGAAGCGAAAGGCAGAAGAGTCTCAAGAAAAATTACCTCAGGTGACGCGGCCTTTCATGCGCTGCTCTCGTGGTGACCTCACTTTCGATTTCCCATCCACTGGTGTGCCTGTGGTGATCGTGTGTCAAAAGACTTCAGTGTGGGCAGATTCACGGGGACTGTGGAGGTGGTGGGAAGGAGGGGGCGGTGCCCTTCCGCTCCGGAGAGGACACTTCATCAGTCTGGCTCCGCGACACAACAATCATTGCCCTCAGTGGAGACAGACAGACAGACAGGAAGAGGGAGAGGGTGAATAGTTGCCTGCTTGTGTTGAATCAGTACAGGCACAAATGAACGTGACTCGGCAGCAGTGAAGAGTCTTCTCTGCTGGGTGGTCTTGTAGCAACCCGACATTGATGGCTCCCTGAGGACTGTATTGTATTGCATTGTATTTTATTGTATTGTGTTGTATTGTATTGCATTGCATTGTATTTTATTCTGTTGTATTGTATCACTTTGTACCGTGTCGTGTTGTATTGTATTGCTCTTTGTTACAACAGATTTCTCAGTATGAGATTTGGATTGCTCTCCCCAGAAGAGAGAGCGTCGTTACTACGCAACCCACTCACTTTTTTCTGTCTGCATGGTCGTTGTTTTTTCCTGTTACAGCGGATTTTTCTACAGAATTTTGCCAAGGGCAATCCTGTTGCTACCGCAGGTTACGTGCGCTAAGTGTTTGCAACAGACGGAACCTCGATCTATCGCCTCATGTGAGTAACTAACGTCCAGAGCACAACTCGAAGTCTAGCGGAGAGAGAACAACATACTGGAGAGTGTGGAAGGCGATCCCACACGCTCAGATTCTCTCGCTTCCTGGACGGACGCATTACCACAAGGCCACCACTGCTGTTAACACCGAAACCAGAACAGCAACAGAACAGCCCTGGGTATCTGGGAATACTGTCTTTTTTGTGGGGGGTATTGTTATCGGGATGAGCAGCGTCATGAAAATGTCAGTGGAACAAAAGTAAGTGACGGAGAGAAGGGCAGGTTGGCGGATACTGAAAATACGGAAGTAATCAAACAGCGTGTAGATAAAGTACGATCCAGACCAGACAAAAAGGAAGAAATCCCATCAGAAAAAAAAGAAAGCCACAGTGTGTACACCTGGGTGGTGTGAGAAGGTCGCTAAGAGACATAGAACAGAATTGATGAAAGTTGAAGTTCTCTCTCTCTCTCTGTCTCTTTCCTGCTCTCTGTCTCTCTACTGTGCAAAAACAATTGCTATAAATATTAATCAACCCCCTTCAAGTGCATGTAAAATGTGCCTTATCTATAGCAAATTACATTGTGCTAGAGAATGGCCTCCATACACAATCAAATAATGGTGCATATGTTTTGAAAGACGGTGTTGTACATACTATTAACAACAGATTAACATGTGATAATCTGGCAATTCAAAATTATATCTGTTGTATTGTATTGTAGGCAATTCAAAATTATGTCAGTTGTATTGTATTGTTTTACTCTTTTTGTCACAACAGCTTCTCTGTGCGAAATTCACGCTGCTCTCCTCAGATAGATCGTGTCGCTGCAGTGACAGAGCCACCCCTTTATTTCTCCCTGTTAGGAAAGTGGGTTTGTTTTCTATCAAAGCGGAATTTTCTACAGAATGTTGCCAGTGACAACCCTTTTTTTGGCTGCACACGGGACCTCGATTCATCGTCTCACCCGAATGACTAGCGTCCAGAGCACCGCTCAAAGTCTAGTGGAGGGGGAGGGGGGGGGAGACTGACGAGTGTGTGAATCGAACTAGTGCTCTCAGATTATCTCACTTCTTAGGCGAACGCGTTACGTCTTGGGCCAACGCTCTTTCCCACTGGAGTTACTCATCTGAGGAAGACGATGATACATTAATTGAATGGCTAGTCCGACAGGCAATCTTAAGTTTTAACAGTTGATAATTCTGGACATATCTTGTCAAGTCTGTGTTTTACAACGAAAAGTGTCGTTCTGAATTATCACTGCAACCATCATGAAAATAGGGATTTTATCATGATGGACCAAGTGGTTCAAACGTAACTCTTAATTTTTTGTGTGTTCGATACTTTTTTTTTTCAAACCTAAACTGCGTTATGCATTTTAAAGATCGCTTGGATTCCAAGTACTAACAGTGGAATTATACTTGAAAAACTTTGACTGTTGTATAGAAAAGAAAAACAAAGTCAAACTTAATCCTCGTGAAGAAGTCAGACGTCGGGATTTGGGGCAAACAAAATATAAACGTGAATTAGCTTTGTGTGAATTTGATAGCAAGTTCAGAAAAGCTTGAGATGTCAGTGAATCCGTTCATATTATTTCATTGCTTGGGGCTGCAGCTTTCGTGGTTTAAAATGTTGGAATCAATTTTGAAAAACAAAAAAATGGTTTGATCGCAAGTGGCATGGAAGAAGACGTCAGATCAAAGGACCTTTTGGCCACACAAAGGAACAAATACATGAAACAAATAGGAACAAATACGTGAAAGACAATGTTTTGTGAAACTAGAAACAAGAATATGAACCACTGCTGGATCAGAAAAAGTAGGAGTTTGATCAGAGTGGATTAACTAAACTGAAACTCTACATAAACGACTCAAAATTGTTTCGGCATACTGATCCGTTTAGTGAAGAGCGCAAGAAAGTTTTGCGAGTCAATTTCAGGTGAACAATGATACAACCGCTTTCTCAGATCCTTCTGATTCTTTGTCTGTTTTCTCTTTTCTCTCTCTCCATCGCTATTCTCTTTTTCACTCAGTCATCACACACTTCAGTCACCCCCATAAACACTCGCAAACACTTACTAAACCCCACTCACTAAATATTTCATAAAAAGCTAAAAGCACGAACAGAAAACAAGCCGACACTGTGTCGCACCACCCACTCATGAAAGTCGTTTTCCCGCACTCCCCCAAGGCGGCACAAACTCCAGCTCGTCTCAAAGCCGAACGGCAGACAATTTCCCGCAAAGGTGCTGGACACTAAAAGCTCCTTCACCGCATGAGAGGAAGCTAAGGGCAATCAGCATTCACACGTTCCTTTCTTTCCCTAAAACCTGAGCGTTTAGTGGCGAAGGCTAAGACGCGAGTCCAAACAGAGAGGGAAAAGCCAAGGGCGTCAAACTCTTGTTTTTTTTTTGGTTTTTTTTTGTGGTTTTCTTTTGTTTCTTTCTTCCCCCACAACATCGAGGCTTTCGGTCGCCACGGCGTCTAAAAACCAGAAACGATGGAGAAAACACCACTTCAATCTTCGTCGTCGTCCCTCGGGACTGTTTTCGGTTCGATCATCACTTAAGTGTTGTGGAGGAGAAAGTGGAAAGTGTTGACCTACTATTGATAGTTCCCTGTGGACTGCCAGAAGTTGCGACCGCGACAGAACGTTCGTCGGATGGTTGTGTATGGGGTGTGAAGGGAAAGGGTGGCAGAGACACAGAACGTTCATCGGGTGGGGTGTGAAGGGAAAGGGTGGCAGAGACACAGAACGTTCATCGGGTGGGGTGTGAAGGGAAAGGGTGGCAGAGACACAGAACGTTCATCGGGTGGGGTGTGAAGGGAAAGGGTGGCAGAGACACAGAACGTTCATCGGGTGGGATGTGAAGGGAAAGGATGGCAGAGACACAGAACGTTCATCGGGTGGGGTGTGAAGGGAAAGGGTGGCAGAGACACAGAACGTTCATCGGGTGGGGTGTGAAGGGAAAGGGTGGCAGAGACACAGAACGTTCATCGGGTGGGGTGTGAAGGGAAAGAGTGGCAGAGACACAGAACGTTCATCGGGTGGGGTGTGAAGGGAAAGGGTGGCAGAGACACAGAACGTTCATCGGGTGGGGTGTGAAGGGAAAGGGTGGCAGAGACACAGAACGTTCATCGGGTGGGGTGTGAAGGAAAAGGGTGGCAGAGACACAGAACGTTCATCGGGTAGGGTGTGAAGGGAAAGGGTGTCAGAGACACAGAACGTTCATCGGGTGGGGTGTGAAGGGAAAGGGTGACAGAGACACAGAACGTTCATCGGATGGCTGTGTGTGTGGTGTGAAGGGAGGAAGGTGACAGAGACACAGGACGTTCATCAGATGGCTGTGTGTGTGGTGTGAAGGGAGGAAGGTGACAGACACAGGACGTTCATCGGGTGGGGTGTGAAGGGAAAGGGTGACAGAGACACAGAACGTTCATCGGATGGCTGTGTGTGGTGTGAAGGGAAAGGGTGACAGAGACACAGAACGTTCATCGGATGGCTGTGTGTGGTGTGAAGGGAGGAAGGTGACAGAGACACAGGACGTTCATCGGGTGGCTGTGTGTGTGGTGTGAAGGGAGGAAGGTGACAGAGACACAGGACGTTCATCGGGTGGCTGTGTGTGTGGTGTGAAGGGAGGAAGGTGACAGAGACACAGGACGTTCATCGGGTGGCTGTGTGTGTGGTGTGAAGGGAGGAAGGTGACAGAGACACAGGACGTTCATCGGGTGGCTGTGTGTGTGGTGTGAAGGGAGGAAGGTGACAGAGACACAGGACGTTCATCAGATGGCTGTGTGTGTGGTGTGAAGGGAGGAAGGTGACAGACACAGGACGTTCATCGGATGGCTGTGTGTGGTGTGAAGGGAGGACGGTGACAGACACAGGACGTTCATCGGATGGCTGTGTGTGGGAGAGGAGGGGGGTGGGGTGGGAAAAGGTGACAGACACAGGACGTTCATCGGGTGGCTGTGTGTGGTGTGAAGGGAGGAAGGTGACAGAGACACAGGACGTTCATCGGGTGGGGTGTGAAGGGAAAGGGTGGCAGAGACACAGAACGTTCATCGGGTGGCTGTGTGTGTGGTGTGAAGGGAGGAAGGTGACAGAGACACAGGACGTTCATCGGATGGCTGTGTGTGTGGTGTGAAGGGAGGAAGGTGACAGAGACACAGGACGTTCATCAGATGGCTGTGTGTGGGAGAGGAGGGGGGGGGGGTAGGGAAAAGGTGACAGAGACACAGGACGTTCATCGGGTGGCTGTGTGTGTGGTGTGAAGGGAGGAAGGTGACAGACACAGGACGTTCATCGGATGGCTGTGTGTGTGGTGTGAAGGGAGGAAGGTGACAGACACAGGACGTTCATCGGATGGCTGTGTGTGTGGTGTGAAGGGAGGAAGGTGACAGAGACACAGAACGTTCATCGGGTGGCTGTGTGTGTGGTGTGTGAAGGGAGGAAGGTGACAGAGACACAGAACGTTCATCGGGTGGCTGTGTGTGTGGTGTGTGAAGGGAGGAAGGTGACAGAGACACAGAACGTTCATCGGATGGCTGTGTGTGGTGTGAAGGGAGGAAGGTGACAGAGACACAGAACGTTCATCGGATGGCTGTGTGTGGGAGAGGAGGGGGGGTAGGGAAAAGGTGACAGAGACACAGGACGTTCATCGGATGGCTGTGTGTGTGGTGTTTAAGGGAGGAAGGTGACAGAGACACACAAAAAGAAAGAGAACGACCGACACGATGGGCAGAGAGGAGCACACACACACACACACACACACACACACACACACACACACACACACACACACAGATATAAAGAGAGAGAGGGGGAGAGAGGAGAACAGAAAGAGACAGACAGACAGACAGATAGACAAAGGACCACAGAAACACAGACACAGAGAGCCACAGAGAGAAATGGATTATTTTATCATGTTTAACCCCCACACCCCCGCCCTCCAATTCCCAATCCCTCGTGGTTCCACGTTTCTGTGCTTCTCTGTTTCATGCTCCGCAGGGTATTCATTTCGTTGTCTTCTGACAATGGCCCTTTCAATCTCGTTTCTTCCTGTTAATTTGGGTACTGTCTGTTTATGACTCCCAGCCCTACCATAGTCTCGTGTTCGCCTTGGCTTTAAACAACGTGACTTGAATGTCCCTTGGAACTACCTCAAGGCCAGAGCAGTGTGTTAGGTACATGTGAAGTTTAGGCTTCTGCTATTTCATCTAGGCGTCGTTTATTTATTTATAGGCTGTTCATCCAAGATGATGATATTAGACTGAAAATAAATGAGATTGTTATTATTATCTGGATTATTATCATTTCTATCATAATGATGATTGTTATTATTAATTAGAAATCGACATTTCTCTATGGGGAAGGGACAAAGAAAGAGAGAGAGAGACAAAGAGAGAGAGACACACACACATACAGAGAGAGAGAGAATGTGGAAAAGATAGAGTACAAAAAGTAAAATGGAGAGGGTGAGTGTCAGTGATTGGAGAAAGAAAAAAAACCCATAATATTGAAAGGGTGTGTGTGGGAGGCGGGACGGGGGAAGCGGGATTAGGGGAAAAAAAAATCAATAATCAAATATTGTATGCACTACTTCTGTAGATTATTATTTGAAAAAAGGTTCATGTGGGGACCTACAATAAACTACCAACTGGACTATTCAACACATAACTAGCTAACTTTAATAAAGAACAGTTTGAAATATATCTTTTTTTCCAAAACATTTTAACATTTGAAACTGGTAACACGTGTTCCGTAATTTCTGGAGGCAAAAAAGATTAGGAAAACAGCGGGTTAAAACGTGCTCTACCGTTAAACGTCCCTTGCAAATGCATTCAATATTTTCACAATATTTTGTGTATGGGGCATTTAGTAATAACCTAAACGCTATGCTCTTAACACCCATGCCAGTTCTTTTAGTATTTAATAAGGCAGATAGGGTAAAGGGTCACCACACTGATCAGTCTGCATGTTGGGATTCCTCCTTGAAACTGAAACTTTATCTGATTCTTTCAATGGTTTCTGCCTTCTGTTCACATTCCGTTCAACTGTCAATACATTATTTACGCATTTTGCTCGCAATAGAATGGCATAGACGAGCTACATATGAGCATTTATGTATTTTCTCATTTTTCGTTCACCACAGTGAATCTTTCAGTGTCAGATATGGGGGACTATATCCTCAGGAATAATAGCCAACACCACTTTGCAGCACCTTTTGTTTCCTTAATTAACATTCATGTCTTAACCGTGAAAGTATACTTTCGGCAGCACTTCTTTTTGTTTAACCGCAAAGGCACCTCTTTTTTTTTTTTTACCAGAAATTATTCCATGTGTGCTGAGTGTTGCATAATGGGAATTTCTTCAACGAGAGACTGACACCCTGATAACCATGATCAGCGAAGACTCACTGAGCATTCCATGTTTCGAACTTAAGGACCTCTTACAGTTTTAGACGTGTAGTGTATCAACATGACACCCATTCAGTGTTGTGAGAGTGGGCCACAAAATCCAAAAGCCTCTTACAGTATGCCGTTGTATAAAGACTTATGACCGTGCTACCTGTTGGATGACTTCCCTCCGTGAATCTGAGAACTCGACGTCTCACAGGAAATTGGATGCTGCCCATGGCTGTCTGCGAAGTGATTTTCATCCATTTTTACTCCCCGCAATAACCCTTGCATTTCTTGATTTCCCCCCCAAATACAACTCAATTTCCCTGCCCATGCAGAAGTCACGAGAGTGACTTGTATTTCAATGCCACTGTGGTTGTCCGCGGTATTTTGTAGGACTTTCTGGAGTCTTCCCCCCTTTCTCAATATGCGCGTGCAGACTGGTTGTGAGTCCGTGGGGGACTGACGCTGGGAAGATGGAGTGATAGTCTCCTTTTTATTTGGAATGTGCGAGGATCCTGTAGTGTGTGGGCGTGTGAAAGGGTTTGTGATCGCAGACTCTGTCTGGTCTTGTCAGGTCTGGTCTGTCTGTCTGTCTTTCTTTCTTTCTTTTTCTCTGTTTTCACAACCCAGGGCGGCGTCATCCTATGTTGTTGTTTTTTCTCCCCGGAATATGATCAGTTGAGGTGCTGTTTCATTCCAGTTGTGGCTTCATCACTGGGCTTGAACCTCTGTTCCTCTCTCTCTTTCTCTATCCCTGCCCCCCCCTTTCCTCTCTCTCTCTCTCTCTGTGTATGTCTCTGTCTCTCTGTCTCTCTGTCTCTATCTATCTCAGCGCTATTTTGAAAATAAAGATCGTTTGAAACCGATTTCCAGATACATGGTTTAGATTAGTTTTGTTTATGAGTTCATTTTGCGAACGAAACCGATTTCCTCTGCATTGATTTCAATGTTGTCAGTCTTTTCTGGATTGTAGAGTTGCTTTCATCCGCCTCCAGTTCTTATATTGCTCTTGCAGTGTCCTGGCAAAAAAACAACAACAACTGGATTACATGTCCACCAGTGCATATTCAGCGTAACAATTGTGACATCATTGTGCTGACAATAAGCAACTTGATTGATCGTCCGCCTGAACGAAGACGTAACTTTTCTGCCGTTGTTGTGTAGGACTAAACAACATCAATACACTTCCTTTTCCTTTATATTTAGGATGAAATGAAATGAATGCTGTGATGGTGTGATTCAGAATAGTGTTACCCCCATTCCTTAGATATATTAATTATCTTTACCTTTTCGTCTTAAATGATGACAACTCACATCGTGGCTTGGAAACCACGACAGTGTATTATGCAGATGATCTGAAACAGGGATGACGTTCCTGTTGTTATGTTCAATACTCTGGGGAACAGTCATCGATTAGTGATTCATTGTTAATGACACACCTTTTTGATGTTCGACAAAATCAGTTATTATCTGACTGATGGCATTGTTATGGACGTCACCGGGAAGTGAACAGGATGAACGGTGGTAGAGTGGAGTTTAACGACCTATCGGCTTCACGTCCTTAAGGCCAAGTTGTTCGTGGCTATCGTCTTTTCCAGGGGGGTGTGACCGGAGATTAGAAAAGAGAGATAAACCACTTGCAGAAATTGTTTGAAGCCAGGCAGCCTGCGCCGCGGCACGCATTCATTATTCATGAGCTGCCTTTGCCCCGCCCAAACGAAATGAAAGCGTCAGTCGAACGCAGTCTCCTGAGTGATTTTATAATTTGGATTACACCTTTTTTCCCTTTTCTGTTTGCTTCATCCCCCGCAGATGTCAAACTCAATTTTGTTGTGAATAACATTCCTAAATATTTATATGTATTGGTTACTTTTATTTCCCTATCACCACAGCACCATTTTTCACGAGTCGAAAGATGACCTCCATTGCGGAAAACTATAATATTGGTCTTAACGAGATTCACTGTTTGTTGTAGTCTGTCTGTTTCTTGCTTAAGGGCATTTAATTGATTTTGTAACCCTATGGGTGTGTCAGACAAGAGAACAACATCATCAGCAAATAGCATTAAGAGCAAATCTGTTGCGCCAGGTATCATTTGTATTCCATGTCTCCCCTTCTTTGATAACTCCACTGCCAATTCACCGATGAAAAAGGAAAACAGCTGTGTGCTTGGCATACAACCTTGTTTAACCCCTCTTGGACACTGAAAAAAGTCTGAATAAATACCTTTGTCACGAACACATACAAGTACAGAATCGTAGATGCTTTTAACAGCCATGTAAAACTCCCGAGAGAGAGAGAGACAGAGACAGAGACTTAGAGAGAGAGATAGAGCACAATACAACGGTCTGCTCGGGCAACATGAAGCGTTCGTATATATATGAATTATATATATGATTATGTACATATAGATAGATTTAGATTTACATACTGATAGATCTATATGAAATTATGTATGTATGTATTCATGTATGTATGTATAGACAGATGTTAGAAGAGAGACAGAGCTGAATATGTGTTTTATGTTTTGATTTTTTTTTTTTTTTTTTTTTTTTTTTTTTTTTTGAAGAAATGGTGATGTAAACCAGAAAGTGTGAAGAAAAAGTAGCGTTACGAAAACGCAGTTCAATAATTTATAACTGTCTCTCTCATGTACAACATTGCACTGGGGGGGGGGGGGGGGCGGGGGGGGGAGTTGGTGGTGGGGGGAACTGCTTTATTTTCTTTTTATATTATCAACATTCAAGCAGATGCAAACGTGCAAAAAACCAAAGCAAAAATGAATCGGTTTTCATTGTATACAGCGAATCTTACTACACGTGCGAAATTCCAGGCGTAACTTAACTTTCGCTTTTCTGCAGCTGAACCGTCGAACCGACCAGTTTCCTTCGGGTGGGGAAGGAGAGGGTGATTTACCCCCACCCTTCCGCACTGCGTGTGTGCCCCAAAACGGCTTCAGCACTGTTATAGACAGTAAGAAGGGGCCTGCCGCGAGTGGTTTATCTCTCTTTTCTAATCTCCGGTGTGACGTCGTCAAGGCGTTGGTCCTGTGGTCTTGTTCGAGGAGGGTTCTTGCTGTGTGCTGGCCGCCGGAAACGGTCGCACACAGACATCAGTCATCTAGAGTGCGCCCCCCTACTGTGGATTGTCGCCACTGGGACAAGACAAGACATCGCGAGGACCAGCCTGGGACCGACAACCAGGACTCCACCACCCGAACACAGCCAGGACACAGCACGGACCACGGATAGGATGATGATTGTTGTCGATATTTATGTATGGAGAGACACAGCACGGAACTGAACTATACAGGGTTCACAAAAAATTCGGGATCACTTCCGATCTTGCACAGTTTTGTTCTTAGGTGCATGTGAAAGGGAGGTGAAATTTCGACAAACGGCGGTGTATTAATTAATTAATTAATGGAGTCTCCCGTCGGACCGACGACGAGTAGGCAGGCAGGCTTATCTGTCGGTGTGTGTCCTCATAAGGGAGAAGAGGCCGATTCTTGATGCGCAGCACTTCCCACAGGTGTTGCAAGGGAAAACGTCTCCAGAAGTTGAGCCCTGCTTCCTTCGCTCACGCTTCTCCTTAATAGCCAGCGTTCTCTTGTTTTCAAACGTCTTTATGCCACTAGAGCACAGCATCCTCCAGCGAAAGCGGTCAGGGGCATCAGTTTCCCAGGAAGCTATTTCTATGTCACAGGCTTTGAGGTTTGTCTTCAAGGTGTCCTTGAAGCGCTTGTTGGGTCTTCCAAGTTCGCGGTGGCCTTCCTTCAGCTGGCCATACAGTAGCATCTTCGGGATCCTGCTATCTGACAGCGGTGTATGCTGCCGGTGTAATGAGCATAACTCATAACCAGAAGTGATTTTTTTTGCCATTTATTTACAAAGAAAATCTACAGGTACGTTTTACAAACTACTAAATAACAGCAATTTTTTTTGCTGAAACATCGATTTTTTTCAAACACATTTTTCAAAACAGTTCAAGATGCACGTGTGCTTCAAACAGATGTTTGTGTGTTCAGTAAGAGGCCAGTGGTTGACCATAGGCAGACTGCATAATTTGAATAATCTCTCAAGTATTTATCATTTTATGAAAACATGCTGCCGTTTATGAACTGGTCCTTAACTGTTTGTGAAATGTGTTTAGATCACAGACGATGACATGCGTGAAGAACAAAAGTAACACTCAAACAATTTTTACTAGTAATGTTGTGTTGTTTTCTTTCTAAACTCGTCGCATTATCACTTTGGCTGTTATGATCTTGGGTATAAATGGAAACAAATAGCAGAAATAGATATAACAAAATATATTGGCGCTCACAATAAACACAGGTACTAAGTACTCAGTATATTAACCCTCAAGACATTTATATGTTATCTCCGTTGACATTTTATCAGTGTATCTTCTTCTTCTGCTGTGTTCGTGGGCTGCAACTCCCACGTTCACTTGTATTTTCGCAAGTCGGCTTTTGCGTGTATGACCGTTTTTACCCCACCTTATCAAAATATAAAAAGATGAACGGTGTTATTGATGTGTAAATGATGACCGATACATTTAATTGCCAGTAAACACCAGCCATCTTCACATCGAGGTCGAGGGAACCTCAAAGACAGCCACCTGACACCTGCAGCTGATCATGAGTTTTGTTTGTTCATTTATCATGTTAAGAAATCTGATCTTGCATATGTCCCACAAATCTGGCTAAAGTCATTTCCTTAGAAATTTCCATTGCTGTACGTATGCCTAAATGTCTGTATGTTTGCCTGTCTGTTTATGCATCCGCTTCTCTGTCCATCTGGTTTGTCTGTCTGTATCTGTTTGTTTGTTTGTCTGTCCGCCTGACTATCGAACGTCCTATTCATTTTGGAAGAAAAAATGTTCACGAAGAATGATATGAACCATTTCAGAGCAAGGTAACTCTGAGAGAAGAACGGCATAAAAAAAGTGCGGATGGTTTCGCCAGAATCAAATGACAAAAGAAACTGGTGAAAAGGGAGACAAAATCGAGAGAGCTTTGCTAAGTATGCTAATCAAGGAATGACACATAGCTCTCGTAGAAAATAAGTTTCAGAATCGCCCAGTCCGTTTGAAAATTGATCGCCCTTTGGACTAGCCTTGTCTCGCCTTGTCGTGTTTTGTGCTTTTTTCTCTCTCTTTTCTCAGTTACAGGATGATTTATTTCAAATTCAGATTCACTGGTCATGGATATGGCATTGAATGTTCAATAGTTACTTTTTAATTCCCACACAGTCTGACTTTTGGGGTTTGGTTTTGTTTTTTCAAGCCATTTCCTATCCCAGTTTGTGTTTCTGTCGGTCTGTCTGTCTGTCTGTCTCTCCGTGCATCCGTCTGATTATGTCTCCCTTTCCGTCTGTCTGTGTTTCACCGTCCCTTTGTATCTCTATCTCATATAATGTGATGTGAATTTTATAATGAAGAACAGCTCAAGTTTGTATTTGGGTGATCAAATGGTTTTAAATGATCAGGATCAGTGTGTGTGTGTGTGTGTGTGTGTGTGTGTGTGTGTGTGTGTGTGTGTGTGTGTGTGTGTGTGTGTGTGTGTGTGTGTGTGTGTGTGTGTGTGTGTGAGTGAGTGTGGGGACTCACATTCATGATCTTCGTGCTAGACACCACTTAGACACTGTTATATGCCACTTCAAAAGACGAAACAGTATCGAAACAGCCACTTACAACCCACTCACTCCAGTATATTTCAATCGTCTGATATCCAAACAATAAAACGGTCAAACAGAATAGTGCAATTTTCTATTGTATCATATTCATTGATTCAAAACACGACCAAGTTACATGGGTAGGGGAACACAGATAATACATTTCCACGTGCTCCATTTCTCACAACATACCAGTTTCTGACTGTAATACGGATGGATGATGGAGGAAAAAAGAGATGAATTTACATATTTCACTCAAAATATACCATAGTTCTACAACGAATTATTCATCATTTCAAAGCTCTGTCCAAATAGACACGTTGGGGATTAAATGAAAAGTTTGCGACTTGTATTTCCTTCACGAAATGAGCTAGATTTCTGTGTGTGTGTGTGTGTGTGTGTGTGTGTGTGTGTTTGTGTGTGTGTGTGTGTGTGTGTTTGTGAAGGGGGGTGGTTAGCGCTCTGTTCCTCATTTCTGTTCAGGATCTCCCTCCCCTCTCTCTCTCCCCCTCCCTCCCCCCCCCCCCCCCCCCCCTTCCACCCCGAGTGATTCCCAGATCAGTAATCCAGATCATTTGCCGCTCGTCTCGGGGGGTCCAGGGCAGCCCCCTGACAGAGATTTGGCGGCTCTCTGGTACAGGGCTGAACTGATGGCACCCCCAGTCACCCTCACGTCCGGTGAGATTAGGGGACACGTGGAGACAGGGAGATCAGAGAGAGAGAGAGAGAGAGAAAGAGAGAGAACCATCCCCCATTCATAAGCAATGAGAACAGAACAGGAATGAGAGAGAGAGACAGACAGACAGACAGACAGAGGGAGAACCAACCCTACCAGCAATAACGGCACCACTACCACTACCTACCCACTACTTCCCCAACACCCCCCCCCCCCCCCCCCCCCACACACACACACACACATTGTTTTTGTTAATGATATAAGAATGCTGCTTTCGTATGTATAATTGTGTCGACATCATATGTTCATTTGCTATTTGTCCGCATACTGTTATTCCCAATAGAATTTGTGTGTCTTATCGTGCTTGATTTTTCATGTTATACTCTTCCTAACCCCCCCCCCCCCTCACCCTCACCACCCTTTTTTCTTCTATTTTCTTGTCTTTTCCTTTTTTTTCTTTCTTTGTTTCTGAGGACAGGATGAAAAAAAGCTGTACCCTCAATAAAGATCATTTGGACTTGACTTCACACACACACACACACACACACACACACACACACACACACACACACACACACACACACACACACACACACACACACACACACACACACACACACACACACACACACACACACACATCTTAAACCATAAACATTATCGAGCAAATCGAAACCACCGAACAAGTACCGGTGGGAGGGATAGGTGTGTGATAAGGGGGGAGTGAGTGTGTGTGTGTGGGGTGGGTGGGGTGGGGGGGGGGTGGAGATGGCACTGACATTGATGCCGGATGACTGGCATTTCAATTCTCTGTAAAGCCAAGCTATGGTTACTCCCAATCGTTGACAACTCCCGCTCCGAGTCGGGGCGTGATTCGAACACAATCCTTGGATGTATTGCCCACTTGTCTACCCCTCGCATATTATTGTCCTGCGAGGATTGCCGATTAATTGAGTCACTTTGCGGTCACGTCTTTGCTTTTTTTTCATTCCTTTTCTTCTTCTTCTACTTCTTTGTTCGTGGGTTGAAACTTCCACGTTCACTCGTAAGTAACCACGAGAGGGCTTTTATGTGTATGACCGTTTTTACCCCGTCATGTAGGCAGCCATACTCCGTTTTCGGGGGTGTGCATGCTGGGTATGTTCTCGTTTCCATAACCCACCGAACGCTGACATGGATTACAGGATCTTTTAACGTGCGTATTTGATCTTCTGCTTGCGTATACACACGAAGGGGGTTCAGGCGCAAACAAGTCTGCACTTATGTTGACCTGGATGATCGGAAAAATCTCCACCCTTTACCCACCAGGCGCCGTCACCGAGATTCGAGCCCGGGACCCTCAGATTGAAAGTCCAACCCTTCAACCACTCGGCTATTGAGCCCGTCTCCTTCCTTATAAATCAGAGCTTTTCGTATGTGGTGTATTATTGTGTTGTATTGTATTAATTAGGTCCAGCCGTTATGTAATGCTGTGTAACTATTGGCTGACAGATCGTATTTTTATCACTTTTCACTTCGCCCTAGCAAGCACAATACCGCATACATCGAGCTGAGAAATTTATCAGAAAATAAAACCACCTTTATTCGTTCCTCTAAGTGTTTCTTTTTTGTGTGTGTAAGGCAGTGTGAGTGAAACTGGTCGCCCGAAGTGGAGCAACCTTCGCTCTTCAAAACACAGCGCGGTAAACATGTTTGCCGACATCTGCTTCTGGTCTGAGAGGGTTGGTGACAAACATAGGTTATGGATATTGCTCCTTACAACCAATTTCTACCTTTAAGTTTCCAGTTGATTTATTTTTACTCGATTTATATAATAATAATAATTTTTTTTAAAGTCGTGGCTCAAAATTTACCTATTTTTCTTGACGCTGTACTGCACTTCCAGACAAACTAAATCTTCTAGTCAAACCCACCACCGAAAAGTTCATTCTTTCTTTTTTTAAATGCTTTATAAAATGACCCGAAAGCTTTTGAGGAGCAGCATCCTTTTAACGAAAACGTGGAGACCTCGTGAAAGTCCTATTGTACATCCAGTCAGTTTTCCTTTGGCCCCCGGCATTTCTGTTTGTCTACTATGGCCACGGCGTCGACAGTCAACCCGGTCTTTTTAAGACAAAAAGACATCCCAGATGTTGACAACAATCGGCCCACAGTGCTGGAAATGTGTCTGGCAGCGGAAAGATCATCAGGACAGGGCTCTGTTCTCGGAGCTCAGGATATCCGAGGTCTTTGGCGGATCTACCCTGCCACCATGGAGTCCCGTACGGAACTTTTGGTCAAAGGACTGCGTTTGAGAGGTACAGTACTGCAGGTATCCAACACAAATCCATTTATCTTGCACGGAGACTCGGGAGAGGAAAAACCATCAAGAAAACTATGGATTGATAGTATTCCTATTTCGTTAGCAGATTCAGAGATCGAACATTCTTTAGCAAAGGTAGGCTGTGAACTCAGATCATCAATTAAAATGGAGAGAGCAAGAGATAAAGACAACAAGCTCACTAGATTCCTGACTGGTCGCAGATTTGTTTTTATTACTGTTCCTCCCACCCCCCTTGATAAAATCCTTAGAATTAACATTTTTTCTGCCAAACTTTACCATAGAGAACAAAAGACTGTTCCCAAAACAATTATTTGTTCACGATGTCTGAAACCTGACCACCATGTTTCATCATGCTCCAGTGATATTGTTTGCAGAGACTGCAAACTGCCAGGTCATAAACGGGGTGATCCTGTTTGTGAACATACATACAAACATACAGACAAGCAAACAGAAGACAGTCAGGCGGAACAAAACAAAAACAAAAGCTGCGTTAATACCACACACAAACAGTCTGCCAATGACCCGAAAGCTGACAGTGACAAATCAGTTGGTCGAGGTGACAGAACCCGCACCACCGTGCGCCAGGCCACCATCCTGTCGTCCATTGAACACGCTCCCCGCAGCAGGTCGGACACCCCCAAACGTGGCCGCTCCAAAGATCGACGCAGCCCGAGGGAGAGGAGGGGCAAGCAGCAGAGGAGGGAGGACTGGCGCTCCCCCAGCCCTGTGATGTCAGCGGAGGACGGACTGGACACAGAGGCAGAGACCGCTGTCACATGGCGGTGAGAACGGTACTGACTTTGATTGCCCGATGATGACGACCTGGCTTGTGATTTATGGACTTTGAGACTGAATTGTGATTGAATGATAAATGATGTTTGATGTGATCCAGTTTCAGTGAAATATAATATATATATATTTTTTTTTTTACATTATCATCATGGATAAAGTACTTATAACTTCATTGAATACCAGGGGACTAAGAAATAAATTGAAAAGAAAATCATTATTTAGATTCTTAAAGGGAAAAAAATATGATATAATTTGTTTACAAGAATCTCATGTTACAGAAGATGAAATAGATATGTGGACAAAAGAGTGGGGCGGCGCGATTTTTTATAATGAAGGTACAAACAGAAGCAAAGGTGAAGTATTTCTGATTTCAAAACGATTTCATGGAGAGGTTAATTTTCTTAAGTCACACGAAAGAATGTTGATTATTACTGTATCCAATGAAAAACACAATATTACAATAGTAAATTTATATGCACCTAACAATTTAAACGATAAACTGACATTCTTTCAAAATATGGGTGAAATACTAGCTGAATATATGAATGATAATCTAGTAGTTCTTGGTGATTTCAACTGTGTACTCAGTAATGAGCTAGATATAATATCTGGTCTCCCTCATGACAAATCTGAAATTATTTCTTTAAGACATTTTCTGACAACAACAGGCCTTACTGACGCATGGAGAGCTTACCACCCCACTGACACGGACTTCACCTGGCACAGGCATAATCCGTTCATTGCACGGCGTTTGGATTACTGTTTTGTTTCTGATAACTTGTTGCCCTCCTGTGTTTCGTGTGAACACATTACTGTCCCAAACTCTGATCATAAAGCTGTCGTTCTAGAAATTAGTGAGGGAAACTTTGTTCGTGGTCCAGGGTACTGGAAATTCAACAATAGTTATCTTAAAAATGAAATATTTGTTACAAAAATGAATGCTTTGTTAGATTCTGTCAGTTTAGAACATAGTGATCAAAGCAGCGTAGTTAAATGGGAGCTGTGCAAAGTTGAAGTGAGAAATCTCTGCATCGAGTTCGGAAAAACATGGGCTTGCAAAAATCGAAACAAATCACTGGAATTACAGAATCGACTAAAAGAAATGGAAAAAAAATTGTTAATTAGTCCTCAAAATGAAGATCTTCAGACTGATTATTTGAAAATGAAACATGATTTAGATTTAATGTACACGAATGAAGCTAAAGGAGCACAGGTAAGGGCTAGAGTTAAATGGATTGAAGAAGGTGAAAAAAACACAAAATATTTCACAAATCTTGAAAAAGCTAGATGTAAAAATAAAATTATTACCAGTTTGCGCAATGAGGCGGGTGAAATTATTACAGATCAAAAGAAAATCTTACAAGAACAGCTGTCCTTCTACAAAACCTTATATAACCAAACAACAACGGAAAGAAATATACAGGAAGCCATCAATAATTTCATTGAAAATGAACATTTTACAAAGTTAAATGAAGACGAAGCCTTAGCATGCGAAGGGTTAATAACTTATGAAGAAACCACAACTGCACTCAGAAAACTAAAAAATGGATCAGCTCCAGGGAGTGACGGTCTGACGACAGAGTTTTTAAAATTCTTTTGGGGAAAAATAGGCAGATTACTAACCGATTCTTTCAATGAGTCATTCAGAATAGGAGAACTGTCATTTACACAAAGACAGGGTATCATATCATTATTACATAAAAGTAAAGATTTAGATAGGGAGAACTTGAGTAATTGGAGACCTATAACTTTAACTAATTCAGATTATAAAATTCTAGCCAAGGTTCTAGCAGAAAGATTGGGTAGTGTAGTAAATAACTTAGTCAGCAAAGATCAGGTGGGATATATCAAAGGCAGGAACATAGCTACAATCATAAGATGTATTGATGATGTCATTAATTATCTTAATAAAACTGGTAAAGCAGGGTATTTGTTAGCATTAGATTATACTAAGGCATTCGATTCTGTATCTAAAGCATATATGTTACAAGCTTTTAAAGTATTCGGATTCGGATCTGACTTTCAAAAATGGGTATCTGTACTCTCCAATAATTCGCAAAGTTCCATAAACCATGGCGGCTGGCTATCTGAACCCTTCGATGTCAACTGTGGAATCAGACAAGGATGTCCATTTTCTCCCCTTGCATTCATTCTTGCAATGGAAATTCTAGCAGTCAAGATAAGGAATAGTACAATAACGGGTATCAAAACTCCAACTATGGGCAATAATCAAGATATATATTTAAAGATTAAACAATTGGCAGATGATACGACTTTATTTTTGAAAAATAGACAGGACATGTTTACTTCCATAGAAATACTTAAGTCATTTGAGAAATTTTCTGGGCTGAAATTAAATTCACACAAAACGAAAGCAATGAAGATGGGCAGACAAATCACTGAACAGAATCTCCCATTTGTATTGGTTGACAAAATAAAAATTTTGGGCATATACTTCCAGAAAGACAAAATGGCAAAACACATTGAAGAAAACTGGAGAGATAGGATAAATAATATACAAAAATTAATAGTACAGTGGAGCAAAAGAGACCTATCCATACACGGTAAAATTCTTGTAACAAAAACTTTCTTGTTAAGTCAACTTACATATGTTATGCAATCCATTGGCATCCCAGAAAAAGCTTTGAAACAGATCAACACCATATTCTACAAATTTATTTGGCAGAGAAAACATAGTAACCGTAGAGCTTTTGAGAAAGTGAAAAGAAAAACAATGGAAAGTGATTATAATGAAGGAGGGTTAAATATGGTAAATATGTTAGAAATTCAAAGATGCATGCATTTACAATGGGCTGGAAGATTTTATCATGCACGGGAAGAAAACTGGACTATAATACCCAGATGGCATCTAAACAAAATACAAAATCATCGTAAAATATTTATGGTAAACTGTAGAGCAAAGCAAATAAAATTACAAGAAATAGAGAACGATTTTTGGTCGGATGTAATTACAACATATTTGAACAGTAAAGATATAGTAACAAGAGAAGAAGTGAACATCCATAATTTTCACAATCAGATGTTGTTTCACAATAATAATATACAATATAAAGGTAATGTGCTATGTTTTCAAAACTGGATAGACAATGGAATAGAACACATAAAAGACATAATACATAAAACAGAAAAAAGACTTCTAGATTTAAATGAGGTTGCGTTTTCACTGAACCAGGCTAAAGGAATCACAATATTCGAATACAATGCTCTATACAACGCAATTCCATTACAGTGGAAGACCTGGATACAAAACAATGGATTACCAATGGAATCTACTGAAACTTCTATTTGTGATGCAAACGCATTCAATGCAAAACTAAAAGAAATAAAGAAATATCTTAAAAGTAGAAGTAAAAGTACAACTATAGACCTACATATTTGTGTACTTTGGAAGAGGAAATTTGACTTTTCTTTCAATCATAATACATGGATTTTACCTAGGAAAGCAACAAAAGAAGTACGCTTACATGAATTGCAGTGGAAAATAAGTCATAATATATACCCAACAAACATTATTCTAAAAAAAATGGAAGTAGTAGACTCAGAAAATTGTTACTACTGTCCTGGTAAAATTGATTTTATTGAACATTTTTTCTATGAGTGCTCATCTGTGAAAATACTTTGGAAAAACATAGAAAATTTGATACTTAGAAATACTGGTAAGTGTATGAAATTACATCCCACAGACGTTTTATTTGGAATTCAGGATGACAGATATAGCAAACATGACCTTATAAAAATAAATCATATTATTTTGATAGGTAAAATGTGTATCAGTATTGCTAAAAAAACAAAAAGACTGTCTATTTTACAACTGATCTTTGAACAGCAATTCAGTATTAGACATCGATATATTATATAATACCTTATGAATCTTAAAGAAAAGGGAAACAAATCTATATGTAAGTGGGGGAAAAAAAACGACATAGTTATGGAATGCAGGGTATTGCTTTTGATTATTGTCACGGTTTGTGTGTGTGTGTGTGTGTGTGTGTGTGCGTGTGTGTGCGTGTGTGTGTGTGTGATTGCTTAAGGTTCACTGTATCCTTTTTGTTGCTGTTATTTTGTTCCTTTCCTTTTTTTTCTTTTTTCTTCTTTATATAAATAAAACGATGGTCGACCCAAGAAAGTCCGGGTAAAAAAAAAAAAAAAAAAAAAAAAAAAAATATTGTACATCCAGAGTTGCAACCCACGAACGCAGAAGAAGAAGAAGAAGAAGAAAGAGCCAAAGTCGAGCTAAAAGATAAGCAAGTAACGCTTGTTTCTTTGTTTTCTTCGTTTGTTTGTTTCTTTGTTCTTTTGTTTGTTTATATCTATCGCTCACCTTCGAAGAGGAACAAAAGAAAACAAGCAAATTGTTCACAAAAGGAGAAACTATCAAAACCATGATGAAAACACGTACACAACTACAACCAGCTTCCTCCTTTCTTCCTGGCTATCCCACCTTCTGCCGCTGCCACACTTGGAACAGAACAAAAGAGAGACAAAAACAGTTGGGAGCAAAAGAAAAGACAAGTAAGGCATGGCAATACCACAGCCTGGACCTTCCCCGTCACTGGAGAAGAAGAGTTTCAGTTTCAGTTTCACTTTCTCAAGGAGGCGTCACTGCGTTCGGACAAATCCATACACGCTACACCACATCTGTTGAGCAGATGCCTGACCAGCAGCATAACCCAACGCGCTTAGTCAGGCCTTGAGTGCATGCTTACATATTTGTGTACCTATGAAAGTGGATTTCATTTTACGTAATTTCGCCAGAGGACAACACTCTCGTTGCCATGGGTTCTTTTTCAGTGCGCCAAGTGCGTGCTGCACACGGGACCTCGGTTTATCGTCTCATCCGAAAGACTAGACGCTCAGTTTGATTTTCCAGTCAAACTTAGGAGAAAGGGCGAGAGCGGGATTCGAACCCACACCCTCACGGACTCTCTGTATTGGCAGCTGAGCGTCTTAACCATTCTGCCACCTTCCTCCTGAAGAAGAAGAAAGAAGACAAAAAGAATACAAATGAAATTACAAATACAAATCTGTTATACATGGTGTACAAAAAAAAATTTTAACTAGAAAAACAAAGAATGTCAGGTGAAAGTTGGTTTTTTTTAATTTTTTTTATAAATATTTATATGGAGTGATGGACTGGAAGTAACGCGTCCGCCTCGGAAGCGAGATAACCTGAGCGCGCTGGTTCGAATCACACCGGTAGTTAGTCGCCAGTATTTTCTCTTCCTCCACTACACCTTGAGTGGTGGTCTGGACGCTAGTCATTCGGATGAGACGATAAACCGAGGTCCCGTGTGCAGCATGCATTTAGCGCACGTAAAAGAACCCACGGCAACAAAAGGGTCGTCCCTGGCAAAATTCTGTAGAAAAATCCACTTCGTTAGGAAAACAAATAAAATTGCAGGCAGAAAAAAAAAATGGGTAGCACTGTCAGCGTAGCGACGTGCTCTTCCTGGGGAGAGCAGCCCGAATTTCACACAGAGAAATCTGTTGTGACAAAAAGAGTAATACAAATATATATATATATATATACAAATACAACTAGAACCAAGAAGATGAAGCATGAAGAGAAGAAGAAGTCAGATGATAAATTCGTAGTGGGTTCGAACTCCGTCTGTACATCTCATTGTAGATTTGGGGAGGGGGGGGGGGGGGCGATGGCTCCTACCTGGACCTGAGTGTATTGTAGATTCAAATGGGAAGACTGGGACCTCACCATGGAGCACCATCCATCCACCTAATGGACGCGTCTCTTGAGAATATCCTTCAGATTTCCTGACCAACACAACAAGCGGTCTGTATATCTCGAATCTGGTTGTTGCCGGGATATGTTTTAAAAAAGAATCTTGGAGTACTGCCTTTTCACGTTCTCCGAGACCTAACTGGATCTGAAAAGCAGGAACGTCTCAATAAGTATTACCTCAAGTGATGCGGCCTTTCACGCGCTACTCTCGTGGTGATCTCACTTTCGATTTCCCATCCACTGGTGTGCCTCTGGTGATCGTGTGTCAAAGACTTCAGTGTGGGCAGATTCACGGGGACTGTGGAGGTGGTGGGAAGGAGGGGGCGGTGCCCTTCCGCTCCGGAGAGGACACTTCATCAGTCTGGCTCCGCGACACAACAATCATTGCCCTCAGTGGAGACAGACAGACAGACAGAGAGAAAGAGGGAGAGGGTTTGTCTTTATTTCTGTCTTTATCTTTTGTTGGTCATAGCCCAGCCGACCTGACAGGGCCATAACAGGGCTGGAAAAATGAAGATATTGGTCTCAAAGAACCTGAACAAAAATTCATATATAAACACCAGGAAAAGAAAATGAAGCAAAAGTATAGTCAAACTAAGATGTGCCTCTGATTTTGATCATTCCGTCAATTCTTCATTAGAGGGTTAAGAAAAAAACAACTAATCTTGTCATCATCTTCATCCTCGCTTCCTCGTGCTTCATGTCTTTCTTTCTTCTCTTCTCTTTTCCTCCCTTTTATCCCTGTCCTATTTTCTCTTTCTCTTTCCTTCTTTCTGTCTTCCTTCATCATCCTCCCTTTCTCCTGCACTTCTCTCTCCCTCTCTCTCTGTCTCCTCTCTCACACTCTCTTTCTCTCCTCTCTTTCTTTGTCTCTCTCTCTCTCTCTCCTCTCTCTATTCTCTCCCTTTCTCTCTCTTCTTTTTATTTCTCTCTCCTCTCTCTCTCTCTCTCCTCTCTCTCTCTCTCCTCTCTCTCTCTCTCCCTCTTGTCTCTTTCTCCCCCTCTCTCTCTCCTCTTTCTCTCTCCCCCCCTCTCTCTCTCTTCGTCTCTGCTCTTCTCATCCTTCTCTTTCCTCCACCCCTCTTCCCTATCCCCATCCCTCCCTTTGCACTGTCTGTCAATACGGCAGACAATAAACGGTTAACCCAACATTCTGTGGACGTAAAAAAAAAGGGGTGGGTGGGAAACGACTGACGCATAAAGCACAGACATCATCGATCACATTTATCAAATATCGTGTCATCCAATATATATATATCTGCCTGAGATGATTGCACAGCTCATCTGTCTGCTTCTCTCTCTCTCTCTCTCTCTCTCTCTCTCTCTCTCTCTCTCTCTCTCTCTCACCTCATTCTCTCTCTGTCTCTATTTCTCTTCCTCCCCTTATTCTCTCTCTCTCTCTCTCTCTCTCTCTCTCTCTCTCTCTGTCTCGATCTTTCACTTCCTCTTCACACGTTGAACTATGACAATACTCAATCAAAGGTCAGGCATCAACAGGACGAAAACAAGAACGTTCCCAGAAGCGAGCTGACCTTGCCTGTGACCACGACCTTGTCATGATGAACTTTCAAGTACGGCTGAGGAACCACAAGAAAGGGAAAAGACGGCCGACTCAAATTCAACATTGACAGCGCTGAACAATTCCAAGCAATCATAGGAGAAAAAATCGCTCCACTACTCATGCCTGAACAAGATCTTGAAGCCCTCACAAACAATTTCAACCAAGTGATGACAGAAACAGCAACAGAGGTCGTAGGGGTAAGCACACAGACATAGATCACAAATAATATCCTGGAGATGTACGACACAAGAAGCAGCTCAAAACCATAAAAGAAAACTGAGAAAGATAAGGGGAAATACAATGCTATAAACAAGAAGATCGGTCAAGAAATTAAGAATGCAAATTAAAAAATATTGAACAGAAGTGTTAAGACAATGAGGAAAAACATTGACAGCAACGAAATGAATCCTTTAAGATTGTAAAGAACCTGACCAAACAGAAGCAAAGTCAGCAATGGCCTAGAGGTAACGCGTCCGCCTAGGAAGCGAGAGAATCTAAGTGCACTGGTTCGAATCACGGCTCAGCCGTCGATATTTTCTTCCCCTCCACTAGACCTTGAGTGGTGGTCTGGACGCTAGTCATTCGGATGAGACGATAAACCGAGGTCCCGTGTGCAGCATGCACTTAGCGCACCTGAAAGAACCCACGGCAACAAAAGGGTTGTTCCTGGCAAAATTCTGTAGAAAAATCCACTTCGATAGGAAAAACAAATAAAACTGCACGCAGGAAAAAAACACAACAAATGGGTGGCGCTGTAGTGTAGCGACGCGCTCTCCCCGGGGAGAGCAGCCCGAAGTTCACACAGAGAAATCTGTTGTGATAAAAAGAAATACAAATACAAATACAAAATCCGGGACAAAAATGGAAACTGTTTCACACAGGAACAATACATCGTAAAAAGGCGGACTGAGTACTACTCTGGCATTTTCAATAAACAGAGCACAGGAGACACAGGGGTACTGACAGTGCAAGATTTATCAGATGACGATGACCCATTACACCGGGAGGAGGTTGAAACAGCAGTGAAGTCGCTTAATTGTGGTAACTCTGCTACCATTGACAACATCCCAGGAAGCAAGAAGTTTTCAAACATAGTGGGGTGGCAGTGACTGATGTCCTAACTGCCGTGTGCAACAAAATCTCGCACACAGGTGAATGGCCCACGACACAGACTCAATCACTTGTTCTCACCCTCCCCAAGAAAGGACATATCAAACACTGCCAGAACTGTCAGAAACACCATCAGTTTCAGCAGCCACACTAGTAAAGCAATGCCAAAAATCATTCTGAACCGATTACAGTCGCAACCAGATACCACCATTGCTGAAGAACATGCTGGATTCCGCAAAGGCAGAAGTACGATCGAAAAATTTTTTAACCTGCCTCCCCTTTGCGAAAATCACCTCCAACATCGGAGGGAATTCTACCACGTCTTCATAGATTTCAAGAAGGTGTTGAAAAGAGTCTGGCAGGTAGCACTATGGGCCACAGTGAAAACAGTGAGGGAAAAACATTCGGCAATAGCTTATCAACACCATCCAGCATCTATCCTGCAAAGCGACCAGTGCTGTATTTACACCAGGATGCTATTGGAGAGTGGTTCCATACTTAGTTGGAGTCCATCATGGCTGCCTTCTATCTCCTATGCTGTTCATAACATGCATTATGGCGGACGTGCTTGAAGATCATAACAGCACAGTCAGCATTACAAGAAGAACCATCGAGAACCTTCGCCTCGCAGACGACGTAGACGGCTTGGCAGGCAATGAGTAAGAACTCACCCCGCTTGTTAAAAAGCTGGATGAAACATTGAAAAGACATGACATGGAAAATTGTGCCGAAAAGACCAAGTTGATTGCCAGCCACACCACCACTATCACTGCTGATATCACTGTCCAGGGACAGAAACTGGGGGCCGTTCAACACTTCACCTTCCAAACCAGAAATACTCTCAAGGGCAGCAAGACCAACATCAGCACTGTCCATGCTGAAAAATGTACTGCAGGACAGCAAAATCCCGATAAACACGAGATCAGATTCCCGAATGCAATGGTATATTCGATTTTTCCTGGATGCATGCGTGACGACGGATTTGAAAAGAAGAATTCGGGCCATGGAAATGAAGTGTTATCGCAAGATACAAAACATAAGATACACTGATCACATCACCAAAAGACAGGATCACCAAACCATCATGCAGCACACTAGACCATATAAAGATCTGCTGACATCACTAAAGAAAAGAAACCTACGCTTGTATGGCCACGTAACAAGACCCAGTGGCTTTGCTAAAACAATCCTCCAAAGAACTGATGAGGGAGGGAGACGGGTGGGAGGGGGGCGGGGGGGGTGGGGGGCAGGGGGAAAGGTTGGACTGACAACACTGTAGAAAGCACAGGAAACCCATCTGCAGAGACCCAGCCTTTGAAACACAACCGGCAGACCTGGAGGAATTTGGTGAACAGTTCTTCAGTGTAGCGCCCCAATGACTCACAGAAGAGAGGAAGAAATAGACACACTATCATCATTCGTTTTCACAGCCTAAACCTTTCTCACTAAATATTTCATGAAAGCTAAAAAGTGCGAACAGAAAACTGGCAGACAGTGTCAGGCCAGCCACTCACGAAAGTTGTTATCCCTCAGGGTAGCACAAAGTCCCTCTCATCTAAAAGCCGAACGGCAAACAATTTCCGCAAAGGTACTGGACACGAAAAGCTCTTCCAACACTCGAGAGAAAGCCAAAGGCCATTACGCTCTCTTCTTTTTACGCTCTTATTTTTGCTCTCTCCAAGTCGAGACTCAGTAACGAGGGCTTAAACGTGCGTCTAAAAACCAGAAATGATAGAGAAAACACCTACTTCGATGCTCCTCATTGTTCTCTGGGACTCTTTTTGCTACGTGCATCGGAGACATGTTTACAGAGCAGAGAGAAAAAAGTGTTGACGTTGTGGAACCTAGGATAAGCTGTTGAGTGGAGGCAATAGAAGAAAAACAAACAAGAGGAAGGAAATGTTTCAAGCCAGGACAGAGAGAAAAATGCATGAGAGGGAGGAGGAGAGAAGGAGGGAGAGGACTGATTGACAAAATGATAGGTGTGGGGGTGGGGGGTCAGTGGGTGTGGGGGGGGGGGCCCAGCTTCCCATCATCATTTCATTTTCTATTATCTTTCTTTTTTTTCCTTCTACTTTTCCCCACCCTTCTACACATCGTCACTATCTCTCTCTCTATCTATCTGTCTGTCAGTCCGTCTATCTATCTATATATCTGTCATCTGTCTGTCTGTCAATCTGTCTATCTATATATCTGTCTAGTCTATCTCTCTATCTCTATATCTCCCTATCTCTCTATATCTCTCTCCATCTATCTCGCCCTCTTTCTTCTCTACTCTCTCCCTTCTCTTCTGCCCCCTTCTTTTGAATATGGCGAACAATAAGCGATCCGCACTGAATTCTGAGAATGTATTATCAAAACAAAAAAAAGAAAGAAAAAAAGACAGACGACTGAGCACAGACAGCATCTATCACATTGATTAAATATCGTGACAGCCAATATTTACCTGTCCGATGTGATTATATATCCGTCCGCCCGTCTATATGTCTGTCCGTTCCTCTCTCTCTCTCTGTCTGTGTGTGTGTGTGTGTGTGTGTGCGCGCGCGCGCGCGCGCGTGCTCTTTCACTTCCTCTTTACACATTTAAATCTGCCAAAACTCCATCAACACTCGCAAACATACCCTAAACCTCACTCACTAAATATTTCATAAAATCTAAAAGCGCCAACAGAAAACCAGCCGACACAGTGTCGGGCCAGAGCCACTCATGAAAGTTGTTATCCATCAGTCCCTCAGGGCAGCACCAACTCCAGCTCATCTAAAAGCCGAA
>NC_134898.1:11960018-11977518 GCF_041734735.1 Babylonia areolata | reverse complement strand
ATGGATGGGGTAAAAATGCAGACGGACAGATAGGCATATAGACCGATGAATGGGTCAGAAAGACCAACAGAAAGGTAGACAGATAGGTAAATATGTAGACAGACAGACAGACAGACTGATGGATTTGGCTGACAAGCAGATTAACAGGTAGACAGATAGGTAAATGTGAAGAGATGAAGATGGACGGGCAGACAGTCAGACAAACAAGTAGACAGACAGACAGGTAGACTTGACAGGTGGGTAGACATGCAGACACGCAGATACATACACAGATGGGCAGATTAACAGACTGGTAGACAGACAAACAGGACACCAGACCGACATACAGACTGGTCGACAGAGAGACATACAGACACAGAAAGAGAGGCAGACAGACAGACGGATATACACGAGCAGAGACAGACAGACAAGACAGATTTAAAAAAAAAATCGATATTCACATGGACAACAATTGTTCGTAAACTTATGGACTATTTCAGCACAACACAGCCAGTAGATGGAAGAAGTTTGAAGTCTGTTTCGAGGTATCACCTTTTACACTTAAGTTGTTTTGAAAAGTCAATACATTTGTGCGCATTTCTCAGAAAATAAATCACATCAATTTGACTAGATTGACAGTTAAAACATCAGACGCCGCTCTTAGAGAACAGACTGGAAAATTGGGGATGAAGGTTGCTTCGCAGTTCCTAATCGACACACACACACACACACACACACACACACACACGTACTTCGTGAGGAATGAATGATGTGACACACAAAAAGGATAACAGAGGGACAGACACACAGACGAATGGACAGACAGAAAGAAAGATAATGCAAATGAAAGCAAAATATTATTTTTTTAAAAAAAAAGAAAAAAAAAAAAAAAAAAAGAAAAAAAAATCACGACCATACACAAAAATGTATGGCAAGCCGTAGGTGTCAGAAGGCTTTATTTCAGATTGACACGCCAGGGGGTCTGCGTGATGCTAGTGGTTGGTGTGGGACAATGGTTCGCAGGGATCTCCTTTTCCCTTCTGGCTGTGGCGACCTTTTGGCTTGATGTATCGTTCTCATCTTCGTGTCACCGTCATCTGTGTGTGTGTGTGTGTGTGTGTGTGTGTGTGTGTGTTTGTGTGTGTGGGTGTGGGTGTTTATGTGTGTGTGAGTGTGAGTGTGGGGGTGTCTGCGCGCACGCGTGTGTTTGAGTATGTATGCGCTTCTCTGTGTGTGTGTGTGTGTGTGTGTGGCGGTGTGTGCGTGTGTGTGTGGCGGTGTGCGTGCTTGCGTGTGTGTGTGAGAGTGTGTGTGCACTTGTGTGAGGGGGAGGGGTGTATGCGCGCACACGTGTGTTTAAATGTGTATGTGTGTGTGTGTGTGTGTGTGTGTGTTGTTTGGCGGTGTGTGTGTGTGTGTGAGTGTTGTGTGGCGGTGTGTGTGTGTTGTGTGGCGGTGTGTGTGTGTGTGTGTGTGTGTGGATAGATAAGAATAGGGAAAACAAGAAGAATGGGGCCAGTTTTATAGACGATGTCAGATCAAAAGATGTTTGTCACGAGCGTGTGATCATTTGTATCAATCGTGCTATTGAAGATGACGCAGCCAGTCACACTTCCCTCGATAATCTCTAATATCTACTGACAATCGCCAATACATTCACCGTTCGTTGATTTGCGTGCAAGTGTGTGTGTGTGTGTGCGTGCATGCGTGTGAGTGGAGCTACCGAGCGCACAATTTGTTTCTTAGACGTTTTGTCTTCTGCTGCAAGCGATCATTTTCTTAAATGTCGGCATGTTTCTTGTTGCCTGCTTGTACGCTCACCTGTATCATGTATTCGCTCACGCATACATACTGATGGATGGAAGGATGGATGGAAGGATGGAAGGAGGGATGGGTATGAGCACGCCAGTATATGTGCGTATGACAGATAAACAGAAAGAAACTGATGAGTATCATTTGTGCACAGACCAAGAGATGGTTACAAAAAGATGCAGAGTATCTTTCTTCTTCTTCTTCTTCTGCTTCGTGGGCTGCAACTCCCACGTACACTCGCATGTACACGAGTGGGCTTTTACGTGCATGACCGTTTTTTACCCCGCCATGTAGGCAGCCATGCTCCGTTTTCGGGGCTGTGCATGCTGGGTATGTTCTTGTTTCCATAACTCACCGAACGCTGACATGGATTATAGGATCTTTAACGTGCGTATTTTATCTTCTGCTGGCATATACACACGAAGGGGGTTCAGGCACTAAGCAGGTCTGCACATATGTTGACCTGGGAGATCGTAAAAATCTCCACCCTTTACCCACCAGGCGCCGTCACCGTGATTCGAACCCGGGACCCTCAGATTGAAAGTCCAACGCTTTAATCACTTCAGAGTATCTTTCAAACCACACCAACCACAACAACAACGCAATAAAAAAACAGGCCAGTGAATCATCCCTGCATGGGTAGACATTTACCAAACACACTGGGAATTATTAACAAATAGTAAAGAGTAGTAACTCTCTCCATTCACAAGGTACACAACTTCAACTCAGTGCTGCTTACGCTACCGACTCAGCTAGCACACAGGTAAATGAAAGGTACAGTGGAACAATCCCAGACACTTCCTCAAAAAAGGAAGCGCCGGGCCTGTCTTTATACCGATCATTTGACATGTGCACACAGCAGCAAAGACAGAAGAAATGTGCAAACACAAATACACTTGGAATTAACTTGGAAGACCAAGTTTACAGTTGAATATCTTCTGACCGCACGCAAACGCCTGATTTCAAAGAAAGAAGAGAGAGAGAGAAAAAGAGGTGAAGACATGACCGCAAAGTCATTCAATCAGTCGCCAATCCCCGCAGCACAATAACATGCAAGGGGCAGACAAGTGGGCAATACAGCCGAGGATTGTGTACGAATCACGCCCCGACTCGCAACGGAAGTAGCCGACGAGGGGAGTGATCAGTTTGGCTTTTCAGAGAATTGAAATGCCAGTCATCAAGGCGACCTCCCTCGGGCCCGATTGGGTGTGCCGTCTCGCACAGGCTTAGTAGTTCGTCGTCAAGCTTCGTATGTGTTTTCTTCGTCTTCTGTTCTTTCCTTGAAGAGGTGTTTGAGTGCCTGTGACACATATATTCCTCCATTCCTCTTCTTCCTCGTCTCCTTTCTCAGCACGGTAATTGTATACATGCTGTCATGTCTGCTGTCAAGGCTGTTACACTCTACTCGCGTGCTGCTATTGGGTGGCTGTTGCTGCTGCACTGCTGCTGCTGTCTCTGTGTTGCTGTTGCATCTAAAGCGTGTTGCTACTATATGCTTGTGCTATTACTACTCTCTATCGTACTTCTTGCTTCTTGCTACTACTACTGCTGCGGTATACTACGTGTTTGCTGACTACTACTGCTGTACACTGACTTAGCAGCTCTGTATTACTCCTGCTTCTCATCTTCTTTACCTGCGGCTCGCTGTCATCACACAATTCATGCTGCTGCTACTGCATTCTTTCACTTGCTGTTGCTGCTACTACTACTTGTTTGTCTCTACTGCTGCTTGTGCTAAACTACTGCTGCAGCTGTTGCTAACCTGCTAGCTCTGCTGTTGCTGCTACTGACTACTACTGTTGTCTGTCTGTGTCCGTGCTGCTACACTGCTGCTGTTGCTACTACTCTACTTGCTGTGCTCATCACTACTGCATGCTGTGCACTATACTAGCTGCATGCTAGCTTCTTATACTCTGCAGTCATCTTGTCTAATACATACTTGCCTTGGTAGGCACTAAACCAATGAATGCCATGTATGCATACTCATTTACTTTGTCTTCTTTTTGTTCTATGTTGTCTATCTACAACTACGTCATATCATTTTTGTTCGCTACATTTACTCTGCTGCTGCTACTGCTAATACTACTGCTGCTACTGTTAGCTAACTAAACTGAGCTAATTACTCTAACTGCTAATGCTGTGTGACTTACTACTACTGTACTACTACAATATGCTTCTGCTGCTGCACTGCTGTTACAGTCTTCTACTATTTGCTGCTACTAACTACTACTACTGCTGGCTTCTAGCTGCTCTACTGTTCGCTGTTGCTACTACTACTGCTGTTGTTCTACATCATGCTTGCTGCTCTGTTTGACTACTACTATCTGCAAACTGAACTACTTAAGCTGCTGCTGATCTGCTACTTAAGCAAAACTAGTCCGCTCCTACATGCGTGCTTCCTTGCTATCTCTACTACTGCTCTGCCTACTTGCTGCATAACTGTCAAGCTTAGCAAGAATTCGTGACTAAAATATATGTGCAGTTACTCTTTTGTTCAATACAGATACGTGCTCAAGTTGAGACTACTGCTTGCTTCTTCATACTTCTTGTACCTGGAGGCTTAGTGTAGAAGATGAGAACCCAATTCAATGCCATGGTGAAATGCATTCATTTTCACTTTGTCTCTTCTTTTTATTGTTTGTCTTTCTCTCCTACTTTTACGTTTTGGACTGCTGCTGCTGCTACTGTTACTCGTAATACTACTGCTGCTGCTACTGTTACTCGTAATACTACTGCTGCTGCTACTGTTACTCGTAATACTACTGCTCCTGCTACTACTGCTGCTGCTGCTACTGTTACTACTAATATTACTACTACTGCTACTGTTACTACTAATACTACTACTGCTACTACTATTACTACTACTGCTACTGTTACTACTACTACTACTACTGCTACTACTACGATTACTACTACTACTGCTGCTGCTGCTGCTGTTACTACTACTACTGCTGCCGCTGTTACTGTTACTACTAATACTACAACTGCTGCTGTTACTACTACTGTTACTACTGCTACTACTACTGTTGCTGCTGCTACTGTTACTACTACTGCTGCTGCTGCTACTACTGTTACTACTATTATTATTACTACTACTACTGCTGTTGCTGTTATTACTAATATTACTGCTGCTGCTGCTACTACTACTACTAGTACTACTACTACTTCTGCTGCTGTTACTGTTACTACTACTACTAATGTTGCTGCTGCTGCTGCTACTCCTAGAACTGCCACCTCCTCCTCTTCCTTCTTTGTCTTCCTCTTCTTTTCTTCTTCCCCCTCCTCCGCTTCTCCTCCTGAATTTACTGCAGTGCAATGGAGTCTCCCGTCGGACCGAAGGGCGAGTAGGCAGGCAGGGGTATATGTCGATGTGTGTCCTCATATGGGAGAAGAGGCCGATTCTGGATGTGCAGCACTTTCCACGGGTGTTGCAAAAGAAAACGTCTCCAGAAGTTGAGCCCTGCTTCCTTCGCTCACGCTTCTCCTTTTACTGCAGTGCTGACTGGGATATGGCATCACACAGTTTACATACTTCGCTACCCGATGGAAGAGAATTCCAGTATGTTCCGTTTCTCTTTTTCCCCACCTCTTCTTCATTATCTACTGCTCTTCGCTGAACCGACAGAGGGAAGATATGGTTGACAAGAAAACTGGAACTGGTTCTGTCTATACAAAACCTTTTTTTTTTTTTTTGGTACAGATTTGCCCAGTTTTTGTGAACACGGGCACAGAAATTTGCAGTCTGGCTCTACCCTTTGTTTCCGCTTCGATGTGACCTCGTTTTCATTTCTTGAGCTATCCAGAATCTTCAAGAGGAAAATAAAATTAAGGATGAAAAGCAGTTGTTAACAAGTATGGCTTTTTTTTCACTGATGTTGACATGCAGTCACATCATTCCCCCACATCCTCCATCCAACACTGAACAGAGAAAAGGCACGCATATGTACATTCTCTCTCTCTCTCTCTCTCTCTCTCTCTCTCTCTAACTCACAAACTTAGAATTTCAGTTCTTAAGAAATTATTTATAAAAATGCTAGTTTCAGTTCTAAGCCCCAGTTTCAGTTCTAAGACCCCCCCAACCCCCAACCCCCCGCCCCACCCCTCTCTCTCCCTCTCTGTGTGTCTCTGTCTCTGTCTCTCTCTCTCATTTAAAACCTCTTCTGAAAGTAATTTTAGAAGCAACCAATTGTTAGTGCCTTTGATCACACACACACACACACACACACATATATATATATATATATATATATATATATGTGTGTGTGTGTGTGTGTGTGTGTGTGTGTTGTATGCATATCCCCTTCTCCATCTCTTTTTTTCAGTTACACACACACATACGCGCGCGCACACACACACACACACACACACACACACACACACACACACGTCAGTATCTGCAAGTGTCCCCTAATCTCACCGGACGTGAGGGTGACTGGGGGTGCCATCAGTTCAGCCCTGTACCAGAGAGCCGCCAAATCTCTGTCAGGGGGCTGCCCTGGACCCCCCGAGACGAGCGGCAAATGATCTGGATTACTGATCTGGGAATCACTCGGGGAGAGAGAGGGGGTGAGGGGGAGGAGGGGATTCTGAACGGAGGGAGAAATTCTCAACAGAATATAGCAGACCCATTGAAAACAGGGCCTTCTGTGAGGAAAAATGCGGAAAGTGGAAAACGTTTTTATCCCAACGTGACCTTTTATAATAGTGAATACATTACAGTCGGGAATTTGGATGTCGTGGGGGAAATACTTGAAGTGCAAACATTTTATTCTTTGCAGTCCCATCTACACTGCGCTTTGAAACAATGAATATTTCATGTTAGAAACTTGATATACATTACTTTGCATTAATTTTTGTCTCTGATACCAGAATGGTAACCTTTAAAATGCTGAGTAGCTAGGAGATACCCAATCTTTTGAAATGTAAATCAGTTGGCCTTGTTTTAAGTTGCTGGTTTTGTAAATGGTGAATTCATTAAACCATTCAGAAGAGAAATTTGCGAAATAAAAAAGACAAGGAAGGCTATTTTTCATGATTCAGCTTGGACCCAGAAAAAAAAGATTAAACTCCAAGATACAAGACACACACGCATGCACAAAAGCACATACGTATACACGCTCACACGCACGAACGCACGCACGCGCGCGCGCGCGAACACACACACACACACACACACACACACACACACACACACACACACACACACACTGGCTGGCTGCATAGCTCAAGTCATTGACCGCCAAGGACGTCATTTCGAATCCTGGGTGCCTAGTGTATGTATCAATAGACAGACAGGTGGACAGACCAGCAACAAACAGAAAGACAAATACATACACATGAAAAGTCCAGAGTATAACAAAACACAAAAATCACCGCCATTTGTTTCGTCTCGAAAGACGTGGTAACTCTTTCTTCTCCTAAATGCCAGCTCCTGAGGGAGGAGAAAGCACAAAATATATCGAACACTTCCCCCCCCCCCCCACCCCCACCCCCTCCACCAAACCCCCTCCACCAACCCCCATCCCCACAATCAAACGTCTCCCGCTCTCTAACATCACAAGAAATCTCATTCAAACATCTACAAAAGCACTCAGCCGTCAACATTATATATAAACCCGTATTTCCGCGGTACGGTACTATCTGGCTGACCGAAATGGAAGCCCCCTGTTTATCTCTCACGCCCAGTCACACAAGTCCCCACGGCAAACAGCGATCATCACGTGCTGACGTGCAATACTTGTCACAGGGTCACTGTGGGATCAGACGAAGTTACAGCCCCTCAGAGGTTCTATTTTCTCCGCTGAGATCTCCTGCACACTTTTCGCACACTGCTGGTGTACTCTCCTCCTCCAATCATATGTTCAAATATTGACACCTGTCTTGGGCCTGACAGTGGAATTTGCTTTTGAACTTCATTTGCTTTTTTTTGTGAGTGGGTCATCTTAGGATGCGGTCGTTGTTGGTTGGTCTCTCTCTCTCTCTCTCTCTCTCTCTCTCTGTGGTTATTTTTTCAATATGTAAGAGCGTGCAGATGGAGAGGGGGGGGGCGTAAAGGTAATGCCAAACAGAAGGTGTGGCAGCTTTTAAAAAGACAATAATAATAATAATAATAATGGGTATTTATAATCCGCTCTACCTCCTTACCACAGATGCCCAGAGCGTTAGCAATTTAACATCAGCAAGAGGATAACAGTTACTAAAACTAAAAACTTACAACACACACTATAATCAAGACTTTGGGAGAGAGAGAAAAAAACCCAACAACATTTATACATGTTCTTCTAAAGTAGCGTAGTATTAACTCGAACTTATCCAGACCTACAAAGAAGAGCTGTTTTTAGGGAGTGAACAATAAATACACCTCCACCATTCGGGACCGAACCAAGCGTTTTTGACTCACTTGTGTAAACAAAGTGAGTCTATGTTTTAACCCGGTGTTCGGTTGTCTGTGTGTGTGTGTGTGTGTCTGTGTGTCTGTGGTAAACTTTAGCAATGACATTTTCTCTGCAAATACTTTGTCAGTCGACACCAAATTAGGCATAAAAATAGGAAATATTCAGTTCTTTCCAGTCATCTTGTTTAAAACAATATTGCACCTCTGGGATGGGCACAAAAAAATTTAAAAAATGAAGCCTAATTATATGCAAACTGCATTTACTGTTACATTTATATTTTTTGTATTCTCTAAACTTGGCACTTTGATCTGATATTCTGACCCAACAACAAGAGCAGTCATTATTATCATTTTTTGTTCAAACAGGAACTTCTTTTGCTAAGCATGGAAGTTTTATTTATTTTGCAAACGTTTTGGTGCAGATAGTAAAAATGGGAAGTTACTCTGTAATTAATGCTAGTGGACTTAATTTACTTTAAACTGACCTTTCTCATCTTAAACATTACATTTTGAAATTATACTCAATACATAAAAAGCTAGGATTTTTTTTTAAAGTGTATCACAAGTGAGTCTTGAAGGCCTTGCCTCTCTTGTTTCTTTTTAATTTTCAAACGTTTTGGAGGTTGGGGCGCTTGAACACACTTCCAAAAGGCGAAAAGGACAGACAGAAATCAGCACTGCAGTCTTGGGCCTCATTCTTGGGGGACTCGTGGCTGCTTGCAGAGCGAAACTGAAGAAGAGGAATGAGTTGAACAGATGATAGATAACTCTGTGTGTGTGTGTGTGTGTGTGTGTGTGTGTGTGTGTGTGTGTGTGTGTGTGTGTGTGTTCGTTTATATGTTCATCTATTCTCCCTCCTTAATTCTTTGAAGAATCATTGGTGCATCGAAGAACTGTTCAACAGATTCCTCCAGTTCTCTTGGATGTGTGCCACGTTCTGCAATTTCGTTTTCCCGTCCGTCTCCCTCTCTCAATGGTTCATTGGGGGATTGTTATAGCAAGGCCAGTGAATCCAACTCCCCTTGCTTACTTACTTCTCTCTCTCTCTCTCTCTCTCTCTCTCTCTCTCTCTCTCTCTCTCTCATCTACGCTCTCTCTTTCTCTCTTTCCCATTCCGTTGGTCCAATAACTGTTCTGTTTCCTTCGCCTGCTGGCAGTCTCTTGTTTACCTGTTCGACTTGTGCTTAACGCAAAAAGAAAGAGACGAAAAGGACAGACAGAGAGACAGACGCAGAGAGACAGACAGGAAACAGGCAGACAGACAGGCATACAGTAACAAGAAAACCTCATTTCATCGTGAACAGATATTGAGCAGGCCCAAGAAATGTATTCTTTTTGCACATTATTTTCTTTCTTCACATTTTACAGCACAAAAAAAAAAAAAAAAAAACAACAACAACGAACCAGACGACAGACCGTTTCCCAGCCGATGGTGCCACTTAAAAATCAAACGGTAACAACCAGTATCAAAGACAGGCATCACAGCTACAATAATAGATGGAAAAAAGATGTCACCAACAAGCTGAACAAGCGGACAGTAATACCTAATCTGTGAAGGGGCTAAAGAGAAACAAAACTACGAGTTAGACGATGGAAAAGCGTGCAAGAAACTATATCCAACAAGCGCAAAAAAATGTGCCACATACTTTACGTTCCTTCATGACAGGGGAATATGTTCAGGGGCCATCACCCAGGCTCATTTCCCAAGCTGAAGCTCTGTCGATCGAGGCTTGAATGTGTGTCTAAAAGCCGGAAACTACAAGACAAACACACAGTTCCTCAGTCTTACGTCTTTTCTTCAGGAACTTTTGTCTCGCAATGCGGAATCGTTTGATGTGACGCTTCGAGGGAGTATGAATGGATTCCGTTGAACGAGAAGTGTGTTTTGAGATATGGGTCTGTCGGAGAGAGGGCAAGGGCGATAAGTGGGTGGCACAGAGAGAGAGAGAGAGAGAGATTCTGAAAGGTAACTGATATTAGTTAAATTAATTAACAACACACGTGCGTGCACGCACACACACACACACACACACACACACACACACACACACACACACACACACACACATGCACGCACGCATACACGCACACACACACGCACGCACACACACACACACACACACACACACACACACACACACACACACACACACACACACACACACAAAGAGAGAAGGGTGATATTGGCAAGGAGAAAGGAAAATGAGAAATAAACGGAGAGGAAGAGCGGAAGCAAAGAAGGAAGAGAGTAAAAGAGTGAAACTGGCTGACAATGGAAAGAAGTGAAACAGAGAAATGGAGAAAGATATAGACAAAGAAGAAGAATTGGTTAATCATTTCATCTCCTGGCCTCACTATTTCTTAATTCCCAAAGAAGAAGAGTTGTCCTTCATAAGCCTTTTCTCCAACCACTAAACAGGCAGGCAGATAGGCAGACAGACATCCATCCAGAGGAGAAAAAAAATAACGACACTTACCTGAATAACAACCTGTCGTCAGTAGTGGCTGGACACACGTTTCAACACACGGCCACCAACATTGCAAGGATTTTGATTTCCGTTCAAAGTGTCACCTTGACCTAACCTTGTGTTGAAGTCGAAAATACTTTTATTTGTACGTATCCCCCAGGAAAGAGGTTTTAACAAGACGTGTGGGACAGCTAACATATCAGGCGACCGCAAAGAAATCCTGAAAGCTGCGGACATTAGTGAGCTGCGGTTTAGATTTGCCTTCCTCTCTCAACGTGTTGTGAAGCTGCTTTAAGTGAGCTGGCCAGGTAAGGTCTTCGTGTGATGGTTGGAAAAGTTCATGAAAGTGGTGTAGTTTGAAACGTAATTCTCGTGCTGGCTTTTCCCTCTTCTTTTAACTTGATACATTTCCTCGCCATGTTTCATTCCACCCTCTCCTCTAATAATGATCCCACCAGTGGGTGGGTGGATGGGTGGGTGGTCGTTGGAGGATGGTGGAGGGAGGGGAGGGTGAGGGGGGTGATGGGGAATGGGTGTGTGCAAAAACTTTTCATCTAAAAAAAAAAAGGACTAGGCTACTCTGTGCATTGCAGCACATGTTAGTGTTTGTAATGGTTTGAGTCAAATCTCGGTGCTCAACGTATGGCGAGTTCTCGAAAACCCAGTCTGTATCCTAAGACCACAAGAAGCAAGAACAAAACTGTTTTGGTGCATTTTACATTTCTCGACATTCTGTCACTTGTGACAACAAAAAGTTGGGGTTTTTTTTTATCTCCCAACCTCTGGATTAGTTAGAAGAAGAAGGAGAAGAAGAAGAAACATATTAGAAACATAAGAATAATAATAATTATTAATAATAATAATTCATAGCTTTTCTATGGCGCGATATCCAGTACTAATGCTGCTCAAAGCGCCTTACATCATCGAGCTAGATATAAACATAACATAAAACATTACAACAGCTCAATACAATTTTATGTAGCATATAATCTTGTTGCAACTCAGTGCGACTCCACTTACACAATACATGTACCGACACCGTCCACTGAACAGAAAAAGAAGAAGAATCTTTGGCAAAACAAGCATGTCTTCAGACTGGTTTTACATCTAGCACAATACATTATAACCTAAACAAAAAACCAACAACAGCTGATTGAATGAACAACTCCACTTTTTTATCACAAGATTGGTTTTACATCTAGCACAATACATTATAACCTAAACAAAAAACCAACAACAGCTAATTGAATGAACAACTCCACTTTTTTATCACAAGATTGGTTTTACATCTAGCACAATACATATAACTTAAACAAAAAACCAACAACAGCTAATTGAATGAACAACTCCACTTTTTATCACAAGATTGGTTTTACATCTAGCACAATACATATAACTTAAACAAAAAACCAACAACAGCTAATTGAATGAACAACTCCACTTTTTATCACAAGATTGGTTTTACATCTAGCACAATACATATAACTTAAACAAAAAACCAACAACAGCTAATTGAATGAACAACTCCACTTTTTTTTATCACAAGATTGGTTTTACATCTAGCACAATACATATAACTTAAACAAAAAACCAACAACAGCTAATTGAATGAACAACTCCACTTTTTATCACAAGATTGGTTTTACATCTAGCACAATACATATGACCTAAACAAAATACCAACAACAGCTGACTGAATGAACAACTCCACTTTTTATCACAATCGATGACACTGACAGTATTCTCAACATACATGGGTTGCAAAACCTCGCCGGACTTCTTCCACTTTGGGTTGTGTTTCTTCCGTCTGGTCAGAAAAATTAATCACATTATTGAAAAGTAAAAACAAAATATATTTACTGATCTTGAAACTCGTGTCACACTTATTTTCACCAAGCTTCAGCAATCAAAGGAAAAGGAAAACGGATAACATTCAAAAAGAGAGACGTGTGTGTGACAAGTTGGCGTGGCAATGCTCAAACTATTCATGAATGTTCCCACGTGAGTGTAATGGCATGTCAATTGTTGAGCCAATCCTGATGACACGATCATGCACATTTCATCATATAAACATCAACTGTCCAATGAGCAAGCGGAGCAAGAGGAGTGATGGCCTAGAGGTAATGCGTCTGCCTAGGAAGCGAGAGAATCTGAGCGCGCTGGTTCCAATCACGGCTCAGCCGCCGATATTTTCTCCCCCTCCACTAGACCTTGAGTGGTGGTCTGGACGCTTAGTCATTCGGAAGAGACGATAAACCGAGGTCTCGTGTGCAGCATGCACTTAGCGCACGTAAAAGAACCCACGGTAACAAAAGGGTTGTTCCTGGCAAAATTCTGTAGAAAAATCCACTTCGATAGGAAAAACAAATCAAACTGCACGCAGGAAAAATAAAAAGGGTGGTGCTGTAGTGTAGCGACGCGCTCTCCGTGGGGAGAGCAGCCCGAATTTCACACAGAGAAATCTGTTGTGACAAAAAGAAAAATGCAATACAATACAATACAATACAGTACAATACAATACAATACAATACAATACAAGTCTTCCTGTTCTTCTGACACCGAGGACAGAAGAGAAAGAAAAAAAGAAAAAAAGAAAGACTCCGTTTTTCCTCCTGTACCTTCCGCACTGCGCCTCTTGCTTGTAAGCTTCTTTTCGTCAAAGGTTAACCTCGTCTCGTCCTTCCTTGCTTTGGGTAACACTATCTGCACATTCTTCTGTGCTTCTTTCTTCTCTTCAGACTGGAGGCAGTGCCGTGATTTTGTCAGGGTCTCCATGAGCGTCTTATAGGTTATGTATAAAGACAGACAGACAGACAAATACATACATACATACATACATACACACATCGTTAGATAGGTAAAGGACATGTGTGTGTGTGTGTGTGTGTGTGTGTGTGTGTGTGTGTGTGCGTGTGTGTGTGTGTGTTGGATCTGTATGTTGTGATTTAAGGGTGAGTTAAAGCTCAAAAACACGTAGATCTACATTATTCAAATTGTTGTGAAAATATGTACTTCTCAGAGTGTTAACTAGCTCATTACGGACCAGACATTATCCTGCTATCAAGTGCGTGTGTTTCAGTAATGTTACACTTAAGCATAATTTTTCACGTTTGACTGTGAATTAATGAAGCCTTACATACGCGAAAAAAGTCATCGACAGTCGCTGTGAACGTTGATGTGGGTTTTTTTCTACATTCATAATCAGTTATTTATCGTATCAAAGAAACAATTTGCCTGAAAGAAAGTCCATTGATTTTTTCTTTCTCTTACTCACCATACAACTATCTCCCTCCTCCCTCGCCTTTTTTTTTTTTTTTTTTTTTTTTCGTGTGACTATAATCAGATGTGAAAATGAATACTTTAACTGGATGATTTCAATTTCTGGTATATGTGACGGGCCATCAAATAGAATTCCTCCTTCTTTACCACTTTAGATGCGTGCTTCATGCACAGTTGAAAGCTGGCAGTTCGCTAATTCACTATCAGAAAGAAAGTAACATAGAAAGCGAGAAAGAACAAAAGGAAATAAGAAATGGAAAAAAAATAATAATAAAAAGCACACACACACACACACACACACACACACACACACACACACACACACACACACACACACACGCACTCACTCACACACGAGCGTGCGCATGCACTCGTCTGACCATGGCCAATACCAGAAATGGCAGGGAATTTATTTCTTCAAGAAAAATGAAATATGGAAAGGGAAACGGTTAACATGCGAAAGGAAAGATGTGTGACAAGTTGGCATGACAATGCTCAAACAAATCATGAATGTTTCCGCGTGTGTGTAGTGGCATGTCAATTGTTGAGCCATTCCCGATGACACAATCATTCACGTTTCATTACAGAAACTCTAAAGTCAACTGACATTGTCTCTGAAGGTTTAGTTCATTTGATTAGGGGGTCTGCACGCGTGTGTGTGTATGTGTTGTGCACGCGCACGCATCTCTCTCTCTCTCTCTCTCTCTCTCTCTCTCTCTCTCTCTCTCTCTCTCTCCCTCATTTCACCCTCATTTGCCCAGTTTCCCCCAACCCGCCATTCTTTCACATCTCCCACCCCTTCTAGCCGATAATACTCAAATGTATTCATAAATACTTGAACAAAATTTCTTCAATCATCGATAACGTGTGGCGGGACATTAAACAAAATTCCTCTTCCCTCTCTCTCCCTCTCTCTCTCTCTCTCTCTCTCTATCTATCTATCGCTTGCGTGTTTGTGCGTGTATTTATCAGTGTGTTCTTTAAGTTAGATTTCCCTCTTCTCCAAACAATTGCATTCGCGAATACGATTATGGACTTCCCACATGTTCATGTGCATTATGTTCATGTGCATTATATGTTTACCCATGTGAACGTATACGTAGATGGATGGGTGGGATGGAGTTATGTGTGCGTGTTGATATGAATACATATACATACGGAAGAATGGAGACAAAGACAGTGTCCTGCCGTCCAAATCAAGAAAAGATGAATTACTTCCTGGCATAAACATAAGGACAGGGGGAGAAAAGTACAGGGTATCTTTTCAGCCATATAGAACTGATGAGAGAATCATAACAATACAAAGACCAATTCGCTAAGAATTAAATGGGGAGGGGGGTGGGGGAGAGAAATCACCGTCGAAGGATCTACAAACTGAACTCGAAGTCTTGATGGTGAAGACGTGACAGCAAAGTCACTCAGTTAGTGGGAAATCCCCACAGGACAACAATATGCAAGGGGGGAACAAGCGGGCAATACATCCGAGGATTGTGTTCGAATCACGCCCCGACTCGGAACGGAAATAGCCGACGAGGGGAGTGATCATTGCTTGGCTTTACAGAGAATTGGAATGTCAATCATCCGACGTCATCTCACGGCGACCTCCCTGAGGCCCGATAATGTAGTCATTCTGGCATAGGCGCTTGACTTGATGTGGCGCTTTTGTGGATGAAGTTTCGTTTGTGATTGGGTATAAGGGTTGGAGGATTTGAGAGGAATTTAGGATGTTCGAGATGATAATAATAGTGCTGAAATAAGGCAGATAGTGAAGCAGCAATGAATAAAGAGTTGATAGATCATTTTTGTTCACCACTCTATCACCAGTCTGAAATCAAACATAAGATTAGCTCCACATTTGCCCCAGTCCTAGCAGACATCGTGAGTGTGCCACTTTTGAGCTCAAGGTTAAACAATATTAGTTGTACAGACATCAGTCCGATTTCTACAAACCCCTTCCCTTAACAGTGATGATTTATTTTATGTTGTTGATCTGAAACAAATACCCAGAATTGTTCATCAACAATAAATGAGACTTTACATTGAATTATTCAGCATCAGCAGTATCCAGAACATATTTCCAAATGAAAGTACTGTAGATATTTTCTATTGTTACTTTAAACAGTTACTATTCATGCAGAGACAAGTAGTTCAGAGGTTCGTGAATCTTTCCATATAGTGTAGGGCACATGACTCCAGACTCATGATGTGCACTTAGTGTATTGAAATGACCTTGAACATCAGACACTCCACTCCTAAAAATCATATATAAAAAAATAACAAAAAAACAACGGTGGCTCAAGAATGCGCTCTCCCCCCTCACTCACACTTCCTTCCTCCCTCTCACACACACACACACACACACACACACACACACACATGCACCAGCTTTGCTGCACGAGCGCGTGTGTGCACGTGTTTCTGGGTTTTCCGTGTTTTTTTCACATACATCAGTCTGTCTTCACGAGGTCCTCGACTTTGCAAACAACGTCAGAAATGGTCCGTGGACTTACTTTCCTGTGAGATTGAATTCTTACATCTCTAACTCTCTCTCTCTCTCTCTCTCTCTCTGTCTCTCTCTGTCTCTCTGTCTCTCTCTCTCTCTCTCTCTCTCTCTCTCTCTCTCTCGCTGCCTCTCTTTCTCAGTCTCCGTCTGTGTGTGTGTGTGTGTGTGTGTGTGTTTGTCTGTCTGTCTGTCTCTGTCACACACACACACACACACACACTCCGTTTCACGTACACACATTCTCTCAAACTATCTCTCTCTTTCTCTCTCTCTCTTTTGTTCTCCCCCACCCCCAACACTCCCTCTCCCTCTCTCCCTATTTCTCTACCTCCCTCCCTCCCCCCCCCCTCTCTCTCTCTCTCTCTCTCTCTCTCTCTCCTCTCCTAGTCTCCACGTGTCCCCAAATCTCACCAGACGTGAGGGTGACTGGGGGTGCCATCAGTTCAGCCCTGTACCAGAGAGCCGCCAAATCTCTGTTAGGGGGCTGCCCTGGACCCCCCGAGACGAGCGGCAAATGATCTGGATTACTGATCTGGGAATCACTCGAGGGAAGAGAGAGAGAGAGGGTGGGGCGTGGGGGTGGGGGTGGGGTGGGGGGTGATTCTGACACTGAATATAGCACAGACCCCGGGAAGTGAGCTCTTTCCATGGGGAAATTCGCTTATCGTTCTGACGCGTCCACCTATCTGATTGTGTTTTGAAATAATGAGTGTTTCACACTAAAAGATTGTAATACAATGTTGTACGATAAAAGCACGCGCAAGCGCGCAAGCGCACGCACGCACACGCAAACACACACACACACACACACACACACACAACACGCACACAACACGCACACACACACACAACACGCACACACACACACAACATGCACACACACACACACACACACACACACACACACACACACACACACACACACACACACACACACATACACACACACCTGCAGTAACACATATATCTTGCGTCCCTTTTTTCGACAACCGTGTAAAACTTTCCATTGCAACCTCGCCTCATTTATTTCTCTACCCTCTACCCTGCCCATCATGCACCCCCACT
>NC_134898.1:11947518-11952518 GCF_041734735.1 Babylonia areolata | reverse complement strand
CAATCACATGGGGATGTGGCTGCCACTCCAATCCTCTTTAGGTGTGTGCTCGGAGGCCGCAGTGTCCTGTGCGAAGGCGGTAGATGGTAGTTCATCCTCTCCTGCCTCCTCCAGTTCTCTTGCTCTGTCTCTTCTCTTCCCCTTGCTCATCTTCTGTTCGTTCTTTAGTTTAACGTCTTTTAACTAAGTGATATTGGACGAGGGAAGGAAAAAAATCGAGTGGGAGGAGGGGGACGGGGGGGGCGGGGGTGGGGGTCGGGGGGGGGGGGGAATTACTGTGTACGCATACGAGTAAGTGAAAGTGTGTGTGTGTGTGTGTGTGTGTGTGTGTGTGTGTGTGTGTGTGTGTGTGTGTGTGTGTGTGTGTGTGTGTGTGAAAAGTATTGATTTCAGTTTTGTTTAAAAAAATAAACAAAAAAATCATAACAATATAACATATTTCTAATGAAAAACTAACAACTATAACAGCGAACCAACTGGACTATTTAACAAGGAGTTTAAAAAAGTCATACATCAGCAATGGACTGCTGAAGATCGTCAACACTGAAGATGATTTCAGTTCAGGGATTTGAGACTTTAACATATCGCAAGTTGGTATATGATCGGCTGTTATGTGAGCACCACAGACGCTCTTCTCTTCTCTTCCTCCTGCCCATCTTCTGTCTGATACAATTCATTTGTCAGTTACCAACATTTATTTATCTATCTATTTATTTATCTGTTTATTTATTTATCTGTTCACTTACTTTTTTTTTTTTTTTTTTTTTTTTTTTTGCATTGTATGCACATTTCAACTGTGCCAGACTAACGTTCATTAGCAAATCAAAAGCACTCGATGTCCATTCAGGTTTTTGTAGAAGGGATCCATTTTTTGTCATGTTTAATACAATGTGTCCGTTTTGTTGGTTGTTTTTTGTGATTTTCTTTGATTAAAAAGTATTTGGTTGACATTCATTTTTTTGTTCTGTTGTTTTAAGTTGTTTTGTTTTTTTTTTTTTTTTTTTGCTAACTTTTGCTGCTTTTTTTCTTTCTTTTTTGTTGTTGCTTTTTTAATAAAAAAAAAAATGTCTGGCTAACTTTTTAACTTCTTCAAGGACAACTGGGTGTCTAGTTTTAATTAATCAAAATGTTATTGGCACAGTCGTTGTTTTTGTACTTGCTTTCCATTAGTTTCACGGCGTTCTGTTGCAGTAGTATTTTCTATATCATGTCCAGGATCTCTCTCTCTCTCTCTCTCTCTCTCTCTCTCTCTCTCTCCTCACACACACAAACTCACTCACATCTCTCTCTCTCTCTCTCTCTCTCTCTCTCTCTCTCTCTCTCTCATTTCCCGGACAGTCTTGCAATGGTAATGGTGGTATCTCTTGCTGGTATGTCTGTTTGTCTGTCTCTCTCTCTCTCTCTCTCTCTCTCCACACACACACACACACTCTCTCTCTCTCTCTCTCTCTCCTCACACACACACACTCACATCTCTCTCTGTCTCACTGTCTGTCTGTCTGTCTGTCTGTCTCTCTCTCTCTCTCTCATTTCCCGGACAGTCTTGCAATGGTAATGGTGGTATCTCTTGCTGGTATGTCTGTCTGTTTGTCTGTCTGTCTGTCTGTCTGTCTGTCTGTCTCTCTCTCTCTCTCTCTCTCATTTCCCGGACAGTCTTGCAATGGTAATGGTGGTATCTCTTGCTGGTCGGTCTGTCTGTTTGTCTGTCTGTCTGTCTGTCTCTCTCTCTCTCCACACACACACACACACACTCTCTCTCTCTCTCTCTCTCTCCTCACACACACACACTCACATCTCTCTTTCTCTCTCTCTCACACTCTCTCTCTCTCTCCTCACACACACACACACTCACATCTCTCTCTGTCTCACTGTCTCTCTGTCTCTGTCTGTCTGTCTGTCTGTCTGTCTGTCTGTCTCTCTGTCTCTCTCTCTCTCTCTCTCTCTCTCTCTCTCCTTCCTGTTTTAAAGGAAACGACACAGACAGATGAGAGCAAATGTTAGTTTGAAGTGCACAACGAAATAAGATTTTCTTTTGTAAAGTCGTTTCTAATTCTAAAAACAAAAAAACAAAACAAACAAAAAAACAGAAGAAAAAAAATCAGACCTTGCAAATTCGTACGGAACGAAACAAAAAACAAAACAAAAAAACAAAAAAAAGATAAACCGCTTATTTCCTGCGTTTTCAAGAAAGAGAGAGAGAGAGACAGACAATGACAGAGATGGATAGAAGCGGAGAGAGACTCAGGGAACGAAAGAGAGAGAGAGAGGGGGGGGCGGGGAACAGTGAGAGAAATCGAAACTGAAACTTTTTTTTTTTTTTAATCAAAGGTAATTGAGTAAGGACGCAATGGCCTATTTTGATCCTGCACTCGCAATAGAGACGAACAGATTAGTCTGGGAAATACAATGGAAAGGGAAGGAAAAGTAAATATGTATACACACTGCATGATGAAAAAAAAATGCAAAGAAATGCGATGCTCCTTACAAAGCCATAGAAAAAAGCAGAGAGAGAGAGAGGAGAGAGAGAGAGAGAGAGAGAGGAGAGAGAGAGGGAGGAGAGAGAGAGGAGAGAGAGAGGGGGAGAGAGAGAGAGGAGAGAGACGCTTGACGATTGACGCTTTGATGTTTTACTGTCATTGACTGTACAGTCCTTGTGACAGGGGGGGGGGGGGAACAATACATTATCAGGAAACATAAGATCAAACAAAGAAACATAATATAAATCAACATTCTCATCACACATACAAATAATGTATATACCGAAAATGGGATAAACATAAATCAACTGATCACTTCGGTCAGAGAGAGAGAGAGGAGAGAGAGAGGGAGAGAGAGGGAGAGGAGAGAGAGAGGGAGAGAGAGAGAGGAGAGGGAGAGAGAGAGAGAGATCTAAAGGTAAATGGCGGTTTAAAAAGAGTCAGTTTTTTGGTGTGTGTTTATTCTCCTTGCGTTGTTGGTGCTTTTCTCCAGTGCACAAAAACAAATCAATTATTCAGGATTCGCATCGCGAGTGTTAGAGAGAGAAAGAGAGTGAGATCCGAAGAAAGAATGAGAGAAGGAGAGAGAGAGAGAGAGTGTGTGTGTGTGTGAGAGAGAGAGAGAGAGAGAGAGAGAGAGAGAGGACAGGCAGACACACAGACAGACAGATAAACAGACAGACAAACAGAAGCCGAGACACTTGAGAGACAAAAGAGAGAGAGAGAGAGAGACAACCTTCGCCCTCGCACTTAACCCAGTCCCACCCCCAATAGACAGATAAATGGATATATAGATAGAAGGTGAACGGACGAACAGAAAGACAGACAGACAGACAGACTGGTTGGTTGGTTGGTTGGTTGGTTGGTTGGTTGGTTGGTCTCAAGACTTATTATTTACATAGCCCAAGTGACAGAAACGATTAGCTAATGGAGGTCGACGTGTTTCCTGTTATGTCACAAGAGAAAGAAGTTTACACTACACACTGAATAATAAACGAACAAACACACTGGTAATTGTTTTATAATCAAACAAACTAAAACAGTTACAAGTCGACGAGACAGACATAGAGGCTGACCTGCAGGGGGGGGGGGGGGGGGGGCAGACAATCAGGCAGCAGCGAAGGACAGTGACACACGATAAAAGACAGTCAGAGTGCAGAGAACAAACATGTTCCTGAAGAAGGCATGAAATTAAAACAAAGCAGTCAATGGGTATAAAATCAATTCAAACGTAGATACACTAGACAGGTGCTGTGGCAGAACAGACTCAGGCGTTGGACTTCTGATCCATTGTTCATCAGTGATCAGGGTTCCAGGCCCCGTTTTTTTTTGGGGGGGGTGGGGGGGGGGGGGGGGGCAACCTTCCTTGGGAAAGGCACTTTACTCATCACGCCACTCACATGTGAATGGATGGATACCTGACTTCAGTTGAGAAAAGTGTTTGAAAACATTGGGGAGAAGGTGTTGGCAACCTTGTCTATCCGTCCCGACGGGCGCAATAGCCGAGTGGTTAAAGCGTTGCACTTTCAATCTGAGGGTCCCGGGTTCGAATCTCGGCGAATATCGGCGCCTGGTGGGTGAAGGCTGGAGATTTTTCCGATCTCCCGGGTCAACATATGTGCAGACCTGCTAGTGCTTGAACCCCCTTCGTGTGTATACGCAAGCAGAATATCAGATACGCACGTTAAAGATCCTGTAATCCATGTCAGCGTTCGGTGGGTTATGGAAACAAAAACATACTCAGCATGCACATCCCCAAAAACGGAGTATGGATGCCTACGTGGCGGGGTAAAAACGGTCATGCACATAAAAGCCTGCTCGTGTACATACGAGTGAACGTGGGAGTTGCAGCCCACGAACGAAGAAGAAGAAGTCATCCATCCCCCGTCTATTGGGGCGTCAATGCACGAAACCGAACATCCATTGTTCGTAAGACCCCAGACCCCAAACCAACCAAACGGGATGTCCTCAGACTGCAAGTCTCCGCCACCGCTTCCCGAGACGTCGTTCTTCAGCAGAGTCGAGAGGTATCTGATGATGCTATGCAGTCACTTGTAGCAGACGCCTCTTTGACAGTGGTGGTGTGGAGTTCGTCAATAGTTCTCGTCGTCTGCTCTGCTGAACGACAACTCAGTGGTCGTGCTCTCTCGTCGCTTGGGTGAGTTATGTCCCTGGGTACTGCTTCCGGGTCATCGGTGACCTCTGACATTTGTAAACACCGTGAGTGTTTCACTTTTTGTTTTTCGAAAGCAATGTGGGTTTTGTTGGGGTTTTTTTTTGGGGGGGGGGGGGGGGGGGGATTGGGAGTTTTTATTTTTCTTTCTTTCTTTCTTTCTCCCTTAGTTTGTTCGTGTGTTTCTGTTTTTCTTCCCTTCTTGTGTTCGTGGTAACTTTCTTTCCCTGTTTTTTTTTTTTGTTTGTTTGTTTTGTTATTTTTTGCGCTTATTTCCTTTTCCCTTATCTAAGGATAAAAACCACTTTCGTTTCCAACTTTTCTAAAGGTCCTTTTAATTTCTGTCTTTC
>NC_134898.1:11935018-11940018 GCF_041734735.1 Babylonia areolata | reverse complement strand
AGTAGATGCAGTTTAGCGTATATGGGGCAGTCCGCGCTCTTTGACACCTTGGAAGTGAATCTAAAACTACTTTTGTTTGTCCTGTTCCTTTTTTCCCCCCTAAGTTTAGCGAAGATATCGATGATAATCATGACACAATAGGGATATATTGCGTTTCAAGACAACTTGACAGGGATAATGCTCTCCGTTTCCTTTCTTTTCTTTTTCTTTTTAATTTTTTTTATCACAACAGAATTCTCTGTGTGAAATCCGGGCTGCTCTCCCCAGGGAGAGCGCGTCGCTACACTACAGCGCCACTCACCCCCCCCCCCCCCCACCCCCACCCCCACCCCCCCTTTTTTCTTTTCTTTTTTTTTCGTGCGTGCAGTTTCATTTGTTTTTCCTATCGAAGTGGAATTTTGCCAGGAACAACCGTTTTCTTGTCGTGGTTTTTTTTTACGTGCGCTGAGTGCATGCTGCACACGGGACCTCGGTTTATCGTCTAGCGTCCAGACCACCACTCAAGATCTAGTGGAAGGGGAGAAAATAATGGCGGCTGAGCCGTGATTCGAACCAGCGCAATCAGATTCTCTCGCTTCCTAGGCGGACGCGTTACCTCTCGGCCATCACTCCACTCCACTTCATAATGCACACCAATATGGATCAGGTGGAGCCCCAAGTAGGATACGAGACACTTGCAATGTTGGTCAGGAAATTTGACCAGCAGTCAAAGGTTCACTTGCAGTGTTGGTCATGAAATTTGACCAGCGTTCACTTGCAGCGTTGGTCAGGAAATTTGACCAGCAGTCAAAGGTCCACTTGCAGCGTTTGGTCAGGAAATTTGACCAGCAGTCGACGGGCGCAATAGCCGAATGGTTAACTCACTCGCTGCCATTGTCCGCATATGCGGACATCGTCGGAGAAAGCGTTGGATGCCAATGTCCGCATATGCGGACTTGGATTTTAAAAAGTCGTGCTGTCGGAGTGACGCGTCAGATGCGAAAATCAAAAGCAGATGTGATATCTTACGTCACCTCTGGTCAGCTTTTCGTTCACACACGCTGCGTGTGTGTCGCGATAAGCTCAACCGCACTTGATAACAAAGCGTGCCCCCTGTCAGCTTTGTAAGTTGTTTGACAAGATGGCGTCACGGCGAAGTGTTCGACACGGTCGGAGAGGTGAAATGTTACTCAGCGTCGAAGATGCTTTGGAAATGATCCAAACTGAAGGCTCTGATGTCGAAGGAGATAATGTTGATTCTTCGGACAGTTAATTTGAACCAGATCCCGATGAACTAGAAACAGATTCGGCCACTGAAGAGAGTGTTTACAATGGAGAGGAAAGTGAGGACAATGTGCCAGCAGATGAGACAGACACAGACGACGAAACCACTGAGGAAATGGACGATTTTGCAAGTGTTTTCACCAGTGATTGGACTGACAATTTTTCCTTTTTCCCTCTTGCACATCCCTTCACTGGCATACCAGGTTTGTCAGCTCACTGGCCAGTCAACACCCAGCCGGTTGAGTTTTTTTCTTTGTTCTTTGATTTTCATTATGTAGAGACAATATTTTTTCTTGTATGAGTGAATTTCAACTTTCTTCACCACCTGTTCATACTTCATTGCATGCACTAGGTCTTCAGTTCCTCAAATAGTGTTAGAATGTGATGTGGAACATGTTGGTGTACCTTTCTGATGGGTGCAAAAATGCTAAAAAATACACTAAATATGGATACCGCGATCAACATCAAGACGGTGAGTAAATACTTTGATTTTTTGCACACATATGGAACAACATTCCTTGCATACATATACTAAATATCAATTGTCTGGGTGTTTATTTGTTTTTTTTTACAATTTTTTCCCCATCCTATACAAACCCTGGGTTTTCAGGGATTGGCAAGGGCAAAAACTCTTGGCATGGAGTGAGTTAAAGCGTTGGACTTTCAAACTGAGAGTCCCGGGTTCGAATCACGGTGACGGCGCCTGGTGAGTAAAGGGTGGAGATTTTTTACGATCTCCCAGGTCAACATATGTGCAGACCTGCCAGTGCCTGAACCCCCTTCGTGTGTATACGCAAGCAGAAGATCAAGTACGCACCTTAAAGATCCTGTAATCCATGTCAGCGTTCGGTGGGTTATGGAAACAAGAACACACCCAGCATGCACACCCCCGAAAGCGGAGTATGGCTGCCTACATGGCGGGTTAAAAATGGTCATACACGTAAAAGCCCACTCGCGTATATACAAGTGAACGTGGGAGTTGCAGCCCACGAACGCAGAAGAAGAAGAAGAAGAAGAAGACTAGCAGTCAAAGGTCCACTTGCAGCGTTGGTCTGGAAAGTCGACCAACAGTCTTTGAAGGCCCATCACCGAAATGGAGAGCACTACACCAGACTCTGGAATTCCAGTCCTTCTGTTCACAGCAAACAGCACAGCGCTTTTAACTCTTTGTGTAGGCGTCGGCCAGACTCGAAAATCGCAGCTTGTTTATCAATCAAGCTTCTAATAGGGGTTTGAACGTTAATCTCCCTTTAATGTCTTAGTTCCCCCCCCCTCCCCTAGATCCCCCCCATATGTTTATATGTAACGCCAAGTTAATTTTCAGTTTTGGGGGATCCTCAGACACAGCCAAGCGTGTTGTTCCAACCGGTCGTTTTCTTCGTAAACTTACCTGGTCTCGGTTAATGGAGGTTCTAATTACCTCCATGGTCGTCAAGACGAGACGAGACTATCGATTTTTTTTCGGTTTGTGGGGTCCCTGAGGGAGTTACAAGAGTGAAGAGAAATGAATTAAGTTCAAATCTGGTCTAGACAGGGGAGTAGGTAGTTTTAGGTCAGCAGACACATACGTCCGTGCGTAAGTGTGACACTCTCCCCTGCCCGACCCTTACAAGCGTTCGAGTAAGCAGAAGTAAGCACACAGACAAACAAACGCGCGTACACACGCATGCATTCACGCAACACACACACACACACAGACACAGACACACACACACACACACACACACACAGAGGCACGCACGCACACACACACACACACAGACGCACGCACACACACACACACACACACACACACACACACACATACATACATACACATACACACACACGGACGCACGCACGCGCACACACTCACAGACGCACACACACGCACACACAGACACACACACGCACACACACACGCATACACACACGCACACGCGCGCGCGCACACACACACATGGAGGACGAGAGAGGGTGGGGGAGGGGGAGAGAAACACTGACACATTTTTAGGATTCTCCATTCAGCAATTGATACCCTGTAGACAAGGAGCCGGAGAGTAGGGGTAAAATAGTTTCATCCAGAGACATAATAGATACTCTTAGAGATACCATATACCGTCACCCACCCACTCACCCCACCCAACACACACACACACACACACACACACACACACACACACACACACACACACTAATTCAATCATCTCAGAATTAATCAGTGCTTTGTTGAGAGAGATTGGTCCTAACGTGCGTTGCTTATGCAGTATATTTCGCTGTAATAACATTTTCGTTGTTGTTTGACAATAAACTGGAAACATTATACATGAAATTAACAAACAATGAGGCCAGGAGATGAAATGATTAACAAATAATAAAGAGTGGTAACTCTCTCCATTCACAAGGTACACAACTTCAAGTCAGTGCTGCTTACGCCAGCGATTCAGCTTGCACACAGGTAAATAAAAGGTACATTGGAACACAACCAGACACTTCTTTTTTAAAAAAAAAAAATGGAAGCGCCGGGCCTGTCCTTATACCGATCATCTGACATGTGCACACAGCAGCAAAGGCAGAAGAAATGTGCAAACAAATAAGCTTTTATTCAAAACTGGCATAGCCTCTTTAATCCTAAACATGAAAGACGTCAATGCACTTCAAAGCTTGCGTTCATCTGCATATATATGGCGCAACACTCGGCTTATATCACAGATTGACATAAGTTTACATTTGGGCCAACAGCAAAGTGAGAGCTGTATTATCAATGGTTTCTCCAGTCAATGGGAAACCATTTACAGCTTAGTCTTTTGTGAAGGATTATGACTCGAGGAGGCAAAATTGCGCTGGCTCTTAGTGCTGCAGCCTTGTGGGCTAGTTGGCTTTTTGGGAACCATCCCAACGCCAACTGTCCTAAAACCCTCTTGGCCGAGAGAGTGGGGATGTACTTGAGCAAGACACTCTCCACTATAATCAAATTCTAGCCCAAATAGTCGGAACAGCAGTTGCCTCCTCTGCTGTTCTGATGGTCATAGTCGGACACGACTGACTATCATATATCATCTGCATATACAACACAATGGAATTTTTTTTTTTTAATGTTTTTCAGTGTCAGAATCGTTTTTGCAAGATATGCAGATAATGTCGTTGAAACATTTTTCATTTCGAAAACATTCCTTGCAGTGTGGTTTTTTGGTTTGTTTTTTGTTTGTTTTTTAATCCACTGTCCCTTTCTCTGAATCATAGTAAGGGGAGGCTATCGAACATGCTCTGATACATTCCTAGACTTCGGGTTTATCGAACTTTGATTCAGAACCAGTTTTATTTTAATTGAGTACTTTGGCAGTTTGATTTAACAGTACGTTCGCTTCATTTAGGTTATCAATCGTGAACTAAAATAGCTTGAGTTTTAAGACAGAGATAATTGTATCAATGTTTCGTGTACATATGCCTGGTCCAGGTGGTTATTACAACTGTTTGTGCGTTTGTAAAATCTTACAAACACACACACACACTCTCTCCCTCTCTCATGCACGCACGCACGCACACACACACACACACACACACACACACACACACACACACGCTCGCGCGCGCACACACACACACACACGCATACACACACAAACACGCACGCATGTACGCACACACACACACACACACACACACAAACACACTGCAAGCATGCCCATACAGAGACCAAACTGCTCAGATTGTGTGTCTCTGTGTGTGTGTGCACGTCTCTCTCTCTCTCTCTCTCT
>NC_134898.1:11920018-11925018 GCF_041734735.1 Babylonia areolata | reverse complement strand
TGTGTGTGTGTGTGTGTGTCTGTGTCTGTGTCTGTGTGTGTGTGTGTGTGCGTGTGTGTGTGTGTGTGTGTGTGTGTCTGTGTCTGTGTGTCTGTGTGTCTGTGTGTGCGTGTGTGTGTGTGTGTGTGTCTGTGTCTGTGTGCGTGCGTGCACGTGTGTGTGTGTGTGTGTGTGTGTGTGTGTGTCTGTGTGTCTGTGTGTGTGCGTGTGTGTGTGTGCTTGTGCGTGCGTGCGTGTATGTGTGTCTGTTTGTTTGTCTGTCTGTCTGTCTGTACGCATGTATGTGTGTATGTGTGCGTGTGTATGTATATGTGTATGTGTGTTTGTGTGTGTGCGTTTGCACGTTTGCGTATGCGTGTGTGTGGGTGAGTGTGTGTACGCGTGTATGTGCGTACATGCCGCGTGTGTGTACGCGTGCGTTCGTGTGTATACGCGCGCGTGTGTGTGTGTGTGTGTGTGTGTGTGTGTGTGTGTGTGTGTGTGTGTGTGTGTGTGTGCGTCTCTTTCACTGCTGTCGTAAAGGGCTATCAAGCTTGCAGTCGGCTGGCAAGCTTTTGTGGTGGGGATTAACTGAGGGTACTTATAACGCTGATACTTAATTGTTTCGCTGTGTTGTTGCGCGATCAAATGCCAGCTGGGCATTGAGTGGTCAGTGTGTTGCACTGTTTAGGGGAGGGGGTGGGGGGCGAGAGAGAGACAGAGACAGAGAGCGAGAGAGAGAGAGAGTGTGTGTGTGTGTGTGTGTGTGAGAGAGTGACCAAGGCCCGTAGGCCATAGGAAAGAGAGACTCGTATTACACACACAGACACAGGCCCGTGAGTTGTGTAATAATAATTCGGGTTTTTTGTGGTTTAAAAAAAAAAATTAATATATTGTGTTGATTGGGTTGGGTTGGGTTGGGCTTGGATTGGCTGGGTTTTGGTTGGGTTGGACTGGAATGGTCTTTTATTTCTTTTTTGTCACTACCCAGGTTTTCCTTGTGTGAGAAATTCTGACTGCTGTGGACACCCATTTTTTTGTTTGTTACCCTAACTGGTTCTTTGACGTGCTCTGAGTGCACGTTTCCTATACACGGGGACCTTGGTTTGAACATCATCTCATCCGAGGGGCCAGCACTCAAACCACAACCACTCAATATCTAGTGGAGGTGGTGGGTGGTAGGGGGTGATGGGTTGGAGTGGGGGGTGGGGGGGGGGGGGTGAGGGGGGGAGTAAAAATCCCGGACCGAATAAATATAAAACTCGAAACTGTGTCACTCTTGCTTTCCAGTCGGGTGCATTACCACTAAATCACAGATCCGTTTGACTCCGATCAAAAAAAAAATAATAATAATAATAATAATGATAATCATAATAATGATGGTATTTATATAGCGCTGAATCTTGTGCAGAGACAAATCAAAGCGCTTTCGCACCAGTCATTCACACGCATGCATAACTCTAAAACTGAAAGAAACTGAAGACAAGGAAGAGGCAGGCAAGGGAGGCTATTTTGGGAAGAGGTGGGGTTTTAAGGCCAGACTTGAGAGAAAAAGCTGAGTGTGGAGACTTGACGAAACGAAAGAGGAAGTTCATTCCAATTGCAAGGTCTGTGTGATAATCATTTTATTATCTCCGAGAAACACCAGTGAGAGGTGAACTCTGTTGTAAGTGCAGAACACAAGCAAAATTAGAAATAATAAAGAATAATTTAAAAAAAAAAAATTTTTAAACTAAAAAAGGATGGCATGCAAGAAAGTACAAACGGAAGAGAAAAAGGAGGGGAGAAAAGAAACGAAACGAAACGAAACAAAAATTTATTCAACAAGGGGTCATCAAATAAGCGATTAATATGCTTTTCTGTCTACCATGTTATTTATCTTTATTTACCCTCTGTTGCTGACAGCCCAGCCGGCTACAAGAGAAAGAAAGAAAGAAAGAAACAGAGAGAGACACAGAGAGAGACCACAAAGAAAGAATGAATGAATGAGTGAATTTTCTTTAATGAGGGAAGTGGAATAAGCAAGGACATGCTTTTTTGTTTCATGTAGCCCTCGGGGCAAAGAAAATCAACAAGCAAACAAACAAACAAGCAAAAAGTGATGATAATGATAATAATAATAATGATAATAATACATATATATAGATGAAAATTACCCCCCCTAAACACACACACACACACACACACACACACACACACACACACACACCCTCTCGCCTCCCATCCCCAACCCCCCCCCCCCCCCCCCCCCCCCCAAGGAAATAAAAACCAAAACACACACAACAAACCACACAAAACACACACCAATGAAGCCATCATTACCACTACAACTATCACTACTACCACTACTACCATTACCACTACTACTGCTAAGTAAATACATTTTTAAGATAAATAAATAAAAGAAATAAGAGAGAAAGACCAAAACAATGTCACAGCCAGAAAAAAAAAAAACAAATACAAAATGATAAAACGGACACTTCACTCACACAAAAGGAAGGAAGAAAGAAAGAAAGAAGGACAGAAAGAAAAGGGTACCCACGGGGCACATGAAAACGTAATCCAGAAAGCAAATAGGGCACAGTGGAAAAAAAAAAATCAAATACAGGAAAATAATAAATGAAAATGGGTGAAACAAAAATGGATAGTCACAAAAAACAAAAACAAAAAAAAAAAAAGCTTGCAGACACAATCTAAAAAGGGCGAAAAAGGTCGACGACCATGAAAAAAAAAAAAAAAAGGTTGAAACAATCACACACACAAATTGAAAACAATCTCAAGAGCAAAATGAACGAAAACGAAAAAAAAAGAAGACCGTAGAAATGGGTGGAGAGGTGGGTGTGTGGGGGGGGGGGGGGTGGTGGTGGAGAGGCGGGTGACGAGATAACGAAGCACAAGGGCGATAACAATTAACAACGTATCAACAAAGAAAATAATTATAAGAATAAACACTCTTTCTTAAAATTAAAAAAAAAGAAGAAAAAAAGAAGATAAAACAAAAAAATAACGAAAACCAAAAATGAATCGAATTATTAACATTTCTTAAGTTCTCGAAATGCTTTTAACATTTTGTTCGAAAAGGAAAACGCAAATCGGCCAGACAGGCAGAGAGAAACGACAGGAAAAATAAGATGCAGTGTGTAATATATGATAGCTAACCAATTAAAATTTCCAGTTTAAAAAAGAAATAATAAAATAATTATTAAAAAAAAAAAAACAGAAAGAAAATCATAGACAAAGAAGGGAGGAAGATATAGAAACAAACACAGCGAACGGAAGAAGGAAGGTGCTCAACATACCTTTACATTTTATTCCAAAAGAAAATTTACTGAGCAACAGACAGGTAGGTATTTCAGTTCAGTACAGTAAAGTTTAGTTCAGTTTCTGAAAAATACTGAGCGATAGACAGGTAGATAGTACAGTACAGTAAAGTTTAGTTCAGTTTCCACAAAAATACTGAGCGACAGACAGGCAGATAGTACAGTACAATACAGTACAGTACAGTTCCTCAAAAATACTGAGCGACAGACAGGTAGATTATCAGTACAGCACAGTACAATACAGTAAAGTTCCTCAAAAATACTGCGCGACAGACAGGTAGATTATCAGTACAGCACAGTACAATACAGTAAAGTTCCTCAAAAATACTGCGCGACAGACAGGTAGATAGTACAGTACAGTACAATTCCAAAAAAGTGCAGTACAATTCCTCAAAAATACTGAGCGACAGACAGGTAGATAGTACAGTACAGTACAGTACAGTTTCTCATAAATACTGAGTGACAGACAGGTAGATAGTACAGCATAGTACAGCACAGTACAGTACAGTACAATTCCTCAAAAATACTGAGCGACAGACAGGTAGATAGTTCAGCTCAGGGCAGTACAGTACAGTACAGTACAGTACAACACAGTACAGTACAATACAATACAGTACAGTTTCTCAAAAAGGTGTCACTGACTTCCGAAAAATCTATAAACGCAACACCAGCAGTGCACCCAAAGCACTTAGTCAGACCTTGAGGGAAAATTCAAAATAGATAAATAAATAGACACATGCTCGAAATACTTTAACATTTCATTCCAAAAGAAAAAACACAGGCAGGCAGACAGACAGAAAGACAGATATACAGAAGAAAGGAACAGGAGGAAAATACAACGTGTCTAACATACAAAATTATGGTAGCTAACCAACTTAGAATTTCCCGTAAAAAAAGGGGAAGAAAAAAAAGGGAAGCATTCAACAAAAACAAACTCGAAACGAGAGAAAGAAAGGTCACGACAATAATTTCCAAAAAAGCCCAGTATAAGGACATTTGCATTTTTTTTCTCAAGCCGCCTGCAGTTTTTGTTTTGTGTGTGTGTGTTAAAAGAAAAAAAGAAAGCAAACTTAAAGGTAATGAGAAAATAAAATGTCTAAAACAGGGAGAGAGAGAGAGACGTTTGGAACTTGGTGTAGGTCAAAGACATAAAGATATAATGTTTGTTTTTGTTGTTGTTTTGTTTGTTTTTGTTGTTCTTGTTGTTGTTGTTGTTTGGTTGTTTGTTGTTGTTGTTTATTTGTTTGTTTTGGTTTGTTTTTGTTGCTGTTGTTTGTTTTGTTTGTTTTCGTCGTTGTTGTTGTTTGTTTCTTTGCTTTGTTTGTTGTTTTTGTTTGTTTCTTTGTTTTGTTTGTTGTTCTTATTGTTTGTTTCTTTCTTTGTTTTGTTTGTTGTTGCTGTTTGTTTGGTCGTTTTGTTTGCTTTTTTTGTTGTTGTTTGGTTGGGGTTTTTGTTTGTTTTTGTTGTTGTTCTTGTTTGTTTGTTTTTGTTGTTGTTCTTGTTTGTTTGTTTTTGTTGTTGTTGTTGTTTGTTTGTTTGTTTTTGTTGTTTGTTTTTTTGTTGTTGTTGTGTGTGGGCTTAAGGGGCATACAGAAAGAAATGCAGAAAAGAGAGAAAGAAAGTTTTTTTTAAAGAAAAGGAAAATAAGGAAATGAAAAAAGTGTATAAAACATTCAGACAGACAGGAAAAAAAAAAGGAAT
>NC_134898.1:11912518-11915018 GCF_041734735.1 Babylonia areolata | reverse complement strand
ACACACACACACACTCACACACACACACACACACACACACACACACACACACACACACACACACACACACACACACTCACTCACTCACACACACACACACACACACACACACACACACTCACTCACTCACACACACACACACACACACACACACACACACACACACACACACAGACGTGGGGGCACAGAGGCACGGAGTCACACAAATACAGACACAGGCACACAGAAGCACGGTACAGACACAGACGGCACAGACAGACAAACACACACACACACACACACACACACACACACACACACACACAGAGGCACAGAGTCACACACACACAGACGCGCGCGCGCACACACACACACACACAGGCACAGAGTCACACACACACGGACGCGCACACACACACACACACACACACACACACACACAGGCAGAGTCTCACACACACACACAGACGCGCGCGCGCACACACACACACACACACACACACACACACACACTGTGTCACACACACACACACACACACAAACGCACACACACACTGTGTCAGACACACACACATTATCATTATCAGTTGTTTCGCTTGTCAGTTTAACGACTTCTCTTTTACGAAGTCCTTTAAGTAATTTCCTGTAACTGTATTTAGAGTTGTTTTGTTGTTGTTGGTTTTTTTTGTTTTGTTTTTCTTCCAAATTTCACCGACATTTTTACCCTCATTTGCCCAGTTTCTCCCAAACCCTCCATTCATCCACATCTCCCACCCCTTCTAACCGATAATACTCAAATGTATTCATAAATACTTTAACAAAATATCTTCAATCACTGATATGTGTGACGGGACATTAAACAAAATTCCTACACACACACACACACACACACACACAGACACGCGCGCGCGCACACACACACACACACACACACACACACACACACACACACACACACACACACTGACAGACAGACAGACACAGAGAGAGACTCCGCACATGGATGTGTATTGAAATAATTATGTTAATGAACAAATACATATATATCAATGTTCAGATCACCAACTGAACCAAGAGACTACACACAGACGCAACAAAACAAAACAAAAAATGAACTTTTGGAGAAACTGATAGCCGTAATGAATTGACGGGAGGGCGGGGGAAGGGGAGAGCGAGGTAAGGAAAATATACGAGTACATTCGATGTCGTGCACGAACTGGATACAGTTCAGTGATAAACAAATCGGGAATAGCCGAACTGGGGAAATAGACCAATCAGGTGCAAGCACTGGTTGTTTCTGTTATCAGAGTCATACAGGACTGAAATATAGTTGCGAGCGATAACAGTATCTACCCTGTTCGGTTTCCAACGTGCAAGTGTTCTTTTTCTTTTCTGATAATCTAAACGAGATTTAGGACAAGTAGACTTCGAGTGAGCACTTGCAATGGTTTGGTAGAACTTCAGTTGGGGAAAAAAAAGTAGTCGATTGTCCGTCAAACGAAATGCAAGTCGACCTGTTAGCTTAAGGGACCACAATTTAACGTGATGTTGTTAAGACGAAATTGGGTGTTGTTTTATCAACACCACACAGAACTTATATATATATATATATTCATTGATAGAATCCCTCCAAGAAAGCTTTACGTTCGATTTTGTGACAGCTTTCTCTTCGTTTTCAGATTGAAACGAACAGCTTCTCGTGGATTTTAGAGTCGCTGCCAGATAAAGATATACTAGTGGCTCAGCCTTGCTGAAATAATATCCCGTGTGACATGAATTTAACTCTCTCCATACGAACGGCGAAAGAAACGACGTAAACAGCGTTTCTCCCCAATTACCACCATCAAAATATTACAAGCGGAAGGCTCTTACATTGAAGAGGTGAATGTTGACAAAGAATACCACAATTCTGACGACGGAAGCTAAAGGTTGGATCATTGAGACACCCACTGGACATCCGAGGGGTCTGTGTAGAGGAGAAGAGAGGACTGGCCGTACTGAGTGAGTTAAGGCTCCAAACGGCACATTTGTTTTTGTACGTTCCAACGGTGTTACTGAATCCGCTGAACAACAAATCGTCCAACGTGATGCAGTCCTATGAGGATGAAGAAGTCCAGAATGACAAGAGTGGGGGACCGACTGACCGACGACCTGACCTGTAAAGCTCAGCGTTATCTCCACTGTGAGGTGACAGCAGCCCCTTCACTAACAAACATACTCCGTCAGCAACAGTCAAAGGGTTAACTAATAACTCAGCGAAGATCACAACATAGACTAGCGTCATTTCAGAACATCTTAACCACGACGTCACGTCACAAAAAAAAAAAAAAAAAAAAAATCAACAAGTTCTAATAACACAGGACTGAAGCTGACTACACACAGAAAGAATTGTTGTTGTTTCGTGTATAAAGACGTTTCCACCAACAAATGAAACCATGCCAGCGGCAGTAGCTGAACAGCGAGGCCTCAGAGCCATGCCGGGAGCAGCAGCAGCAGCAACAACAATCGCTAAACGGTACCC
>NC_134898.1:11665018-11905018 GCF_041734735.1 Babylonia areolata | reverse complement strand
ATATCAGAGTTGTGCAATGTGACCTTCATCATGTTCATGCCAGCTGCCAGGTTTTGGCACGTGTCAATCAGTGTCAGTCTAAAAATAGCCTGTCTGGGTGTCAAGTCTATTGATTTTTTTGATTTTTTTATAGTCATCTGTAACCAAAATCAGTTCTGTCCAAAGTTTCAGTTTGGAAGGATCAACCATGCCTTTGAGTGAAAGTGATGTGGTTCGTCCGTCGGGATCGACGAGGACCATCTAGTCATCCTGGGGGTGGGTGGGTTGGGCTCTGTGGGTGCGCAGCTGACGCAGTGTGGACAGGGGATGGTGGCGGCTGTCGGGGGCTTGCTGGCACTGCTTTTCCTGGCCTGTCTGCGTTGCTCTGCTGCAGCGATTCTGTTAGCCTCACAGGATTTGGCGCCTTTGTGGACAGCTGAACGCCACTTTGGTCTGTCCATCGCATTCAGCTCCCATGTGTCGTGGTTGATGTTGAAGGCCTTCAGAGAAGCTTTCAGAGTGTCTTTGAAGCGCTTCTTTTGGCCTCCATGGGAGCGCTTGCCATGTTGGAGTTCACCATACAGCAGTTTCTTGGGGAGCCGGTGGTCTGGTATGCGAACTACATGGCCTGCCCAGCGCAGCTGGGCCTGCATCAAGACGGTGTAGATGCTGGGCAAGTTTGCACGAGTGAGCACCTCTGTGTCAGGGATCTTCTCTTGCCACTTTATGCCGAGAAGTTTTCTGAGGCTGGTGGTGTGGAAGTAGTTCAGCTTTTTGGCGTGGCGTGTGAAAGTGATAAGGTTACCATTGAAAACTGTTTCAAGGAGAAAGGCTGGGGCGGAAGAGGGATCGTAAAGGAATGTCCAGGCAAGGGGTGGAGTCATGTCACTGTAAATAGACTTATCGCTGAAATACGCACTACAGATATTTTGCAAACTTGTTGATGATACCCTAAGGTTACTGTGTGAAAAGTTTCAATTAAGTGGATTTCTCTATCACTGAGAAAATACTTGTCAAAAAGCGGTTCACTTTTTTTGGGGGGACACCCGATATAATATATATTGTACTGTTTCATGTGAGGCGCTTAGAGCCCATCTTTGGGGGGGGGGGGGGGGGTAGTTTGCGCCATATAAGTACAATCTATTATTATTATCATTATCATCATTATCATTATCATTATTATTGTCACCACCACCACCACCACCACCGCCGCCGTCCCCCACAGGTGATCGACCGAGGCGCCGAGCGGATCAACCACGTCAACGCCGCCACGCGCCACGTGCACATCCGGGACAGCCGTCCCGAGACGGTGTGCAGCGGAAGGACGGGGCTGGGAGGTGGGGGCTCCGTGACGGACAGCGCCAAGAAGCCTCCCCCCAACACCCCCCTCACGGCCAGCCTCAAGCTCTCTTCCTCCTCCCCCTGCGCCTCCGACCGCCACCCCACCCCCCGCTCCCAGTCCTTCTCCGTACCCCCCTTCTCCTCCCGCCGATCGTTGTCCAGAGAGAGTGAGTTATTGTAAGGGGGGTCGAGGGGGGGTTTGGGGGGAGGGGTGGGGGTGGGGGGGTGTTGTTTGACGGGGGAGCGTATTGTGGTAGGGTGTGTGTGTGTGTGTGTTTGTGTTTCGGGTGTGCTCGGTTTCCTTGGGGATGAATAAATAAAAAAAATAGTATATGCGCAAGCACTGAAGTGCGTGTGCGCAAAAATGTCTAAAACGTTATGGGATGTATGCATCTGTGTGTGTGTGTGTGTGTGTGTGTGTGTCTGTGTGTCTGTCTGTCTGTCTGTCTGTCTGAGAGAGGCCTGATGTCTTCGTTTTCCAATCACTATCAAATGAAGGGATTTTATTGAATGTTACGTGAAACCATAAGAACTTATCACTACTGCTGAGGTTGCTGCGTGGGGAGGGGTAGTTCTACACAGATGAGATGATACGGCGGTGGGGGACGTGGGGGGGGGGGGGACAAAGAAGTATAGATTTTGTGTCTGTTTGTCTGTCTGTGTCTGTTTGTCTCTGTCTGTGTCTGTTTGTAAATGTTGAATCATTGGAAAACAAAGTTGCAGTTTCAGCAAAATAGAGCAATCAATTAATTAATCAATAAGAAATAACGTGTGGGTTTTTTTTTAATAGTCGCCAGAAATCGTACTTATAAATAAAGAAAGAAACAAATTCAGATATATAAGTCTGAACACAAATACAGACACAGTCGGCAATATTGGCCTTCGTCATCTGAAACATTGTTCTTTTTCAATCCTTCAACCCAACAGTCTCCAAAGCTCACGTCTATCCAATCCACACCACTGTGTATGTGTTTGTTTGTTGTTTGTTTGTTTTTTCCAACAGAGCGCAGATGGGGCTACTCCTCCACCGAGGAATCGCGACGATCCCGCAGCCAAGGAAGAAGAGGTGGAGGAGGGGGAGGAGGAGGAGAGGAAGGAGGGGGAGGAGGAGGAGGAGGAGGAGGAGCGGGGGACGGGGAGAAGAAGATGGTGATGATGAAGGACATCCGAGACCCCCTGTACCTCAACACCTACTGCCCGGAGGAACGCAAGCTCCGCTACAAGAAGAGCACCCTCCCCCGTCTCTCCGGCTCCTCCTCCTCCACCACCAACACCACCACCACCCGCGCGCGTCCCTGGACCGTTAGTGAACCCAACCCGTCCTACAGGTGAGAGCAGGAAAGAGAAAGGAGAGAGAGAGACAGACAGACAGACAGAGACAGACAGACAGGAAGAGAGAGAGAGGCGCACACACACACACACACATACATTCACATACACGCGCGCGCATGCATGCACACACATATTACGCACGAGCGTGGTCAGAAGCGTCGGATATCTTTTCTTTCTGTTTCTTTCCGTTACACGACCAACATCGACTTGCCGATGACTCTGTCGTGGTTCATACATGCTGGGTATTTTTCGTGTCTCCATAACCCGCCGAACACTGACATGGGTTACAGGATCTTTAACGAGCGTATTTGATCTTCTGCGTGCATATACACACGAAGGGGATTCAGGCACTAGCTGATCTGCACATGTGTTAAACTAGGAGATCGGAAAAATCTCCACCCTTTACCCACCAGGCGCCGTTACCGTGATTCGAACCAGGGACCCTCAGATTGAAAGTCCAACGCCTTGACTACTCGGAAATTCCGCCCGTCACTGAGAGAGCAACAGTGAAAGATTGCTCAAGGAAACAGACTGAAGCAACTGTTAAGAACTGAACATACATGTTTTGACGTCACAATTTGAAAAAAACAAAAGAAAAAAATGTAGAAAAGCAGAAAGTCTTAGATAAAAGGGGTAAGTCTATCCCAGACAGCAGGATCTTGACAAGGGAAACAACCCTCGCTGAAAGTTTTGGGTCTTAGATGATTAAGGAACTTTGAGAACTCCTGTGTCTGTGGGCGCGGAGCTCAGTGATAATGATGATGATGATAATGACAATGATAATACTGATAATAACATACTGATAATAATAATAGTAATGATGACAGTAATCATGTAATAATTTATATACTGCATACTTCTCATCGATTGGTTCTAAGCGCCTCCCATGAAACAATACACATACAATAGTGCATTATAGCACACAACATCACACAAGGACATAGCAGTGGGGGAAAAAAACAAAGTCTGTATTCACCAATACAACAAGAGAGGCAAGGCCTTCAAGACTCACTTGTGATAAATTAAGTCCCCTAGCATTAATTACAGAGTAAATTCCCTTTTTACTATCTGCACCAAACCGTTTGCAAAATAAATAAAAATTCCATGCTTAGCAAAAGAAGTTCCTGTTTGAACAAAAAATGATAATAATGACTCCTCTTGTTGTTGTGTCAGAATAAGAGGTCAAAGTGCCAAATTTAGAGAATGCAAAAAAATATAAATATAACAGTAAATGCAGTTTGCATATAATTAGGCTTCTTTTTTATTTTTTTGTGCTCATCCCATAGGTGCAATATTGTTTTAAACAAGATGACTGGAAAGAACTGAATTTTTCCTATTTTTATGCTAAATTTGGTGTCAACTGACAAAGTATTTGCAGAAAAAATGTCAATGTTAAAGTTTACCACGGACACACAGACACACAGACACACACACACACACACACACACACACACACACACACACACACACACACACACAACCGAACACCGGGTTAAAACATAGACTCACTTTGCTTATACAAATGAGTCAATAATACAAAATTGCAGATATGAGTAATCGCAGAAAGACACAAAAGTACACCCTACATGCTAGAGAGAGAAGGTGTGACAAATCTGAAATATCAAAAACACTGGATGACCCATATGGGGGCGTAAAACTGAAAAACCAGTCGCACTAAGACAACAGATGATTTTTTTTTTAAATTAATAAAAAAGAATAAAAACTCGCATCAACAGAACAGCGCGAGCTGTGAAGTGAAGTGATCGGTCACCAGACAAGTTAGACATGGACTGACTGGCTCAGACATCTGGCTTTCACACTCAACCGTAATTGTGATGTGTAAGATAAACAGGTTAAAGGTGTCTCTGAGTGGCTCGTGAGTTGAAGCTGAGGGCAAGTACATGCGGATGTAAGTGTATCTGCAGTAAGGAGGTGCACAGGTAAGGTGGCATTTCATGTCGTCAGCATCTTCGTCACGGTGTTTTTTGTTGTTGTTTTTTTTTTTTTGGGGGGGGGGGGGGGGTGTTGTTTTTTTGTTTGTTTGTTGTTGTTGTTTTTTTTGGGGGGGTTGTTTTTTTGTTTGTTTTTTTTTTTTGTTTTTTTTTTTGGGGGGGACCGTGCACATTTCTTATTTACACATATGTTAATTAGTCTATAATAATGACAGTGTTCTCTTTTTTTGTAATAGAAGCATGTTCTGGTGTAGTTTAACTCTACTGGCCAGTCATAGAATTGTATCATTATAGAATTATCGATACCACATCCACCAAATCTCTTTATCATGTCAAATCTTCTCGGTACTGCAAAAAAAAAAAAGACTCCTCTTCCTTCTGCCTACACTTTATCTGAACTCCCCAATGTCTTCTCCTCTTTCTTTTTCAACAAACTCCAAAATATTCATACCATCTTAGACCAAATGCTTTTCCAACCTGTTCATCCTGATCCTCAATTCAACGGCACTCCTCTCCATTCCTTTAAACCATTGACTGAAACAGAAGTCCATGAAATCCTGAAAGAAATGAGTATAAAATCCTCTGAGCTCGATCCTGTATCAGCCTCGGTCTTTTCCCAGTGAGTCTCACAGCTTCTCCCCGCAATCACCAATATTGTCAACTCACCCCTTCTCACTGGAACGTTTCCATCCACTTTCAAAACTGCAATCGTCCGGCTACTTCTGAAGAAACCCAACCTTGACGCAAATATTTTGAAAAAACTATCGACCAGTTTCTAATCTTCCATTCCTGTCCAAACTCCTTGAAATAGCTGTCCTGAAGCAGCTCAACAACCACCGTTGTTTCAACAATCTCATCCACCCATTTCAGTCTGCCTATCGCGCTGACCACAGCACCGAAACCACTCTCCACCACATCCTGAATAATCTACTGCTAGTGTCCTTACTTACTTACTTAGGCCCATCACTCCCCCTGGAGCATAGGCCGCCGACAACAGTCCGCCAGAGTCCTCTGTCCTGGGCTATTCTCTCCAGCTGTCTCCAGGTATATCCCATCCTCTTGGTTTCTGCCTCAAGGTCACGTCGCCAGGTGTTTCTTGGCCTTCCTCTTTTTCGTTTTCCTTGGGGGTTCCATGATAGTGCCTGCCTTGTGATATTGCTGGCTGGCTTCCTCAGGGTGTGCCCGATCCATCCCCATCTCCTGCGCCGGATTTCATCCTCGGCTGGCAGCTGGTTGGTACGTTGCCACAGGTCTGCGTTGCTGATGGTGTCGGGCCAGTGGATCTGGAGAATTCTTCTCAGGCAGCTGTTGATGAAGGTCTGCACTTTCTTGATGGTGGTCTTTGTTGTCCTCCATGTCTCCGCTCCATACAGTAGGACTGACTTGACGTTGGAGTTGAACAGCCTGATCTTTGTGCGAGTCGACACCACCTTGGAGCTCCAGATGTTCTTCAGCTGCAAGTACGCTGCCCTCGCCTTGCCAATTCTTGCTCTGACGTCTGCGTCTGTGCCGCCCTGCGTGTTGATGATGCTACCCAGGTACGTGAATGCCTCCACTTCTTCCAGCTCATTCCCGTTTAGTGTGACTGGGTCCTCACTCGCTGCGTTGATCTTGAGAATCTTGGTTTTGCCTTCATGGATCTTGAGGCCAACTTGTAATGAGGTGGCTGCTAGTTCTGTGTCCGACTCAGGACAAATTTCCCTTTCCCATGCCTCTTCCTTGTCTTCAGTTTTTCCAGTTTTAGAGTTATGCATGCGTGTGAATGACTGGTGCGAAAGCACTTTGATTTGTCTCTGCACAAGATTCAGCGCAATGTAAATATAATAATTATAATTATTATTATTAATTGTGACATTGCCTCTTCAGTGTATCAGTCTGTTATGGATAACTTCTAACAAAATCCTTGTACAGGTTGGCTTAACTGTCTTAATATTGGTCATTGTTTTGTCTAATAATAAATCATAGTCACATAAGCTCGTGATTCTACACCATAAATACATTCACTAAAATGCTGTACTTTGCCTTTGGTCCAATGCTCATCTGGACAGCATCAGCTTTAAAAACCTTTGGTCCAATGCTCATCTGGACAGCATCAGCTTTAAAAACCTTTGGTCCAATGCTCATCTGGACAGCATCAGCTTTAAAAACCTTTGGTCCAATGCTCATCTGGACAGCATCAGCTTTAAAAACCTATTAAAAAAAATTTTTAATAAAAAATAAAAAAACAACAACAAAGGACAGAGCATTGTCAATTTCCCTGCATGACAGGGGAGGTTACTGATGCACAGTACACGATGAAGACGATCCATGAGGAGATAACTTCTTACAGTATAGTGGTTTTGCCGACGGCATTATTGCAACAACAACAGCAAAATCTGTACTTGCGCTTCTCTGAAATTCTTGCTACAATTGACCGAGTCGACACAAACTATCGGACATCTTCCACTTCCACTTTGTCTGGAAGGCTGTTGGACAAACTGACAAACATTCGGTCACATGACCGAGACAGCCGCACATAATTAATGCTTCACTGGAAATTCAAACTTGTCAATTTCTATGCACGACAGGGGAGGTTACTGATGTACAATTAATGCTTCAGTGGGAATTCAAACTGAGTCGAACATTTACTGCCGCGCTGTTTGTTTTCAATTATTTGTTGTACGTATCTCATTTGAGTTCCTCCATGGCAGGAATATTTCAAAGAAAGGAAATGTAATTGTGCAGAGTGGTTGAAATAAGCATGGAATGCGTCTCTGCTTTTTCCTTTTCTTTTTCTGTAAGCATGCAAGAGGTTTAAAAAAGAAGAAAACACCATCGAAATTCAGGTGGTGTTTTGCTGGTTAGAGCTCCATGTTGCTCTTTGCAAACACTCAGGTTTTTCGTAGCCTTTCAGTGTCCATGCTGAGGATTTTAAACGCAATGGCACTTTAAGAATACGAGGAAACCTGACAATATATTCAACAAAGCTAAACGTAAAAATCAGCCATTCTTTGGAAGGGATGATCCCTCATGTAATATAAAAATGACATCAAATGTTTGATTTATTTTGTGTTTTAGCGCTCACTTTGACACACGCACACAATCGTGCATATATGTATATGTGTGAATATATATATGTGCATGTGTATGTAGTGTGTTTATCTCAGAATCGTGTATTGTACTTTCAATCAAGATGGGTGCAAATCTGTTGTATGTAACTCTCTGGATCCGCGTGAATGTGATTTGTGTGTGTGTGTGTGTGCGAAGGATCTGTGCAGGGTGTGCCGGATTGAATGAGACATCTTCTCTTCTGTTTCGGGGACCTGTGATATCCATTTGCTGTTCATACACGTGCAAATACTTTTGATAATGTCATACTTCTTTTCGTTATCGAAGTATGTGCTGATACTAGTTTGTACCACTTCACTAATGATGGTTCCTTTTACTAAATTGTCTCAGTGTTTTTGGTTTTTGTCTTGTACGTCTATTTTTGAAACGGGCTTTAAGAAACAAAGAGGAAACGTAAAGAATGGGCTGGTAGAAAAGGTAACAGAGAGAGAGTGTTTGTGTGTGTGTGTGTGTGTGTTTGCGCACGCACTAGCACGGGCGCGAGCGTGCGCGTGTGTGTATGTAGTAGACTACTTCTTGGTTTAACATCTATCCACTTTCTTCATTTCAAACACAAAATGGGGAAGGGGGAATGAGAAAAGAGAAGAGGGGCGGAAATAAGAGAGCAAACAATGAAGTGCATTATCAGAAGTACCTCAACCATAAGTAATCACCTATGAGACTATCTGATACAGAAATTCATTTAAAAAAATGTTTTACAAGACAGGATGTGATCAACGTCCAGTTTATGTCCGAAGGTACGCACAGTTGTTTGAGTATTTTGTCTCAAATGCGTCAGTTTTCCATCAGTATAATTTGAAGTTGTGACATTTTCCTGTCAGCCGGAGAACACTTTGAATTCGTCACTGTTAAAACTCATGTTGTTCAAGTTTCTGTAGAATATTTTGTGACTGTGTTGGGAGGGGACACAGGTGGTGCGCGCGTACATGTGTGTGCGTGTATGTGGCGTGTGTGTGTGTGTGTGTGTGCGTGTATGTGGCGTGTGTGTGTGTGTGTGTGCGTGTGAGGAGGGCGTGGAAAGTGTGACTGGAGGCGTTTTTTTATACACTACTTTGTGTTGTGAATTTATTTGTGGTATATTCGCATGGTGATTACAGACTTTAAAAAATAAACTATCCTGATTTGTGTTTGCTTAAAGAAGCACAACAAAGACTATCAAATTCAAATACAGAATGTTCAAACAAGTCAGGAAACACATGGAATAAGAGAGAGGTACATTATATGGCCAATATTAGAATGTGTGACATAATTGAAGGAGCCCGAAAGAGAACACTTCTTCTTTTTTCTTTTCTTTTTTTTCTTAATTTTTTCAGAAAAGCATTTTTGATTCCATTGAAGAAAAGGAAAGTCACTGGTGCGCAGTACACGAGACGCATGCGTGACAATTTAGTTCCACCGAGATCCCATGTACATCATGCACTTAGCGCACGTAAAAGAATCCACGACAACAAAAGGGTTGTTCCTGGCAAAATTCTGTAGAAAAAGCCACTTCGATAGGAAAAACAAATTTAAAAAAACTGCATGCAGGAAAAAATACAAAACAAAAAAAAATGGGTGGCGCTGTAGTGTAGCGACGCGCTCTACCCGGGGAGAGCAGCCCGAATTTCACACAGAGAAATCTGTTGTGATAAAATGAGAAAAAGAGAAATACAAATACAAAACAAAAATGTCATTCAGACAATCTGTTTTACATAGTTATTTCGCGTTCAGATCCTGTCTTACAATTTCAAATTATCTCCAAAGAAATGTGCACATGATCTTATGAGTTCTGAACTGGACAAAGAAATGCTGTAACTAAACATCGGATAAAAAAAAAACTGGCGCCTTCTAGACTAAACACACACTCACGAAAGCGCGCGCACACACATACACACATACTACAATCGTCATCGGACATAAACTGAACATTTATCACGTTGATCACTGCGAGTGTAATACCGAGACAGTTGAATCAGGCAGCAAGGTAAAAGTGACTCAGAACAGACTGATGTACGGACGATCAATTGTCACAATTTGTTCATGATCTGCCAGGAAAATATCAACAAAGGTTATTATGAAAGATAGACATCATTATTGAATACATTAACACGTACACATGTACATTAGAAATGGATACTGCAACCTGAATCTGAATGACACATGGATACAGGCACCAAGCACTGTGATAAAGATGTTCCCGCCACACACACATGTTCGCACACGCACCTTGTCTGGAACTGCAATGCACAACATGGGGACAAAGGATACCATGAACGAGAGATAAATAGATAGGTGAGAGAGACAGACAGACAGACAGACAGCTAAAACACGATTTAAAACCGACCACATTCCATCATTTCTTTTTTGTATCAGGGATCATGTCCCTGCCACAAATTTGGTGAGGATAAATGCTGGGGCGAATGCCATGTCGGTACACTCATGACTCAAGAATGCACTACAATGACTTTGCATTGTTTACCCCACAGCAAAGCCCATTACAATGCTCTTCAAACCCAGAGTGTTTGCAAAGTGCGATATGGATCAATAAACAGCAACACACCATCTGAATTCCAGTGGTGTTTTTTTTTTTTTCTTTGAACCGTTTGTTAGCATACAGGAAAAGAAAGGGAAACCGCAGAAGTGGTCCAATTTCATTGAACATCATTCGGCACAATCATATTTCCATTCTTCCAAATATGTTTTGGCTTAACAAAAACAAAAAAAACAACAAAAAAAAAGGAAGCAAATATAATATTCTAACGTAAACAGTACTGCAGTAAATGTTTGACTGACGTTGGTTTCCAAGTGATGCATTCATTCTGGATGTCTGTCTCGGTCATGTGACCGAATGTTTGTCGGTTTGTCTCATGACCTTCCGGACAAAAAAATTTGAAGATGTCCGACAGTTTGCGTCAGACTCGGTCATGTTTTGCAAGCATTTCACAGAAGCGCAAACACGTAATGTTGTTTACAATTATTCTGTCGGCAAAGCCATTAGCCCGGCACGCGTGTCTCAAGCCATGCTTCTGTAAGAGTTATCTCCTTTTGGATCGCCGTTCCTTCATACAATGCATCAGTAACCTGCCCTGTCGGTCAGAAATATTGACAATGTTTTGGTGGTGGTGGTGTGTGTGCTTCTTTGTCATTGTTTTATGGGTTGGTTCTTGTTCTTGTTGTTGTTGTTGTTCTTGTTGTTGTTCTTGTTGTTGTTGTTTTTCAAGCCGATGCTCTCCGTGTGAGAGTATAGTCCAACGCAAAGTAAATCTTTTATGAAATAGATTCAGGATTGTGGAGTGTTGGCGTAATGGTAACGCGTCCGCCTAGGAAGCGTGTCAGTCTCAGTGCACTGGTTCGAATCCCACAGTCGCCAAAATTTTCTTCCCCTCCACTAGACCTTGAGAGATAGTCCGGACGCTAGTCATTCGGATGAGACAATAAATCGAGGTCCCGCGTGCAGCATGCACTGGGCGCACGTAAAAGAACCCACGGCAACAAACGAGTTGATACTGGCAAAATTATGTAGAAAAATCCATATCGATAGGAAAACAAATAAAATTGCAGGTAGAAAAAAAATTATTAAAAGGGGAGGCACTTTCAGAGTAGTAACGCGCTCTCCGTGGAGAGAGCAGCCCGAATTTCACACAGAGAAATCTGTTGTGAAAAAAGAGTAATACAATGCTTTTTTTAAACTAATGATATACAGAAACACACACACACACACACACACACACACACACACACACACACACACACACACACACACACACACATGTGGTGGATCATCTTCAGGTTTTTGAGCAGACCGCAGGTAAACTGTGGTATAGGCGCAATAGCGTGTCCCGGGTTCGAATCTCGGTGACGGCGCCTGGTGTGTAAAGGGTGGAGATTTTTCCGACCTCCCAGGTCAACATATGTGCAGACCTGCTAGTGCCTGAAACCCCTTCGTGTGTATACGCACGCAGAAGATCAAATAGGCACGTTAAAGATCCTGTAATCCATGTCAGCGTGCGGTAGGTTATGGAAACAAGAACATACCCAGCATGCACACCCCCGAAAACGGGGTATGGCTGCCTACATGGTGGGATAAATAAACAAAACCGGTCATACACGTAAAGTGTTACATGTCTGTCTGGGTGTGTGTGTGTGTGTGTGTGTGTGTGTGTGTGTGTGCGTGCCTGAAATCTGATTGAATGACACAGGAAACAAATGATGAGCGCCCAGCGGCAGCCGTCAGTCGGCTCTGCCCAGGTAGGCAGCCTATTGTTCAAATGACTCCGTGTTTGTAAAACGCTTAGAGCTTGGTCTCCGACCGAGGGTAGGCGCTGTATAAATATCCATTCAATCAATCAAAGCCACAAAAAAAGAATGGAAAGAATGGGGTTCTCTGTCTCTCCCCCACCTCTCTCTCTCTCTCTCTCTCTCTCTCTATATATATATATATATATATATATATATATATATATATATATATGTCTGATGTTTCCGTAATTGTACTCTTTGATTCATCCATGTGTCCATTATTATCTATTTGATTTGCTCAGTGTCATTTATTTATTCACACTTATTTCATTTATTATATTGTGCGTATGTATGTGTATGCGTGTGTGAGGGCATGGTGTAAAGAAGCTTCCAGCTTATCCATTCTATCCTCAATAAAACATTTTTGTCATTGTCATTTGAATCTCAGTCTGTGTGTGTCTATATATGTGTGTGTGTGTGTGTGTGTGTGTGTGTGTAAGAGGGAGAGCACTACGTATGTAACATCAGTTTACCGTCGCGCATACCTCTGTAAGAAGTTATCTCCTTTTGAATCTTCAGTGTTTTTAATCATGTTCTTTGTTTTCAATGACAGTCTACTGTCTTCCTGACAAAGACATTCCAAATGAAGGAAAATCTATAAAGTCACACGCAGTTACCATCTTCGGTGAAGGTCGCCCCAGTTTGTTTTTTCTTTATAAAGGGATGTCCTGACCCGCAAAATACGAAACACCAGAGAAATATCAATGCATTGCTATCGTATTGTGTGCACTGTATGGATGTATGGACGCTCAGGATTATGGTAATATCTTTGTGCTTTCCTTGTTGATGATGTTGTTATATTAGGTGATCACGTTGGTTAAAGTACTGTTTGGTTCAGTGATATGATGCAGCTTTTTTTCGTTGTTTACACCCTTGTTAACGAAATGGGCTTTCATAGGTACTTGGAAACTATCAATAATCTTCTGAGTTGTTTCTTTTATTTGAGTTCGTATTGTTGATGAACTCATAATTTTTGGAAAGGAAAATGCGAAACGCTTTTCCGAATTAAAAATGGAAGTTTTTTGTTGTTTTAACCCTTTTACCGCCAGTCAATTTAGAGTACAAAATTCCCTTGTGGTACAAACACAGAAAAGACAGTGGCTAAGAATAGCTGGGGATTCCCCCTGCAATGTCTAGAAAATAATTATGGCCTATCCTACCACCGAACATTAAGAGCAGTAGGTTCATGGATAACAGACTAATGATCTGGTCACCTTTCAGTGACATGGGTCCTCTACCTAGCCTGTGCATAAATGCGAGCTTGGCGGTGAAAGGGTTAATATACATTCTTGATTCAATGCGGGCGGAGGAGGGGGAAGGGGATGCTTGAAAATACTCGAACAGTGCCCAAATGATTCCGGGTGTTTGTAAAGTGCTTAGAGCTTGGTCTCTGACCGAGGATAGGCGCTATGTAAGTATCTATGTCATCATCATCATCAAACGTTTTATCAGTGAATTGTTCACAAGAGTCATGTCCCTTCTCTAATTGTTTACGCTTCGATGAAAGATCGAGAAACCAGTCCGAGAAGCGCTTGGGCATAGCCGGGATGGAATGGGTTAACTTTTCTTCTTTTTTTTAAAAGCGGTCTGCAGGCCAGCAATGTCCATGGATTAAACTTGTGTGGCAGATTCCTGCGGAACAGCCAGGAGGCGGCAGACTCAGAGAAAGGACCTACAGGTGGGAAGCCGACCTGGGCAAGACCTGGGGCAAACTTTCGGATCGACGCCCGTGACGTCATGGCACGAGCCAAGGGCAGAGCATTCACCAGTGTTCCGGGTGACGAGGGTAAGAACGTTATGTCTTTGTCTGTCTGTCTCTCTCTCTCTCTCTCTCTCTCTCTCTCTCTCTCTCTCTCTCTCTCTCATCCCATCATCGCCACCACACCGCTCCCCTCACACACATGCACGCTTTCCCCCCCAAAGAGCCCTTTCAACCAAAGGTGTCTGTCCTTCTTCAGATGTATCTTTTCCCTGACATTTTGTTTCCCGAGACATCTTTTCCACAGATACACCAGTCCAGTCCCCCAGGACATCGTTCACCTCCAAGACTCCCCCCCGCACCCCGCTGCCCCCACCGACCCCCACCCCCACCACCCCACCCCCACCCTGATGCATTTTTTCCCAATGGACATCGTTTCCCGTAAGACTCTTTTTCCCTAAAGACATCGTTTCCCTCAAGACCTCCAGCAGACATCTTTCCCCAGAAGCATCTGTCCCTTAAGACATTTTTCTCCCAAGACTGTTTTTCACCCAAAGACCCATTTTCCGCATAAAACCCGCCCATTCCCTTTCTCTGGGGCTTGTATAAAACTTGGAACGAGCTCCATCTTTCGCTTCGTTAAGGTCCTGCATTGAGCGTGTTCTGTTCAAATCTGGCCTTAAAACGACGGGCGCAATAGCCGAATGGTTAAAGCGTTGGACTTTCAATCTGAGGGTCCCGGGTTCGAATTATCGGTGGCGCCTGGTAGGTAAAGGGTGGAGATTTTTCCGATCTCCCAGGTCAACACATGTGCAGACCTGTTTGTGCCTGAACCCCCCTCGTGTGTATACGCACGCAGAAGATCAAATACGCACGTTAAAGATCCTGTAATCCATGTCAGCGTTCGGTGGGTTATGGAAACAGGAACATACCCAGCATGCACACCCCCGAAAACGGAGTATGGCTGCCTACATGGCGGGGTAAATAAACAAAACGGTCATACACGTAAAATGTTAAATGTTACAAGTTTGAGTGTGTAGGTGTGCGTGCCTGACATCTGATTGAATGACACAGGAAAATAATGATGAGCGCCCAATGGCAGCCGTCAGTCGGCTCTACCCAGGTAGGCAGCCTGTTGTGTAAATGACCCAGTGTTTGTAAAGCGCTTAGAGCTTGGTCTCTGACCGAGGATAGGCACTATATAAGTATCCTTATCAATCAATAATACTTCCCTTTTGTCTAACATTATCATCATCATCATCATCAACAGCATAGCCAACAACATCATCATTATCAATAATGATAGTCCTCATCGTTATCATCATGATCATCAACATCATCAACAACACCAACATTATCACTAGTATCTATCATCATCATCAACATGATGATGATCGTGATTATGATGATCATCGTGATCATAAAGACGAGGATTATTATTATTATTATTATTATTATTATTATTATTATTATTATTGTTGTTGTTGTTGTTGTTGTTGTGTTTTTATAACGCGTTCACCAAGGAAGCGAGACAATCTGAGCGCACGAGTTCGAATCCCACAGTCGCCAGTATCACCCCTCTCCACCTCCACTAGGTCTTGAGTGGTGGTCTGGACGGTAGTCATTCGGATGAGACGATAAATCGAGGTTCCGTGTGGAGCATGCATTTAGCGGACGTAAAAGTACCCACGGCAACAAAAGGGTTGTCCCTGATATTACAACAACAACAACAAAAAAGTATAAAAATCCACTTCGATTTGGAAAACAAATAGAATTGTAGGCATAAAAAAAATACCAACACAAAAACAAAAAAACAAATGGTGGTTCTCTCAGTGCAGCGACGCGCTCTTCCTGGGAAAGAGCAGGTCGTGTTTCACACAGAGAAATCTGTAATGACCCCCCCCCCCACCACCACCACCACCAAAGAGTAATGTGATACAATACAATGCAATGCAATGCGATACGATACGATAAAATGCAATACAATGCAATGCGATGCATTGCGGTTATTAACATATGCAATGCAATGCAATGCAATATGATACAATGCAATGCAATGCAATTCTTATCATATGCAATGCAATACAACACAATTATTATCATATGCAATTCAGTACAACACAATTACTATCATATGCAATTCAATACAATGCAGTACAACTCAATTATTATCATATGCAATACAACACAATGCAATACGCTACAATACAATTATCATATGCAATACAATACAATGCAATGCAATACACTGCAACACAATTATCATCATATGTAATACAATACAATACAATACAACACAATACAATACAACACAACACAACACAACACAATGCAACACAATATAACACAACACAACACAACACACAACACACAACCCACCACACCCACCACAACACAACACAACGCAACACAACACCACACCCACCACAACACAACACAACACAACACAACACAACACACAACCCACCACACCCACCACAACGCAACACAACACAACACAACACACAACCCACCACAACGCAACACAACACCACAACACAACGCAACGCAACGCAACGCAACACAACACAACACACAACCCACCACAACGCAACACAACACAACGCAACACAACACAACACAACACAACGCAACACGACACAACACAACACAACGCAACACAACACAACACAACACAACACGACACAACACACAACGCAACACAACACAACACAACGCAACACAACACAACACACAACGCAACACAACACAACGCAACACAACACAACGCAACGCAACACGACACAACACAACACAACGCAACACAACACACAACCCACCACAACGCAACACAACACAACACAACGCAACACAACACAACACACAACACGCAACACAACACAACGCAACACAACACAACACAACACGATCATCATCATCATCATCATCATCAAGGTGAAGAGGACAGCGAGGACACGGACAGCATGACGGGCAGCCAGGTACTGCTGGAGGTCAAGTCCTACTTCCACAACGGGGACGTGGTGGTTGGGGACCAGCGGGACAGCCTGAGGGGCAAGCAGGGCTGTCTGCACTCCAAGGTCAAACAGTGCATCAAGTTCGTCAAGTACAGGTAAGGTGGGGGGGGTGCGGGCGTGCGGACGGGGGGGGGGGGGGCGGGATTGTATAGGGTCTTCTGCTGGAGACTTCAGTGGTATATTCCGAACACGAGAACATGGTGTCAGGAGTGGGATTGCGCAACACTTATGATGTAATCAATAAACATACGTCACAGTGTGCGTGTGGGGTCGAGGGACGGGGGTGGGGGTGGAGGGGGAGGGATATAGGGGGTGGAGGGGAGTGAGGTGGCTGGTAAGAATGATGATGATGACAGCCTTAGTTAGTAAAAAGACAAGCAGCGGCTGGCTGTGTGTGTGTGTGCGCGCGCGCGCGCGTGTGTGTGTGTGTGTGTGTGTGTGTGTGTGTGTTGCTCGCCAGGGTTCAAATTCGACGTACATGTTCGTGTGTGTGTGTGTGTGTGTGTGTGTGCGTGTGTGTGTGTGTGTGTGTGTGTGTGTGTGTGTGTGTGTGTGTGCAGGATTGCATGCGTGAACGGTGTGTCATATGCTACCATGAGCACATGGGCGCGAGCTCACTCTTTCGTTTCGTCAATTCTCAGCACCCAGCTCTCTGAAGGATGACCTTAAAACCTACCTCTTTTCAAACCCGTCATTCTCCCTTCCGGGAGCGTGTCGATACTCCCCCATGTCAATGCTCCCCCATGTCAATACTCCCCCATGTCAATATTCCCCCATGTCAATACTCCCCCATGTCGATACTCCCTGATACTCCCCGCGTGTCGATACTCCCCCGTGTCAATACTCCCCCATGTCAATACTCCCTGATACTCCCCCCGTGTCGATACTCCCCCATGTCAATACTCCCCCATGTCAATGTTCCCCCATGTCAGTACTCCCCCATGTCAATACTCCCCCATGTCAATGTTCCCCCATGTCAATACTCCCTGATACTCCACCCGTGTCGATACTCCCCCATGTCAATACTCCCCCATGTCAATACTCCCTGATACTCCCCCCGTGTCGATACTCCCCCGTGTCGATACTCCCCCGTGTCGATACTCCCTGATGCTCCCCCGTGTCGATACTCCCTGATAATCCCCCTTGTCAATACTCCCCCCATGTCAATACTCCCTGATACTCCCCCCATGTCGATACTCCCTGGTACTCCCCCGTGTCGATACTCCCCCGTGTCGATACTCCCTGATAATCCCCCGTGTCGATACTCCCCAGTGTCGATACTCCCTGATATTTCCCCGTGTCGATACTCCCTGATACTCCCCCGTGTCGATACTCCCTGATATTTCCCCGTGTCGATACTCCCAGATACTCCCCCATGTCGATACTTCCTGGTACTCCCCCGTGTCGATACTCCCTGGTACTCCCCCGTGTCGATACTCCCCGTGTCGATACTCCCTGGTACTCCCCCGTGTCGATACTCCCCCGTGTCGATACTCCCCCGGCTCGTTAATCCCTCTCAAAAAGATCCCCAAACAAGCAAATACACATGTATGTATACAGTTGTGACTGATAATGCGTGTCGGGGAGTGTGTCGATACTCCCCCGTGTCGATAAATCCCCCGCACATGTGTGTGTGTGTGTGTGTGTGTGTGTGTGTGTGTGTGTGTGTGTGTGTGTGTTAGATAGTTATAATTGGTGAAATTTTGCTTTAAAAAATAGATTAGAATATAACATCCTTAGAACGAAATGCTAATGATAACTGTAAGCGAACTTGTACTAATCGAGAAAGATTTGAATCGGTATGATTAAGCTTTAATAAGCAATATAATTTAATGTGATTAGCAACATATAAACAGGGGAAAAGGATATTAATTGATTGTATGATTTATTTAAGGCATATGGTTTTGAGGGGTGGGGGTATTGCGTCAGTGTTTGCATTGCTTGCTCATGTTTTCGATTCTTTTTATTGATTGTTTTCACACACACACACACACACACACACACACACACACACACACACACACACACACACATACCAAGAGAGGGGTGAGGGAGGCATGGAGATAGATTTATATTTATTTGTTTATGTGTGTGCTTCTTCTTTTTAAGCCACTGATGATTAGATATGTTCAGTTCCGTACATGATAAGACGATATCATACAGACTGAATATTGGCACAAAGGGTAGTGAAGGTGGATGTTTCCCCGCTGTTAATCAAAGGGCAGTAATTTCCATCCGAACCCATTGGCGTCTTTACCCAAACCACATGATCATTTGATTTCTCCGCTTCACATGCATTTTGACACGATGGTAAAGCAGTGTTTGCTAGTGAGTATACACGCTTAGAGCAGCTGAGTAAGTTTAGTGATGTATCACACATTATCTTTTTGTTATGTAACGTCTTATGTTAGTATGCAAATTATGCAAGATTATTTTTTAATGGTGAAAAACCAAGAACATATGGTAGTCATGCCCCATCAAATTATGCAAGAACATTGTATCAAATGAATATAGGGCTTTAGTATTAATGGTAAACCAGTAAAAGCTTGGAAAATGAAAAGAATTGAAATAAGGAAATTTGTTTAGTGTATACACCAGGACATTATGGGTATTTTAGTTTGGTAGGGTGGCATTGTAGCGGAACCCTGATGGCAAAAATTAGCTTTGAGTTAGGGCGATCTCTGCGGGTCTTTCTTCCTTTCTTTTTTTTTATGTGAAAAGTTCTGCTAGGTCAGACGGCAGGGGACAGGCAGTTGGTGGTGAGTAGAATAGGGGTTGGTAAGACTGGAGGGGGACACAGGGTACATAATGGAAGGGGGGGTGGGGGGGAGGAAGATAGAGGACGGGGGTACATAGTGTAAGGGAGGAAAGGAGGGAGGGATTCACACCCATTCTTTCTACTCCATTCTTCAAAGGAAAATATGTCGATTTTTCTTATTTGGTGGGGGAGCCTCTGCAGGTGATCACGTCAAATACAGAGTAACTGTAGGGAGACGGATAGGAGGGGATCACACTCAATAATTCTACTCCTCCATTCTTCAGAGGAAAGTGTGGTTTCTTTGTAAAGCGTCTGCAAGTGATTGTGTCAAATGGAGGGTTACTGCATGGGGTAGGAGGTCGAGCAATGGAGGGGGGTAGTCAGACTGAGGGTAATGGGAGTAGGAGGGTGTGCACTGGGGACAGTAGGAAGGGGGAGTTGGGGTGATAGGAGAGTAGGACTGGGCTGGGAAATGGAAAGATACGAGAGTAGGACAGGGGGTGGATGGGGGTAGAAGGGAGGGTAGGATGGGGTGGGGGGGGGATGAGAGAGTAGGACAGGGGGAGACGAAGGAGGGATATTAGGACAGGGGGGAGATGGTGGGAGTGAGAGTAGGACAGGCAGGAGATGGGGAAAGGTAAAGTAGAACAGGGAGAGTGGCGGAGGGAGAGTAGGACAGGGAGCGGGGGGAGGGGGCATGGGAGAGTAGGACTGGTCCGGGTAATGGGGGAGTGGGGTGGGGCGGAGGGAGAGTATCTGTATACTGAGTCGTGATGAGAGCACAGGAAGTCCGTGTAATACGGCCCGTGTAACTACAACTACAATACAAGGCAGTTTGCAAGCCCACACACTATAGCGGGCCCTAACACACGTCGCGCACTGCTGCTCAGCTCTTAAGGCGGACGGTTGTAAGAAGAGAACACATTAACACATTGATCATTCCACAACACAGCAAGCAGAAAGCATTATCAGTCACAACTGTATTCATACATGTGTATTTGCTTGTTTTTTTTAAATCTTTTTAAGAGGGATTAACGACTCAGGGGAGTATCGACACGGGGGAGTATCGACACGGGGAAGTATTGACATGGGGGATTATCGGGCTGACCCCCTCCCTCCCTCCCTCCCTTTCCCCCCTCCCCTCTACCCCTCCCTCTTTCCGGTCTACAGTGTTTTGGGTTAGCTTTTCGTTGTTGTTGTTTGTTTGTTTGTTTGTTTTTTTTACGTATATTTATAAGGTTTGTCTTTTACTATCCCCCTGAATCTGTTTTGCCTGTGTGTGGAATCGCTTGGACTTGTCTCTCTGCACAAGAATCGGCGCTTTATATAGATATGCCTACAGTTAGTATTATTGTTATTAGAGTTAGTAGTAGTAGTAGTAGTAGTAGTTGTTGTTGCTGCTGCTGCTGTAGTGGTAGTAGTAGTATCATTATTGTTATTATCAATATCCATAACGTGTACCTGTAAGTGTTTGTCATGTATGTGTGTGCGTGTGTACCCGGGCAACAACATTCTCCGTGCAACGCACACACACTTCACTCCCACTTCTCCCCCCCCCCCCCCCCTCACCCCACCTCCCCCCCTTCCCTCTTCCCTCTTCCTTCTCCTACAGGGAGAAGTTGGCCCGCACCACCAGCGTGGAGCGCCCCCTGAAGGCCGAGAACGGCCGTTACCGCCCCTTCTCCACCACCACCATCCGCACCCCGCGCACCTCGGCCACCCACTCCTCGCCGGGGCCCCGCCACCCGGACCCCACCTCGGTGGAGATCTACAAGGAGTACATCGACACCATCGCCCTCCAGACCCGCCTCGTCTCCGCCGCCGACAAGCGCCGGAAGCCGCGCCCGGCCGTCAGTGGCGTGCCCCGCAACAACACGGCGGCGTCCAGTTACCAGGACTCCGTTTTGCAGTCCGTCTCCGACTCCAACCGCCCCGCCACCTCCTGCAACGCCAGCCTCGTGGAGAAGGCGTCCAGGGGGCCGGATGGTGCCCACCAGACACATCCACCACCGCCGCCGCCACCAGCCGGCACTACCGCCGCCGCCGGGGGTGAGAAAGATCCCGACCGGGGTCGGGAGCAGCAGCAGATCGGGGGTCCGGACCCTCGCGGGGTTCACCACGCCTTGGACATCATCCGCCTGTCCCCGAAAGCCCAGCCCCCGAGGTCTTCCAGGACGGCCCGCGGGGCAGGTGGGAGGTCCACGTATCGGGGGGAGGAGGGTGGGGAGGGGGCTGCGGAGGGCGGGGGGAAAGCTGGGGCGGAGGAGGGTGAGGAGGGCAAGGCCAAGACCCACGCCATCATCCTTCCCAACGTGTCCAAGTCCGCCACCACGTCCGTCTGCAGTTTCATGGAGGAGTCCGTCAACGCTGCTGAGTCCTGAGGGGTTCTTGCCTGTCTGAAACCTCCTCGTGTCAGTAGGTAGAAAAAAATCGTAAGTAACTATTTCCTTTTTTGAATTTTTTATCCATATATTCTCGTGAAAAGTGATTTCACAGGATAAGTATACTTCTGTAACAGAACGAAACTGTTATCTTTCGGATGGACTGTGCATGTGGACATACGTAAACGATTCACGTGCTGTCAGTACATCTCCATTCAAGGGACTCAAGGCTGAAACCACCTTGCTCAGGTTTACAAGCAAAGCTGCAGAACCGTACAGTTCCAGTTTGATCTGACAGTGGTGATAGATAATAAGGCAGGGGCCAAATGGACTGAACCTTAGAGTGAGCCTTTGCAGACTTGGGAGTGAGCAGAATGGAGGTGCTGCACTGTTGAAAAGAACTGTCAACACAATGTGATTGTCAGGTCGCTGAAATAGATACAGTATGACACAGACATGTTTTCAACGCCGCTGTCAATTTGTATTGCACGATTGACAGAATGATTTTCGTTTCTTTCTTTTTTTCTCCCTGCCAACAGTTCTGTGTGATAATGTATATATTCACATTAATATTATTCACATTACTTGATGGTGAAAATAGAGCTTGTGTGTTGCCTTCATCAGTCCTCCCACACACCGCTTCACATCTGTCTTTCAGTGCCACTGCTTGAGTATTATTTTGATACAACCCCTTTATTATAAGACGGTCTATTGCGCACGCTTTGTATGCCTGCCTGTCTGTTTGTCTGTGTTTGACTGTTTGTCTGTCATCAAACGCTGTGCACGCCAACGTTTCGAAAACAATCAATCTCAAATTCATGACCCTAACCAGACCCGTTCCTTAACTGAGATTTCGTTTTGAACGGTGTATCCGCGTCGACAGTTCAGAAACAACGTTGTCATTTGCGCTTAGGGAGAATTTCAGAAGTTATGGAGATCAGATCAGATCATATCTGTGTGTATGTGTGTGTGTGTGTGTGTGTGTGTAACTTGGCCAATTTTTATTTTGGGTGGTTTCTGGGCAGTGTAGCCTGTTCAAAAGCGTTCTCTTCTCATCCCAAACCACACACACACACATGCACACGCACACATAAACTACAGCCAGGTTCATCTGTTGCAGCCCCAGTGCCTGCAGTCCACGGGGAATTGAAAAATAAAACGAGATTTGTAGTTCTTCCCTATAGAAGGGCGCCGCTAAAGAACTGATCACAAATACAAAATCGCATCAACACAGTGACGTGAGCTGTGAAGTAAGTGACCGATCACCACGTCGGCACGTACTGACTAACCCCGACGACTGGCACGCACACTCAACCGTAATTCTGGGGTCAGTGGTGCCCTTTTCTATGGTCCAAGTATCGATGTTTGGCTATGGATAAGCTTGGCCTAAATGATACAGAACCCAAACAATGGTTTGTGATGTGCTTTCAGAAAACCCGTGTTGTGAAAAGATGTGTTTTGGTGGTGTGATAGACTTGTTATACAATACTAAGGTTATTTGTTTTGAAAGGAACGAACACAAGGCAATTCATTTCGTTGTAAACAGTGCTTCTTTTAAGGCCACTGAAGCTTGTTGTTGTTGTCGTCGTTGTTGTCGTTGTTTGCTTTATTGTGCATTTGAAACACTTTTTGTCGATTTGATATCTACCTGGCTTTTTGTTTTCGTGTCATTTCTGCACGTTTGTTTGCCATATCAGTGAAGGGAATATCACTTACTTAAATGCACATCATTTCATCCAACACAAATATGCAACCTGAACATGAACGTGAAATACATGAACTGTAAATGGAAGGTGATAAACGATTTCAAGGGTTCTTGTACAGCATCTTGATAATGATGCATGGAAACAGGAAACGGTCTGTATGAGTGTGATGAGCCTTTGAAGTGTAATTAACATGTTCAACATTTTTGTTTGCTTTCGCTTCATGCACTTAAATCCATGATAACTGTTTCAGTTACTATATCAGTTCATCAACATTTGTCCAAATTTCGTATTATTACAAATACTTTTCCAAGTAAGAATTTCGTTAGAGTTAAATGTTGTGTGATAATCATGAGTATTCAGGTTTCTGTCTTCGTCGGAATGTATGCACAATTTCACAGCTGTTGTTTGGAACTACTTTTGAGTCAGGATAACTGGAAATTAAAATGGTAAGGATAAAATCACCAGCCAGAAACACACAGAGGCATACTTGTTTTAATTAATGAGGAAAGGAAGGTGATATGAAAATGAGTTGCAAAAATAGTTTGTTTTTCATGTTAAAAAAATAATGCTGAACTGATTTTTTTTTCTTGTTTGCTTGCCTCTCGATTTGGTGATATGTCAACACAAAAAACCCAAACATATATATATATATATAATAAGTAAATAAATAATAAAAAATCACATTTTGTTCTGAAGGACACATTTTACCAATGCTTATGTTGGGCACAGGCAGCTGCTTTGAAACAGTGCTGATAATTATGAGCTGTGTTTGTTTGTTTTTTTATAGTACTGTTCTGTAATAGAATTATACTGTATAATGCTGCATTTACTTTTAGGGGATATGTCATTTTGTCATGTGACTAGATATTATGTGTTTGTTTTATTTGCATAATTGTATCTTGTTCAGCCATTGTTTTTGATTTAAACAAAATCGTTGCCTTTTTTTTTTTTTCATGTGAAAGCATTTATCTGATAACAATCATCATTTTCGAAACAATTACAGTACAGTCATAAACAAGATGTATACTTCAGTATGCACACAAAAAGGCTAATGCTACCACGTGATATTAAAAACTGCACCTTTTCCCCAACTGGGAGGTGTTTTTACGATTGCTTCTGTTCATGAGAAGAATGCATGTGTGTGTGTGTGCTGGTGTGTGTGTGTGTGTGTGTGCCAGTGTGTGTGTGTGTGTGTGTGTGAGTGCGCACACACACATGTGCATTTCCGAGAGAAAAAGTAAAACGAGTATGGCTGCCTACATGGTGGGGTAAAAACGGTCAGACACGTAAAAGCCTACTAATGTACATATGAGTGAACAAATGAGTTGCAGCCCATGAACGAAAAAGAAGAAGAATACTAACTCATATGTATGTCTCCTATTCAGCTATGGATGCAGGGTGCCACCAGACAGGAAGCATGGTGTTTGTTTCCAGTTCCTAAGCATGGGTGGACGTGATTCCTATTCAACACGAAAGTCTTGTTTCCTGTTCACATTATGGGCGGATTGTTTTCCACAAAAAAGGGCAGCACCAGTTTCTTGTCTTGTTTTATGTCCTTTAAAACTGAGCCTTTCTGTTCTGTTTTACATCCTTTAAAGTTGAGCTCTTCTATGTATGTCCATAATTAACAAAAACCTCAATAAGGGAGATCTCCCACGGACAGAATATTTTATACTTGCTTTTGAAGACTTAAAACTTATATTTACTTTCATTGTCTACCCCAACCATTACAAATGCCATTATTTTGAAATAAATGCTATGGCATTGACTCAAACACATGGGAAACTCTGGACTCTTATCACTCAATACTTGTTTTTGAAAACTTTAAACTTTTATATTTACTTTCAATGTCTACCCAAACTATTCCAAATGCCATTACTTTGAAATAAGTGCTGTGGCACTGACCCAAACGCACAAGAAACTCTAGACTCGGATCACTCAGCTTGGCATAGCCAGGTCCGGTCTGGTGTTGCCGCCTATGAGTAGCAGAAGACTGACAATGCCATTCTGAAACACCAACAACACAAGGCACTAAAACCACCTACACCAGGACAGCACCAGCTACACCCCTGTCCTCAGTGCCACAGATACCTCAGAGCCCAGAATGGACTTAACAATCATCTATGGATCCACCCAGTGTGAGACTCATGCTCATCTTCACTTGCAAAAAAGAAGCAACAACAACTTTGAAATAAACTATGACTGCATTATGAAGGTTGACAATCAAAATTCCACTGAGTCACTGCTTGCACAGACTGAAGGTTACTTTCTGCGAAGTCTGCCACTAAACGTTTGTCTACATAAAATCTTTCAGTCTAGCACTAACCTACCTTAAGCAAACATGCTGTTCAAAGACACAAGACAGATGAACAACTATGATAGTTACTGAGGAACAAACACAGAAAAACTCTCAAAAGTCTAGGTTTCCTCTTATACGGATGTACTTCTCAGGAGCTGTGGTAGTGCACATTGTCTTCATACTTTCTGTCCTAATATCAATGCAAAAGGCTCACTAATCTTCAAAATGTTTTTATTTAAAGATAAATCATGGAACACGATATACAAGTGGGATTGATATTTCTGTAAGCAAAGGTTTGTCACAAGAAAACCACACACATCTGAACAGAATTCAGTTAGGCCAATATCATTTCTTGCTTCAATCAAAATGACATCTCTCTTCATGACAAAAACATCTTGAAAACTCTTGTGAACGTCTTTCATGTATACATTTCTATTTTCATAATTTTCAGGACGCAAGAGCTTCAACAGAAAATAAATCACATAATAAAAGAACTACAAAATCACGCAAATACACACAGAAATCACATAGTATATACTGTTTATTAAACCGTAGATTTTGGAAAAAGTGCATCAATATGGAAGATGAATGATCATACACAAGGATGACTGAGAGGCAAGCATAACAGCTATAATCATTACGTTCCATTTGTCTCTCACAGATATATTTACATGCTTGTTTTAGAATGCTTTTTTATTTCTCATGTCTGCTATGCATGTGCTGTGAACAAAAAATTTCCAGTTTAAACACTTTTTTAATGGACAATAAAGTACTTGAATCTTGAAAGGGAAATACCCTGTTCCTTTGTGTGCACAACAGCACTTTGATATCTAATTTTGAATGAACCCACCTTTCTTTTCTTTTCTTTTTTTGATGAACTCTTCACTTCTGGTTTCTTTGGCAACAATTGTAGAAATTTCAGATAATTAATTTGTATATGTAACAATGCATACTAGTAATTTCAAATAAAATGTGAACAATCACTGCTTTATCATGCATGAATTATAACAATGGAAACTGAACAAGCAAAAATAGCAACAAAAGCACTTTTCTCAAAGAATTCACAAACTCAGACGTGTACTTTACAAAGATCTGGACTTACACTAAGGAGAATCTGAAAACAGTTCTTTAAATCTTAAACCAAACCATGCAGGATATCTCTTTTTTTGTTATTAAACACAGATATGCTTCCAACTTGATTCTGCGCTACCTTTTTCCAGGGGGCAATTCACTCCTGACCAGTTCAGTTCATAAAATTTTGTTCTAAAACATTTTTTTGTTCTGAATGATAATGTTTAGCACTGCTGTAGCCACACGTGTAACATTATAATACATGAATTAGCCAGTTATGACTTGAATTAAGTTGGGGGGGTTTCCCAAAACAAATATGACAAAGAAGCAATTCATCTAAAATCTAATTATCTTTGTGTCATGCAGGGTTCATGTGTAATTTTTTTATTGCAAAATCTTGTAACTTTTTCTTCTAAATCTTTATATATTATATATATATATATATGTATCTTTTTTTTTCTTCTTTTTTTTTAACAATAAAAACAAGACCAATTTTGTTTTAGTGATCACACTAGGAACCTGCGTGAAATGCCCAGTACTTTGAGTGTTGACTTATCCCCCTTAATTTAATTGTCTGCAAGATCAGAAGATGGAAACGGCAATTTCAGTAGAAAAGACCGCTTCAGGATTTTTAAAAAAAAATCATTATTTTATTTTCAAATCTAAATTCATCTGGGGTATTCCTCTGCTGTGTTTTTTTTGTTTTGTTTTTTAATCACTGCCAGTAACTTTTTTGTTTTGTTTGTTTGTAAGTAAAGAGAGCAAGAATCAAATTCAAAATGTTGACAAACATGGGTCATTCTTTTAAGAATTTTAAGAACTTTATAAAACAAATCTTTTGTTCGTTTCTTTTTCTTTACTATTTCTTAAAACCTCGTAAACCATGTCTAGTGTACAACTGTTCCCCATCAGACACTTCAAATTCACAGAAACTGCCTGGAGCAGCACTATTATAGGCCTACAAGCGACAACACTTTGTGTATTTGCCAGGCAATTCGAACCCACATCAGGACTGTCCTGGGCAATTTGTGTGAACATCAAATGTCCCTGGGCAGTCTGAACATCATATCAAATACGCCAGGAGGCAGATCTAGTGTGGTGGGGAGTGGGGGCAAGTGGGGACACTTCCAGTACCGTTTCTTCGCTGCAGACTGGTTAACCAGAGACACTGAGGAAAAGGTGAGAAATCATACAATAGTAAATTACGTAATATCAAAGCAAAAAACATTATTCTACACACAACACACTTGATCTAATGTTCCATTATTGCTATTGTGAAAATCAATGTTTTGTTGACCAATGAAAAGAAAAGGAAAAAAAAAAAAGAATCACATCTAACACCACACCTTCCTGACAAAATTATGTACAATCTCAAAAATGCAAACAAAAATAAGCAAAACAAACAAAAAGATTAACTCTTTCCATAAAATGATATGTTACACTGTGCAAAATCAATGGAAACCCTGATAAAAGTTTTACGTAATCAAGCAAAAATGCAAGCAAACCAAAGAACACTATTTACATTAATTAATCCCTGCTTTTTTCTTTCTTTCTTTCAAAACTTTGTGTATTCATTCACTTAAAGGGATTTCAATTAAAATAAAATTTCATGTAAATACAATACACATCTATTTTTGGTCCTATCATTTGGCACTGTTCCCTTTAACCTCTCGGAACACAACCACACACACCTTTCTTTCTAGTATACACGTGTAGCGTATACAGAGCAGGTCACACACTTTGACCATCTCCTTAAAACAAACTTAAAGTATCTCTCTCTGCCGCCCCCCCTTCTCCTCCCTCATAATTCATTCCTAAAGTTGTTTCCGATTGTAATTCATGTTCAATATTTTTTCAGACGTCACAGACAGTTTATGAAATATGCCTCTCTTCCTTTCTCAAATCATGCATAATCCATTCCTAAAGTTGTTTCTGACTGTAACTCACGTTCAATATTTTTTTCTGACACCACAGACAGTTTATGAAATATGCCTCTCTTCCTTTCTCATATTAGACACTTTTTTCCCCATGTACATGTACATTTTTGTCATTTTCTTTTGAACATATGACTCTCTCTCTCTGGTTTCCTTTTTCCTCACTCTAGCCCCTCTCTTCTCTATGTCTCCATTTTTCTGTCTTGTTTCTTGTGCTTTTTCTTTCTTGATTTTGAACCCCAGGGCTGGGCAGAAGGGAGCATTCTTGTTACTGTGCTTATCTCAAAACCCTGGAAAAATAAAGTCTAATTTTGTTCCGTTTCCCTCTGTGGGCCAGGCCAGTGCATCTGCCAGGTCACAGAGTTCAACAAGGCCAGTGAAGCGAGAGAAAAACTGGGTGTCCAGGGCTAGAAATTCACTGATGATTTTTACTTGATAAAAATTCTACTTGTCTTCCCAAATTTTTACTTGCCATCCCTAATATAGAGACAGATTAATGAAAGTAACTACCTGTACAGCCATGACAAGTCATTAGTTCTAGGTATTACAGAAAAAGAGGATGTAATTATTTCGTAACAAACAGATGCACAGGTCCCACAGATAATTTTCAGTCAGATCCATCATTTCCACACCAACACACTGTATTCATAAAATACACCTTGTCTCAGTGTAAGGGGAAAGAAGAAAGTGTGATTGAACTGCACTGAAGCTGACAGCTTAAGTCACCCACAGTCAGAAATTGTTTACCCAACAGACACGTGGAGAGAGTATTTCCACCTGTGCACTGCAAGTTTAGTTGTACCAGACAATCAGACAGAAGGGTATTTCAAGCCCTGGTACCTGTAACATTAGTATATACTATAGCTCTTTGAACTGTGGTGCACCTTGGCCATTTTCCTTGACAGTCTCTGAAAATCCTTTCAACAGCCTGAGGGAGAGTTGCAATGATAACACCGACATTCACAATGCCCAAATTCTGGGCCACAGGTGTAAAAACGTGACGGACAGGAATTTCTAGACTTTCACGCAAATCTGTGAATCCCATTCACACCACGTTACAAGTTTCAACGAAGTCACCAAACAGCACAGAAGTTGGAACAACAAGGAGGGACTGACAAGAATGGACGAACAGACAAATAACTGGGAAAAACAGAAAGACATTACGTCCAACCACCACTGCTTTCATCAGATGGCAAATTAATATCACATGTAAGTCCACAGGAAAGTTGCAACAGAATCCCCATGCAAGCATGGCCATGGTCAGAAGTATTTTGTTCTTCTATGTAGTAATATGTTAACTTGTACCACATGAACACCCCCCCCCCTTCTCCCCCCCACCCCCAAAAAAACAACAACATAAAACAGAATAAGTTCATACACTTAAAATTCTACATTACATGAAAACACTCAAAGCAATAGCTGCACACTACAACCAACATATAATGCTCAGTATCAAGAACATAACGCTCAACAATAAGAACTGCAACAGAAACAAAATGCTCAATAAAGTGAGAAAAGCAGATCTGTGACAACATCAACTGTCAGCATGTCATGAATAAAATTTCCATCACCCAAATTAATTTCTCTACCAGATTATGTCAATTTCCGTTTTATTTTTTTCTCTCAACTTCCAACAAGAAAAATAACTAATTATTCTCCAAAATAATCTCTCAAGTACCTATTTCAGCATTTGCATCAATAATTGGTCTGTGACTAAACAGAAAATGCATGAATTCTCTTTCACTTTTTTTTCCCCAAAAAAACTCTTAAATGCAACTAACTGACAACATTCTTTCACTCTCTCTCTCTCTCTTTCTATGCCTTTTTCTCTCTTTCCATCTCACAACAGGCTTGAAATAAAACTCATGCATGCTAACAAACCACCTCTTCGAAACAGGAATGCCAAAACCACCCTCAACACTTATCATTATCATCATATCCATCAAGCATCCCCAATCTCGTCCAGCAAAACCATCCTCAAATCTCATCACCATCTCCATCAACTTCATCACCAATCTTGTCCAAACAAAACCCTCCTCAATTCACGTCATCATCTCCATTGACCATCACCAATTTTGTCACATCTCCATTGACCATCACCAATTTTGTCAAACAAAACCGTCTTCAATTCTTATCATCTCTATCTAGCATCACAATTCTTGTCAACCCCCCCCCCCCCCCCCCCCCCCCCACCAAAAAAAACCATCCTCAAATCTCGTCATCATTTCCGTCAAGAATCGCCAATCTTGTCAAATCTCATCATCATCTCCGACAAGCATCACCAATCTTGTCTAACAAAACCATCCTCAATCCTCATCATCATCTCCAACAAGCATCACCAATCATGTCCAATAAAACCATCCTCAATCCTCATCATGATCTCTGACAAGCATCACCAATCTTGTCCAACAAAACCATCCTCAATCCTCATCATCATCTTCGACAAGCATCACCAATCTTGTCAAACAAAACCATCTTCAATTCTTATCATCTCCGTCTAGCATCACAATTCTTGTCAAACAAAAAAAACAAAAAACATCCTAAATTCTCGTCATCATCTCCATCAAGCATCACCAATCTGGTCAAACAAAACCATCCTCAAATCTGATCATCTCCATCAAGCATCACCAATCTGGTCAAACAAAACCATCCTCAAATCTGATCATCTCCATCAAGCATCACCAATTTTGTCGGTCAAATCCACTTCAGATGTTTTGGAGGTGATGCGTGCGACCTCGTCTCCATCCGAGTCGTAAGTGCCGTCGTCATCGGACTCGCAGAAGGACATGCGGGGGGAGGGGCGGAAGCCCCGGGCAGCGTACTGCTGCAGCTTGTTGCAACTGGCCAGCAGCAGGCCCAGGTAGGGAGGGGAGGGGCTCATGGGGCGAGAGATGTACTCTGGGTGGTACTGTACCCCCACATAGTACGGGTGGTCTGAAACAGAGAAAAAAGACATCATGATGGTGAGGTTCTACAAAAAAAAAAAAAAAAGAAGAAAAAAAAAGGAAAATAATTCTTTCCCTCACTACTGCTACCATATGCCTGGACTCGGGTGACATTTTGGCGAAAAAAGGCATCATGATGGTGAGGTTTTACAAAATACAAAAAAAAAAAAAAGGAAAATAATTCTTTCCCTCACTATTGCTACCATATGCCTGGACTCTGGTGACATTTTGGTGTTGATGTTACTCAGTTTTAAAACAAAATTTGATTTTTTTCATCACTTTTGCAACCAGACCTTTATGGCTGGATAAGCCTGCATTTTGATGGAATTTGGAGTTCAAGTTCCTTCATCATGTTACAAAGGAGATTAAAAGATTTTTAAGTATTGTCTATTTGCTGTGGCGTGGAACATCAATCTCACACAAAATCTGTCATACCTAGACAGCTGAAAACTGGTATGGCTAAACACAAATTATCTAGCTATGAACTAAGGCAGCCCCACTGCCCAGGATACTTCAAATCAACAGACAGTGGCCTTTGAATCAATGCAAAAACCCAACATTATCTTAAGTTCTAACTTCTATATGCACAGCAGGAGTGGTGATACAGAGAAGAGTGTCAATAATGAAAATAAACATGAAAACAAAAATTAACAGTGGTAATGTCAGGATTGATTTACCTACAGCAACAACAAAATAAAAAGCAACTGGAATTCAACTTCTTTTTTTTTTAACACTCCTGTGAAATGTTACATTTTTATGTTTATCTGTGTTTGTACATAACTTGTGAGCATGATACACACATAAAGTTAAACACACAAAGTACCATCCAATACCACTTCTACTAAAAAGATGTTAAACTATTGCAAATGAACGCATACAGAAAGAGAGCACAGTACATCTTTTTTTAATATATATATGTATATATATATATATATATAGAGAGAGAGAGAGAGAGAGAGAGATGTGCGTGAGTGTATGTAATATCCAGTATCATACCACTCAGTTCCATGATCTCCATTCGCTCTCCATCCTCACTGCGTCCAACAAAGTGTAATCCTTTTTCTTCGAACTGGTCCACATACTTGGGGTTCACCTGTTCCACAAATATAACACCTTTCATTCATAACACATTCTAATAAACAGGAGGGTGCCGTGTCACAAACGTGACAAAATATGACCAAGCAAATGTGAACATTAATCTTGCAAACATTTATGATAAGATTTGTTTAAATGATCAAAGCAAAGTGATATTTACAAACAATCCAAGATTAACTTCCTGCCTCTGACTGCATGCGTGCATGTGTGTGTATGTGCATGTTTGTGTGTGTGCAGTTATGTGCGCGCATTCATGTGAGCATGCACATGTGTGTGTGTTGGAGAAAAGTGAGTAGCTAGCATCAGCATTCTCATTCAGACCCACACACTGCAGACATGATTGACAATTTAAAAATATGATTCTAAAAAAAGTTAATGCGAGTATAGAATTTCTGTTCATTAAAAAAAAATTAAAATGTTGTTCTACACAGCGGAGAAAGCCTTACCTCAAAGCGGTGTCTGTGACGCTCCTCAACTGTTCCCTTGCTGTGGTACAACTTGCCTGCAAAACAAACACACCTTGGATTTTATATATATATATATATATATATATATATATAATCATACAAACACCTTTTTTTTTGGGGGGGGGGGCATCTTCTCTCAGCGTTTACTCTGTCATCAAAGGGGAAATGAAGGGGGAACATTTTTTTTTCCAACTGATTAGTGATTCCACTTACAATTTTGATAGATCAGAAACTTTTCCACCTTCAGATCTCTCTGCTTACAGATCTGGGATTTCTCCACTTACAGATCAAAGATTACTGTACTTACAGATCAAGAATTTGTGTACTTATGGTTCACAATTTCTCTACTTAATAATCAGGATTTCTCTACTTAAGGGTTGCAGATAAAAGTTTTTTTTATATTTACAAATCAAAGTTCTCTCTACTTACAGATCATGGATTTCTCTGCAAACAGATCAAAGATTTCTTCACTGATGAATCAGGGATTTCTCCAATTATGGATCAAAGATTTTTCTTCACATACAGAACAGGGAATACTTACAGGTCAGATATTTCTCTGCTAAAGGATCAGGGATTTATCTATAGATAAGGAATTTATCTAATTATGGTTCAAGAATTACTGATGGATCAGGGATTTATCTGCAAATGGATATGGATTTCCTTACTTACGGATCAGGGAGTTCTCTAATTATGGTTTAAGAATTACAAATGGATCAGGGATTTGTCTGCAAATGGATAAGGATTTCCTTACTTATGGACAAGGGATTTCTCTACTTAAAAATCAGGACATCAGAAATGTGTCTCCTTACGGATGAGAGATTTCTCTGTCTTGAAGACTGTTGTCCTTTTTCCCAGACGCATGGTACCACCCATCTGGCCCGGGTTGTGCTCTGGCATGTCGATGACCTGAAGCAGATACAGTTGTTTTTCGGCTGTCATCGCTCTATATTCAACTTCCTTCAAAAAGATGACAGCAGAAATCAACCCACTGAGTACCAGAGAAAACTGTTTAAAAAAAAAAAAAAAAGAGTAGGCTCACAGCCTCCCTTAACATACTACCTCCCTTCTGTGTATGTATCCAGCGTCCTCTTCTCCAGCAGCCATCTACATCTCCTGCAACCTGTGCACCAAGCGGCTAAGCTTTTTTGTTTTGTTTTTATTTTCCAAGCAGGAATTTTTTCTTTTCTTTAGCCAAGCGCAGGAGCAGAATCAAAGTGCAAAACAAGCGGAGATAAATTCCACCCAAAATGAAGGATATGCAGGTGTGCACATGAAGACAGGTTGCTACACACTCACTGTATGTATGATAGTCAGTCATGTCCGACAATGACCATCAGAACAGCAGAGGAGGCAACTGCTATCCCTGACTATTTGGGTTTGAATTTGATTTTAGTGGAGACGGTCTTGCTCAAGTTACATCCCCATTCTCTCGGCCAAGAGGGTTTGGGACAGTCGGCGTTGGAATGGTTCCCAAAGGCCAACCAGCCCCCAAGGCTGCAGCACTAAGAACCAGTGTAATCTTGCCTCCTAGTTTGAGAGACATAGTCCTTTACAAAAGACTAAGCTGCAAATGACTTCCCCTTGCAGTGGAGAAATTTATCATACAGCTCTCGCTTTGCTGTTGGCCCAACTGTAAGCTTATGTCAATCTGTGATATAAGCCGAGCGTTGGACTCACCACAGGGTGGGTGGTGCCGCTGTCCATCTCTGTGGAGTTTGCGTCCTTCTGTCCCAGAACACTGCGGGCAAACTCTATCACCGCACACTGCATCCCAAGACACACACCTGCCAACACAAGTCACAAAAATCGTGTCACATCCATCCCCTTTCTCGTTTTCATCCATAAGACACACTAAAATCAAACATGTATGTAAACACATGAATTGGTTGCAGAACAGATTAGTACCTGTTCCTATGCAAACTGCTATCAATATCAGCTGTTCTTTCAAACTGTTATTAATATTGCAAACTGTTATAAATATTACCTGTTGTTATAAACTGTCATCAATATTACCTGCTGTTGCAAAATGTTATCAATATTACTTTATTACAAACTGTTATCAACATTTCCTGTTGTTACAAAACTGTTATCAAATAAAAATATTGTTATCAGAAACTGTACACCTCCACTGTCAATTCTGTTTTCATAAAAGAACACTTTAGTATTAGCATGTCAATCATCCATTTTTTTATCATCTCATCAAAAAGACTAGTATCCAGACCACTGGTCAGTCTGATGGACTTATATTCTCTTTCTCTCTCTCTCTCTCTATATATATATATATAAATTCCTCAAGAAGAGAGCATGGCCACAATGCAGCACCATATGTATGGGTGATACTGCACTATGGCAATGCTCTCTCCCAAAGAATTTCAGAGAAATCTGTTGGGACAAAAAATAATATAATCCAATACAGTAAATAACAAAACTCTTCCACACTACAGACCTTGGTCTTGGAAATCTCTTCCACAAAGTATCACTATCACACACTGTTCCCCTACTAACTCTTTCAATTCCGATCTTATATTTGTTCAAAGAATATTTCAAAATACAGGCCATTCTACCCCACACTGTCTTTGTGAACATGCGTGCGATAATGTGTGTGTGTGTGTGTGTGTGAAGGGGGTGAGGTGGAGGAAGTGTGTGAGTTCTGAACGACGTTACACTGTTTTAAAGGAAATTTTCTACATAAAATTACGTTTAAGTAACATACTTACCATGACCCACTAGTGCAGACTCCGGCAGGGGTCTGACGTTCCTGTCCTGTGCAAACTACTATCCGCCTATGCAGAGAAAACGAAAGTAGCTATGGCCGATAATCTCTCGGAAGTAGGTAACCTCCCCTTTGCCCCACTGACTAGTGCCCTCTTTTTCCAGCAGCCATCATGACTCCTGTTCCTGTGCTCTTCATACGGCTAAATTTTTTTTCCGTATTTTCTGTCTGTTTGTTGATTCTCTGGCATTCTTGTTTTTTGTCAAATTATGTCTTCTTATTTTTTGCGAGTTTGTATCTCAAGATTTTTTATACGTCTTATTCATGTGCCTGGAGCAGCAGGGTAAACTCAAAATAAATGTAAATTTTTATTGTCATTACTACTATTACTATTATTATCTAATGCATCAACAAGCACCCTACCCAGATAAGGAACCTTTCTTGTGCGAGCCCATTGAGCGGCCAGGATCTTCCCCTCTATTCCACGCTGGCCAAACCCACCAGGCACCAGGATTCCACTGCAGACAACACATCAGTATTTTTTTTCTTTCAATTCTGGACAGAGTATATAAAAAAAAAATGTATATGTATTAAAAAAAAAAAGGTTAAAGGTCCCATTGCCTTTTATGGCCAGTAAAAGACCCCCCCCCCTCCCCCCCCCCACACAAATATACACGCATACTCATACAAGTGCAGGTTTACACACTTATTTTCCTTAACCACCCTCCCCCCCACAATCCCTCCACTCCCTTCTACCAAACCACACACCCACCTTCTTTGTTTTTCTTCTCATACCACAATGTGAAAAGACATGAAACTTTACACACACACGAACACACACACAGACATGCTGGTTAAGAACATGGGAAGAAAAAACAGCACTGAACTTACTTGGCACCGACCAGTTCCTTCCAAGCCTCGTGGTACTTCTGAGCATCCTCATGAAGAGTGGCCTGCTCCAAGTCTGCCGCTTCGATGTACTGCAGCATAAAAGATACATAGTTCTTAATGCAGAACAGCGCTGCATCGAAAAGATACACAGTACCAAATGCAAAGGTCTTCCTTTTCTGCAGCATAGAAAAGATACACAGTTCTAAACTCAAAGGTCTTCCTTTTCTGCAGCAGAGAAAAGATATGTAGTTCTAAATGCAAAGGTCTTCCTTCACTGCAGCATAGAAAAGATACGTAGTTCTAAATGCGAAGGTCTTCTTCTTCTGCAGCATAGAGAAGATATATAGTTCTAAATGCGAAGGTCTTCCTTCACAGCAGCATAGAAAAGATACGCAGTTCTAAACTCAAAGGTCTTCCTTTTCTGCAGCAGAGAAAAGATATGTAGTTCTAAATGCAAAGGTCTTCCTTCACTGCAGCATAGAAAAGATACGTAGTTCTAAATGCGAAGATCTTCCTTGACTGCAGCATAGAAAAGATACATAGTTCTAAATGCAAAGGTCTTCCTTGACTGCAGCACAGAAAAGACATATGTTCTAAATGCAAATATCTTCCTTTAGTGCTGCACAGAAGATATACATAGTTCAAAACGCAAAGGTCTTCCTCTACTTCAGCATAGAACTGATACATAGTTTTAAATGCAAAGGTCTTCCTTCACTGCAGCACAGAAGATACATTGTTGTAAATACAAAGCTCTTCCTATAGTGCTGCACAGAATCTGGAAAGACATATAGTTCTAAATACAAAGCTCTTCCTTTAGTGCTGCACAGAATCTGAAAAGATACATAGTTCTAAATGCAAAGCTCTTCCCTTAGTGCTGCATAGAAAAGATACATAGTTCTAAATGCAAAGGTCTTCCTTTACTGCAGCATAAAAAAGATAAAAGTTGTAGATGCAAAGCTCTTCCTTTACTGCAGCACATAAAATAATAATAAATAATAATAATGGTATTTATATTGCGCTGAATCTTGTGCACAGACAAATCAAAGCACTTTCGCACCAGCTGTTCACACGCATGCATTACTCTAAAACTGGAGAAACTGAATACAAGGAAGAGGCAGGGAAGGGAGGCTATTTTGGGAAGAGGTGGGTTTTAAGGCCAGACTTGAAAGAGCTGAGTGTGGAGACTTGACGAAGTGAAAGAGGAAGTTCATTCCAATTGCAAGGTCCAGAGACAGAGAAAGAATGGCGGCCAACAGATACATAGCTGTTTTTGCCTAGGTCTTCCTTGTGAAACATCAGAAATTTCCACTGCATGCAGAACTGCAAGTGTGTTTGTTTTATTATCAAAGAGGATTTTTCGATAAAATTTTGCCAGGGAGAACCCTTTTGTTGCCATGGGCTCTTTCATGTGCACTAAGTGCATGCTGCAAACAAGACATCCATGTATCTTATCATTTAAATGACCAGCACCCACACCACCGCTCCAGGTGCAGCAGGGGATGGGGGGTGGGAGTAAAAAGGCTCGGACCTTTGACGCGCTTGATAGTCTGACGCATTACTACTACACCACCACTCTATACCATCTCGTAAGCACACCCCACCCTCCTTGCATAACCAGCCACTAGCTATCATGACTTTCTGAAACAAGACTTAACCCAAAGTTAAACTGATATCATTTAGTTTAATCAATATCATTTTCAGAGTCATGTGATTGGGAAAAAAAAGAGTAAAATGCTAGTGTGGGACTCAAACTCATAGACGCTTGCTTCCTACACGGCGACCCTTCCATACATGAGCAGAGATGCCAACCCCTGTCAAGTGTTTATGTCAGGAAATTTGATGGGAACATTTTGAATTTGGTAGGAACACTCGGACTTCAAACCACATCAGGAAACATACATTTTATCTACAAGCACTTGGGCCTACCTGCAACACAGTGTGACTGCTACTCAATGCTGTTTCAATGTAAACACGCATGCGATTGAGCTGATTGGTCCACTCAATGCTGTTTCAATGTAAACATGCATGCGATTAGCTGAGCATCATCACTTGACACTAAGGTTAATTGTGACTGCCCTAGCCTTGTGACTGATAGGTCTAGAGCGTCTGGGTAATGTCACAACAGGAAAGCATGTGACCATGCTATGTAGTCAAAAATGAACTCATTGGTGACAATTTTGATGTTGGCATAACGTGAGAACAAACTGCGATCGAGAGTAGCAAAATACAGTGAAATTGTAACAGTCGGCAACTCTGGATATCATTTAGTTTAATCAATACCATTTTCAGAGTTACATGAATGGGGGGGGGGAAAGAGTTAAAATGCTAGGCTGGGACTCAAGCCCATATACAATTGCTTCCTACAAAAGCGACCCTTCCGTTCATGAGTATGTGTTCCAGCAACCTTCCATACATGAGCATCTGATGCACCAGCTGACCTTGAGGTCGAGGCGGTGGTTGACAGCGAGAGCTGCATGCTGCAGGGCCTTGATGACGGAGGCATAAGCGTCCTCCAGCTTGGTGTACTTGCCCACCAGCACGATCGTCACCTCCTTCAGCAGTCGGTCATACCTGTCACACACCTGGCACTATCAGTATCATACCTGTCAATATCAAGCCCGAGGTCATACCTGCCACATGTACATCACACACATCGCACTGTCAATGTTAATCCTGAGGTCATACCTGTAACATGTACATCACACACATCGCACTGTCAACATCAATCCTGAGGTCATACCTGTAACATGTACATCACACACATCGCACTGTCAACATCAATCCTGAGGTCATACCTGTAACATGTACGTCACACACATCACACTTTCAACATCAATCCTGAGGTCATACCTTTAACATGTACATCACACACATGACACTGTCAACATCAATCCTGAGGTCATACCTGTCACATGTACATCACACACATCGCACTGTCAACATCAATCCTGAGGTCATACTTGTAACATGTACATCACACACATCGCACTGTCAACATCAATCCTGTGGTCATACCTGTCACATGTATATCACACACATCGCACTGTCAACATCAATCCTGAGGTCATACCTGTCACACACATTGCACTGTCAGTCAATATCAATCCCCTACAACCTGGAAAATAATTTCTGAAAAAGGAAAATATTATCAGTTTAACAAGTCATCTGAAAGACTAGCACCAAGTCCACCAATCAAGGTGTAGCGGAGGAGGAGGGGTGGTAAAAACCCCAGTATGTATATAGGAATTGGACCCATGGACACCGAAAAAGGACAAAAAAAATCGTACTTCTATAAATTAACATACATGAGAAGCAAGAATGTAAATCGATACAATGGTTTATATGTTCAAAAGAAGAACACAAACCACCTTCCAGAAACATGACATGAGAATACAACACATTAGTCAGGTTTAGCCAGTGCTGTTCAACAACCACACCTCTTTAGCTTCAAGGCTGCAATATCTCAACTAAAATCACCTGTCAGCTAGCTCCTTCCACCGCTGAATCAAACGACGAGGTCGAGGTGTTGGAATGTTCAGATTCAAACGCTGGATGAAGAAATCATTGGCTCCCTGCGCCTCCAGCAGAAGTGGAACCCGATAGATGGACGACACGTCGTGCACGCAGTACACCTGCAACCACCATGGTGTCACAGTTTTGTAGTCACAGTGTCAGCGCGGTCAGCTCGTTTGTTCATTTCTGCCTGCGGTGTTTGTGAGGTTGCAGTGTTGGTGTTATTAAGTCATTCACTAACTGCCAGTATCTGCAGGATTCGTCACTAACGGGAGCGCTGAGCGGAACGCTCTGAAAAAACAAATTGCGCTCTGGAAAATTCCATGACTCAGAGCGCTTGCGCTCTTGATTTTGAAAAGACATAAGCATACACTACTGTATCTAAATTGTTATTCCATTGTCCATCACAAACAAGAGTCAAAAGCGCGATCGTTTTGCATTTACCGAAGTTTGAAAGCCGTCTGTTTACGTTTTGATAGTTCAACCGGAAGTAGGCCTAGTGAATCAGGGGAGGCTATGCAAAAGAGCGCTCTTCAGACTTGAAGAGTAGAAAAGTGGAGCACACGATCGATTTCGCGGCCGTGCAAAATCAAAATACTGAAATATCTGATCCCAAAAAGGAAGGCTGACGGTGAAGGGGATGGCGAAAAGAAGAAGTTTTTAGTGTGCGCTCTTAGTTTTCAGTTTGCGCTCATCAAAATTCTGAAACTAGAGCGCAGGCGCTCATGTGAAAAAATGTTAATGACGAACCCTGATCTGGATTCCCATGCGAGACTGGGCATTTGTCTGGATGTAGCGTACACGCGCACACACACAAACCTCTTCAATACTTCAAACTTGCACTTGCCACTAAGGCAAAGTGGTTAGCATCACAGACTGACGACTGGGAGGAAGTGACTTCAATCCCCATCAAGTGTGGTTGTGACCTGGTTGGAGACATAATTTCACAAAAAACAAGAACGCCAGAGAACTGACAGACAGAAAATACGAAAAAAAAAACCTTAGCCGTATGAAGAGCACAGGTACAGGAGTCATGATGGCTGCCGGAAAAAGAGGGCGCTAGCCAGCGGGACAAAGGGGAGGTTACCTACTTCCGGGAGGTCATCAGCCGTAGTTGCTTTCGTTTTCTCCGCATAGGTGGATAGTAGTTTGCACAGGACAGGAATGTCAGACCCCTGCTGGAGTCTGCACTAGTTGGGTCACGGTTAAGTATGTGTAATTAAAGTGGGTTTTTTTCTACCCGTAGCCAGCTCCTACCCAAAGCTGAGTGTGCTGTAGGCTAACAAATGCGTCTTCAGGAACGTTTCTCAAATCTTGTTAAGTCTTTGAACTTGTAACTCATGTCCAAAAGACATTGATGTGCAACATAATAAGTTAAATCACCTAGCTGTCATAAGAGTGTTAGTTGTGAGGGAATTTCTAATGCTACTATTTGCATATCCAGATGCCAGTGCAGAACAGGTGTTCTTGTATGACTGATTCAGGTGGGTGCTTGCATACAAATAAATAAGTTCAGCTGACTGCTGAAATACAATGTGTGTGAGTGGAGGGTTCAGGGGCAGGGGTGTGGGCATGGGGGTGCTGACGTGGATGTGGGTGTGTGCATGTGCATTCACTGATATTGTGCATGCATGAACATTCAGGAGTGCATAACTTATTACCTGTTCAGTAATGTTGGTACTTGCACACAAACAAAACAAACAACAAAAAAATTTAATATGCTCAGCTGACTGCTAAAGTACATTTTTTATTTGTGTGTGTGTAGAGAGGTTGAGGTAGTTATGGGGGGTGTGGGTGCAGGACTGCTGATGTGGATGTGGGTGCATAAGCGTCTGTTCATGTCATGAGTATGTGTGTGTATAAACATGCATGAGTGTGTGATTTATTTACCTGTTCAGGTGCCACATGGCAGAAGAGGGAGATCTTGTTCTTCACTTCATCCTGCAGAGGGGTCACACTGCGACAGACGATCTGAAAACACAGCCACCACCCGCTCACTTGAAACACCATTACAGACTGTCACAAAGACAGGTGCGGACAATAATCAATTTTAAATCTCTGCCAAAAGAATGTTTTGCCCCTTGACAAAAACTTTTCTTGAAGTCTTATAGTCCAGCCGACAGCACAAGGCCACATCAGGACTGATGACAAAAGTATAGAATTATTTCAAATCAATTTTGAAATCTGTAACAAAAAATACATTTTTACCTTTTGACAGTCAATAGTGAACTCCTTACCAGCAATTTTTTCACAACAATGTCTCCACTAAATACCGAACAAACTCATTCATGTGTCCTGTATTTGTAAAATACTTAATGTCTTATCAAAGTAAAACATATCTGCTTGACATAAGCTCATGCATAGCTAATGGACACACACAGTCACGTATATATTTACAGCATGCACTAACACATGTGTGCTCGTTTTTAAGAAAGACAACGCACACATTAAAAGTTGCATGTTTGCGCAAATGTGCCCGTAAATGCAAACCGAACTACACATATCATTACAATATATACTTACAGCACTAATACACACATACATCTGCTCATATATCTGGAATAAATGACATTCAGCCAATGACATATACAGAGAAGTCTTACAATATCAGGTGACAGGCCAAGTCCTCTCAGTTCACGTACACTAGCTTGTGTAGGCTTTGTTTTCTGCTCCCCTGTAGCTTTAGGCTGAAAAAAAACCCCAAAAAACCCCATACCACATAAATACATAAAAACTAATGATATACTGAAATATATCACACAAATTTAAACAAACATACATGTCTTTGATTCACATCTTTCAAAAAACCCAATCACTGCACAATACTTGTAATGTGAATAAAACAGACTGAAGTCCTGCGTGCAGCATGCACTTAGCGCACATTAAAAAGTAACAGCAACAAAAGGGTTGTCCTTGGCAAAATTCTGTATAAAAAATAAAATAAAATTTAAAAAAAACAAAACAAAAAAACCACTTTGATAGTAAACCACAACAAAAACAAACAAACAAACTTAGACCAAAAAAGAAGAAACAAAAAAAAAAAAAAAAAAAAAAAAAAAAAAAAAAGGTGGAACTGCAATGAGGCAACACAGCTTTCTCCGAATTTAACACAGAGCAAACTTTTATGTCAAAATACAAAAATAATATAACACCATACAAATACACTCTTCTTGGTGGAAACAAACTATGTTCAATCAAGTGCAGGAGCAATGAAATTTTCCTGTGGACTGCTGGCACTGGATCTGCAACAGACGAGCCTGTGTATGGCTGTATATAGAGCAGGGGTTCCCACAGATTGACCAAAAAAACTCCATACTTTTTCTAGGCCTTTTCCAGACCAGAATAAAATTCTTCCATTCAAAACACAAAGCCAAACTGAATACATAAAAAAATTAATCTACTATGCCATTGATGAAAGAGACTGACAGATATCCCAATACCGATGTATAGTTTTCATCATTTTTTTTATTGGTTTATTTTTAAATGCATTATGCTCTGAAGAGCAAAGCAGATTTTTCCAGTCCTGCAAATGCTTCCCTCATTTTCCCAAGACTTTTCCACACTTCTACGACTCTGATGAAGAATTCAGGATCAGCGTCACTGGGAAAATGCCACTGAAGTGGCGCACACAATGGGGCAGCAAAAAGAAGAGAGAGAAAAATCAAAACAGCATACAAAACACACAAATCATAAAGCACAGTAAGTATAAACTTATGCAGAGGTTTCAGAAAGTGCCCTCTCTCTCTTTGTGCGTCTCTCTCTTTGTGTCTCTCTCTCTTTTTCTCCCCTTCCCTCCCTTTCTCCAAGGCATACAACAGAACTGACCTGTGGTATCAAGCTAACATGGACGCAGACGATGTTTTCACGTTTCACACGGAACTGGAACTGCCTGAAAGCCTCCACGAAGGGCATTCCCTCAATATCACCAATGACACCACCAAGCTGTCAAAAGAAAAGAATTGTAAACAATAACTGCAAAAGAAAAAAGGAAATCATCATCATTATGATAACAATAACATTCTGCGCATATTACGACTATTTTGAAAATAATACAGCAAAACAAAACAAAACCAAAAAAAAAAAAAAAAAAAACCCCAAAAAAACCTAAAAAAAACAATAACCAAAAATATGGCCTGTCTTATGAGCATGGAATGTGTGTCTGTGAGAGTATGTGTCAATGAGTGCACATAAGTGTATGAAGTTTATGTGTTTGTGTCCAAAAGCGCATTTCGTTCTTGCTGTTGACTTTGTATGCAGTCTATTTTACAAAGTTTTCTCTCAGTAAGGAACAGTGAATATGTTGCTTTTTCTTTCTTTTCTTTACAGTAAAAAACAACCTACCAAAACAAAAAAGAAAACATACACAGCAACATCAGGAACATATTCATTTGGCAATCTTCCTATATCTATATACATGCTACTTTCATGTGTTTATCCCTTTAGTAGTAGTAATCACTTCACTCAGAATTTTTTTTAATGTTTACACTCACTCACACCCACACACCCCTAACACAAGGACACACACTCACTTTAATCAACACATTCATGTGAATACAAGCTTTCAACAAAAAGGAAAACATTTCACAGGCACCTCCACTAGATAAACACACATACACACACAAGCACACAAAAAACTTGATCCCCATGTGACTTTCCCACACCTCAATGATGCAGACATCAGGCACTTTCTTGTCTCCATCAACAGAGATGTGTGCCACCCTGGTTACCCACTCCTGAATGGCATCCGTTATGTGTGGTACCACTGATGATGAACATAAAAAAAAAAACATAATAAAAAAAACAACACATAAGTATCATGTGTCGTGAGTTTGTGTGTGCATCTAATTGTGCATGCATACATGTGTGCATGCCTTCCGCATGTACAATGAAAGAGAGGAATCGTGTTTTGAAATTCTTTTTCTTTCCCTTTAAATTTTCAAGCTGTTCACGTTGTTTATAAAATATGTGTGTTCAAGCCTTATGTTCCAATCACTGTGATTTATGTGCTTCTTTACTGTTTAAGCAGACAGATATTCCCACAATGAGGGATTAATAAAGTGATATTCTCCTTCTGTGTTTGTGGGCTGCAACTCCCACGTTCACTAGTATGTACATAAGTGGGATTTTATGTGTATGACCATTTTTACCCCGCCATGTAGGCAGCCATACTCCATTTTCAGGGGTGTGCATGCTGGGAATGTTCTTGTTTCCATAACCCACCGAATGCTGACATGGATTACAGGATCATTAACACGTATATTTGATCTTTTGCTTGCATATACACACGAAGGGAGTTCAGGCACTAGCAGGTCTGCACATATGTTGACCTGGGAGATTGGAAAAATCTCCACCCTTTACCCACCAGGGGCCGTTACCTAGATGCCACTTTATGCCGAGGATCCGTCAGATTAAAAGTCCAATGCTTTAATCACTCGGCTGTTGCGCCCATCATCAAGTGATATAATATTAACAGTCAACACAATCATCATCAGTATGATCACCAATGATAATGAATAATATAAATCAACATCATTCAAAACGATCATCAATGTCATCATTAGTATCACCAGTTTTTATCAGTGTAATTACCACTGATTATGAATACAATAAAACGATAAATAACTAATGCTAATCAATGTCATAGGAAAGATCATCACATCATTTTCAATAGATGGAGTCTCCCGTCGGACCAACAGATGAGTAGGCAGGCAGGCTTATTTTCAATATCATCATCATAAATAGTATCATCAGAATGATCACCACTAAGAGCATTTTTTTTATTTTTTTTATTTATTTATTTTTTTGGATTGAGATAAAAGTTCCAAATAGGAAATGTTGAACATATGATGGATCAACAACATTAAATTACACCTTTTACAAAACACTCACCAAAAAAATTAACACAACAAACAGCAAAAAAACATCAAAGCAAGCCAAGCCTATTCTTCAAGAAAAACACACATCAACAATCACATCTACTCAAGGATCTAATGTTAACAAGCCCACCTACCTTGAACTGTCTTGCCAAGGTAATCCCCGTGACGTTCACGGCTGATGACCTGTTGGTAGATCTTGCCCGTGGTGATGTTGTTGTCACGGTGAAGCTTCACGTCTAAGAAACGTTCGTAGTTGCCAAGGTCAAGGTCCACCTCACCACCATCATCCAGGACAAATACCTCACCTGATATGGATTGGAAAAAAAGTTGGATATAGATTTTTTTTTTTTTTTTTTAAATTAAGTAAAAATACTATTTTTAAACCAAAGCAAAGAATGATAATTTTTTTTTTTTTAAAGTTTCTCAACAGGTTCAACTGACTGTAATTGTTGGTTTTGGTTTTGCTTCTGTTTATTAGTTTTTTCATACAATAATTTTTTTTTCTATGAACTGAAGAAGAAGAGCAGAAAAGAAAATGAAATAAAATGAAATACTAACAAAACTAAAACACTTTTCTCGCACATCTCACCATACCTGCAAAGACAGCCCCTCACCATGTTCATAGGGTGAAAAGGTGCCGGCATCAATGTTGATGTATGGGTCGATCTTGATGGAGGTCACCCGAATGCCACTGGATCGCAGGATGGTGCCGATGCTGCTGGCGATGACGCCCTTGCCCACCCCGCTGATTACTCCCCCTGTCACCAGGATGTACTTCATTGTCTCGTCTGCAAAGAAGAGAATCTGTTGTCTGTTATGTTTGTCTTTTTTCCTGGGTCCACCAAACTATTTTTCCCACTTCAGTGTTCCCAAAAACGTACATATGTGCGTAAATGATGCACAGACTTACAACTTTGACGCACAAAATTTTTACCCTGTGCGTCAATGTGACGCACACTTTTTCCTGAAACTAACAAGCATCTTACGGCTTCCAGGAAAACCGCGAAGCACGCATCGTGGGCCTAAGCTTAGGCTAGTGCATAGCAGACGAAACTGAGCTGGCCAAAAACGTGTTAGAGTAACTTCCCTTGCCGATGCAGGCAAACGCTGTTGTGTGTTCATTAGTAGTGAGTATGGTTATGTGCTCATTATAACTAGTTGACTGTGTTTTCATTGTATTCAAGCATTTCGAATGTCCTTGTTTGGAGAAGGTGTGGGTTTCTTTTCATTTTCATTGTACAATTGTCTTCATTGATTTTTTGTATGTTTTCCTGTTGACCCTCAGAAATGTGACAATGACCCTCAAAAATTCCAGTCAAAGGGTCACAGTGACCCTAAAAAAATCAGGCCCATTGGGAACATTGCACTTTTTATCAGTCACTTTTTTTTTCAATGAGTTCTCCATCAAATTTTTCCAATTTTTTTTTTCTTTCTTTTCTTCTTTTATTAATACAAAGAACAATAAACAACAAAAACATACAATATCATTTTGAATTTGGTGTCTTAGTCTGGTAATCTTGCATCTTTCATGGGGTATAATCCAATCTATTCCACACCCTGTGAGATCAATGGTATTTACCACGGCTCTTGATAACGAGACAATTATGTATCCCTGACACTTCGAAAATGAAAAATACACACTGCAACTTTACTGAGAGGGTCCATGGAATGTTCTAAAATTTTTGGAATACATAAATTGAGTGAAAATGGTGCATCAGAACTTCAGCCTTGACACCAGGATTCTCTGCTGCGAAGGAGAGTTGTTCCCTTTCCCTCCTTATCATAAACAGCAGTTGATCACAAATGCAAGTCTCTACCTCTAGGCCCTTCTAGAAACTGGACGATTATGAATAGAACTGCTTTTGTATGTGTGCAGAAATGTAGATCTGATTTGACTTCTTGGCCCAGAAATGTACACGATTATGACTAGAACTGCCTGTGTATGTATGCATAAATTAATGTGGATTTGATCAGAATGTGCAGCATAAAGAGAATCTCTGAAGGCAGTCTCCCCACTCCCAACCCCCTTAGATTTTTAACTTGCCAGAAACCCAGTTCAGGAGCATGCGTATCATGTTCATGTGTGTGTGTGTGTGTGTGTGTGTGTGTGTGTGTGTGTGTTCCATATATCAACCATGTGCACAAGAGTATACAACCATCATTAGCATGTATAAGCAAACCTGTTCCAAGAGTGTACTTTTAGTGTTCAAATATGTGCAACAAATGAAAATTGATGTTACTGATCAGACATGCTGCATATAAATAGAACAAATATCATCTAAGCAAGAAACTGTCTGAAATGATCAATAGCACACACACACACACAAATAATAATCACAGACTAAATAATCAATGTGACATAACTTTACTGTTCCGAAAAAAGAAAACATAGTTCATTGCCACTTATAGTCCAACCGACCAGACATGGCCATATCAGGACTGTTATATATTTGATTGATGTGATAGTTTTGTGTTGACGTGGTTGAGCATTTGTATGGTGTAACAGTCCTGATATGGCCATGTGCAGAAAAGAGAAAAAAAAGTGTCATGACTTACTAAAAAAAAAAAAAAAAAAAAGAAAGGGGAATGGACTTGGAAGGCACAAAAAGCAGACAAGGGAGTAAGGAAAAAGGCTGAAATAGACAGAGCAACAGAAAAGAGAAAATTTTCAGCACAATATCCAGAACATGGGGACACTATTCATACTGAACGACCCCCGGCGTCCCCATGGGGGAACGAAAAACATGAAACAGTAGACTTCTAGCACTACACAAACATCTGATAAATTTACAGTAAACAAATGTACATAATGTATACAACAAGCATACTGCCCATCATGAGTAATACTTTATTTCTTTGTCTTAAATCTTTCACTGATCTAATAGTAATGGGTATAAATATGTACAATATCACTTCACACATACCACCACACACAAAAATCAGAGCCCTGGTGTAAATACATGTAAAATGGCATCAGGTCATTATCAAATACAAAATGAAATGACCAAATACAAAATCAATGTGAGATGGAAAAAAAAAAAATTTAATACCGAAAACTTTAAAAAGTCAAACTCAAAGGCAGTTTACTTTCAAAGTTTGACATACCGATCAGCAAGGCAAAACCCCAAGCAGAAAATTTAACATTTGTTATGTTGATCTGATGTACTCTCAGCCATTTGGTTGTTGCATCCAGTAATAACAGGGCTACTATTACTATAAATGTATCAGATTCAAAAGCAGCACCTAATCGGACACTGACTTTGAATTTAAATCATACCACTTCCAGTTTTAAAGTCCAAGCATAATCACTGTTGCTATCTGTTTGTCCTAGATTTTGTAATACTGACTAAGATCTGACATAATCAGCTGATTCTATAATTTTCTATAAGTGTTTTCTTTATTGACACCAGTCATTGACATTTCAAGTGTCCAATTTTTTTTTTTTTTTTTTAACTCCTATAGATGGATAATGTAGTGACTCACAGTACAGTACACTACAGAGCTGTAACAATATTTTTGTTTTCTTAGGGTTAAAGTGGAAATAACTTGCATCCAGTTTCCTTATATCTTCCATAAATTGTAAAAAAAATAAAATAAAATAATAATAAAATAAAATTAAAATTAAAATAATAACAAGACTGAAGTGCAGAAGCAGGAATTTCATTATTTCAGAAATCATGTGAACCTGATATTTTGGTGTGTGTGTGTGTGTGTGTGTGTGTGTGTGTGTGTGTGTGTGTGTGTGTGTAATTAAAGATGAAAAGAGGCTGCAGTGTTTGCTAATGTAGTTTATTAATACAGTATTAAAACCTGTTTTGTGCTTGTGTCACTGTCTTTTTGTCATTGCCAAAGTTCACTGGCACTCCAATTGTAATAAGACTACAGAGCCCTTTCAGTTTAACTGTATTAGTGTATAATGAAATGACTATCAAACATTCCACTAAATTATACACACAGCTAAAAAAAACAACTAATAGTAATACCCCCCAATTCTTACTTGTTTAGCATACACATGGCTAAAAAAAACAAAAACAACCTTTAATTCTTGTATTTTGGTGTGTGTTTTTTTTAATTATTTCTGATACCAAACCACACTATATATTTCTTCTCACTCAGCTGTGAACTTAAAATTTAAATACCTTGGACAATCTGAGCTTGGTAAAAATTTTCTAAAAAAAAAAAAAAAAAAAAAAAAAAAAAAAATCTGTAGTTGTTTGTTTCTTTGCTTTTAATCTGTGGATGATCATTTTCTTGTTCTTTTTCCTCTTGTATATGGCAGGGCTGGGTAACATCTTCCAGTTCATTTTATTCTTTCTTCAAGATGTGTATGTTGAACCTTCATATTCATATTGTTAACAAACTTACTGTGATGTTGATAGTGCAATGCCCTACCGTCCCTCACCCCCTACTCTTTCCCGCTATGTTCGTGTTTTGAATTAATAATGGAATGAATGTCTTCACTTTTAAAAGCTACTATCTCTTAAAAGTTAAAATAAGTATTTGATTTCTTTATAGCCTGAAGGCAAATTTCTATACTCTGATTCAGACAATAAAGTGATTGACTGATTGATTGATTGAAGAATGCATCACTCCAAATACCTTCCCAAATCCTAAATCCAACATGGCAACCAGACACTAAAGTGACTGTGTTAAAATAATTTTATACGAGAACAGATTCTGAACTGAAACTGAAAAACTTGAAAAAGACTTTTCTACTTAATCCTTTTCCAGGCATTATGATTTCTTAAACTGTTCAGAGGCAGATAATTTTTTTTTTTTTTTTTTTTTTTGGGGGGGGGGGGGTTGTTGTTTTCTAAGTTGCCTACCCTTTCCAGGGAATTTTGAGGGGTAATAATACAAAGTCTAGCACAAAAACTACAGGAGATATTGAAAGTGAAACAAAGTAAATGTATTTTGTGAAGGAAAATAAATGTAGATTCTGGATCTTGGCTTTTTTCAAATTAGTTTCACAAATAATGACATCCAAAAAGAAAGCAAACAAAATACAGATGGGCACAGCATGCTTGCTGTCTGTTTATACCCGCATTTGAAATGTGGTGTCTTCCATCTCCTCCACCCCTCCCAAACTACACACACTCACCCATATCTCTGTCACTGTCACCTGCTCAAATATAATGACTGCGAGATGAGACTGACCAGTCAACAACTGTTGATGTCAGTTTCATCACTATTGTTATCACCATCTTCATGTTCAAACAAATCATCAGACAAGAGAGACCCATCTCTATCGTCATACCTATCTACAATCATTTTCAAAGCCTGCAAAGTTGCGTGAATCTGCTGACTGGAAGTGGGACCACTGTCTTTGCTGGACAGTTTCTGATTCTTTTTCGCATATTACATTATTAGGCAAATCCCCTTTCCACACTCACTCCGGGTGGTCCAGTTAGCAAACCATTATCAAGAACTGAGAAGCAAGGGGTCTTCCGCCTGCTGTATGCTTATTCAAACAGTATTTTTTTATAACCTAGACATAAACTAACCATTTTAGAGTACGTCTATGTTCACTGAACAAAACTTCATCGAAGGACAAATCTGCATAGATACAGGATATCAGTGGACTTTGTAGCAATACTTTGTGCAGGACAACAAGTTTCAAATGGTTCTGCAGCCTCTGTGAGGTAGAGTGCAAAAATGTCACTCCTGGAGACAGAATAGCAGAGCAGGGGGCAAAGCTGGAGGCACTCTTTGAAATTGTTAAAACCCTCCAACAGCAGAACCAGGCAATCCTGAAGCTGCTGCAAAAGGAGGACAGAATAGAAAATCAGATCCGGATGCAGGTCAACGAGTACCTCGATGAGCAGCACGAAAAGGAGGAAAGGAAGAACAACATTGTGTTGTTCAATGTAAAAGAATGTGAGAGTAAGGCACAGGGAGACACAGCTGTGCATGATGCAAAGCAGATCTCAGAAATCCTTACACATGTAAGTCCAGAGTTTGACAGTAGCAAAGTGGCTACGAATGGCATCATCCGACTTGGCAGAAAAAGGGATCAAACTCAAAGTGATCCCAACCCCAGACCCAGACCAATCAAGGTCATTCTGACTAATACTGCATGCAAAACACACATCCTGAGAAATGCCAGGAAACTGAGAGAGCATGACTCATTCAAGTCTGTTGGCATTGCTGCTGACAAGACTCAGAAAGAAAGACAAGCAGATAAAGTTAAGAGAGATGAGTTTAGACAGCGGAAAGACAATGGAGAGGATGTGGTCTGGCATAAAGGTGATGTGATGTCTCGTGCTGAAAGAGATGCTTTAATCAAGAGCGCAAGGGACGGGAACTTAGCGGGGAGGGAAGAAGCAGGAGGAGCAGTGGCAAGTAGCCCTGCCCAAATTTGACTTCCCAGTGCCGAGGGAACAAAGAACAATGTAAATACGTGTTTTGTACATAGACCAACAAACAATTCTTTTTCTCATAAGTTTTCTTCTCTGAAATGTTATTATGCAAACGCTGACATGCTGACAAACAAACTAAATGAACTGGGACTATTGTGTAACATACACAACTTTGACATTATTGCTTTAACTGAAGTATTACCAAAAAACTCCAAGGTTAAAATTGAAAATTTTGTACTTCCTGGTTATACAGGTTTTACAAACAACAAGGGAAGAGGTGTCAGTCTGTTTGTGCGGGAAGGGTGGGAGGTGTCCAGGATTGTAGAAATTGAAAGGATCTTTTCTCCTTCAATTTTTTGTAAAATATCATTACCTGGTAGTAACAAGCACATCATTTTTGGTGTAGTGTACAGATCCCCCAACTCAGATTATGAGGATCATGCTAGTGTAATTAAACTATGTATTTAACAGTTTTAAAAACATGGTTATTGTCTCTGGAGATTTTAATTATCCAGAAATTGACTGGCAAAATGTGGTAAGTTGTAAAAATGAGGGCCACCCAGCTACGAAATTTTTGGATTGTGTTCAACAAAATTACATTGTACAAATGGCTTCCGAGCCCACTCATTATAGAGGTTTACAAAAACCTAATGTGCTAGATCTGTTGTTTACTAACTCTTATGAAAACACCTACACTTTGGATTACTGGCCCCCTCTAGGGAAGAGCCACCATTCTGCCCTCTACTTTGATGTTCAGATCAAGTGGGAACATCCATTTGGTCACTCTGTGAAATATCAACTAGATAAAGGAGATTACGAAGGCATGAAGCATTACGTAGGTGAGATAAACTGGGATGACCTTTTGAAAAATGAGACATCTGTGGATGAAACCTGGGAACTTATTCATGATGTAATAATAAAGTCCATGAACAAATTTATTCCAAAAAAATCATTCAAACAAGGACCCTCTAATAAACAAAGACGTGATCCCATTCCCCAGTCACTTTTAGATAAAATTCATCAAAAGCGTAGAGCCTTTAAAAAATATAAGAAATATCCCACTAGTGAGAACTATAAAATATATGCACGTGCTAGAAACCAGGTAAAATGGGAGTCAAGAAAAAACGTCAAAGCTAAGGAAACTAAATTAGCTAAAGAATCTAAGCATAATCCAAAAGGATTTTTCCGTTATGTTGCAAGTAAAACTCTGCCAAGAGAACAAATTGCTAATCTAAGAAAGGAAGATGGTACCTTAACACATAATGACTCAGAAAAAGCAGCTGTGCTAAACAGATTTTTTGCTAGTGTTTTTACCGAGGAGAGTAACGTAAATGTCCCAGAGTTTTCATGTAAGACAGAGGTTACTGAAATTTCCAACGTGGAGGTCACAGTTGAACAGATGAAAAAAGCTCTAAAGAGCCTAAACCCATCAAAGTCCCCAGGACCTGATGAGATACACCCACGAGTATTAATAGAGCTTGCTGAAGTTATTGCTCACCCACTTAAGATCTTGTTTGATAGAACACTAGATAAGGGTGAAATACCAAAAGCTTGGAAAGAAGCAGAAGTACGTCCTATCTTTAAGAAAGGTAACAAAAATTCTGCGGGTAACTATCGTCCAGTCAGTCTAACATCAGTTGTCTGTAAAGTTTTTGAGGGTTTTATTCGAGACGCTCTCTGCCAACATTTAACCAAACATGATCTGTTATCTAGAGAACAGTTTGGATTTACCAGAGGGCGCTCGTGTGTTACACAACTACTTGTTACATTACAAGATTGGTTAGTCATGCTAGATGAGAAGGTACCAGTCGATGCAGTCTACCTTGATCTAAGGAAAGCTTTTGATACAGTTCCCCATCACAGACTCATGAATAAACTAGGAGGCTATGGGATAAAAGGCAAGCTACTATTGTGGATCAGAGATTTTCTAAATGGAAGATCACAGTTTGTAAGTGTAAATAGTAGTAAATCATCAAAGGTTAAGGTAACTAGTGGTGTACCACAAGGTAGTGTTCTTGGCCCAACCTTGTTCATATACTTTATAAATGATATGCCTGGTGAGGTAGATTGTAAAGTAAAAATTTTTGCAGACGACACCAAGGCTTACTCTGCCATCCGAAATACAGAAGATAGAGATCACTTGCAAATATGTATACATAATCTGGTTAAATGGACAAATACTTGGCTGTTGCAATTTAACAGCAAGAAATGCAAAGTTCTGCACCTTGGAAAGAATAATCCACAGTATCAGTACACAATACAGGAAAAGGGGGTAACTCGAACAATGGATAGTACAACAGCGGAAAGAGATCTAGGGATCACGATGGACCCAGAACTAAGCTTTGAGGCACATATAAATAATATAGTGAAAAAGGGAAATCAAATTTCTGGTCTTCTTGTGAGAACTATAACTAATAAATCTCCCGAAATTATGATTCCATTGTTCAAAGCTCTGGTTAGACCCACTATTGAATATGGAAACTCAGTATGGTGCCCTTACCTTAAAAAGCACATAAATATGATTGAAGGAGTTCAACGCAGATTTACCAAGTGTATAACTAGTAATACTATTAGTACTTGTGATCTTAGTTATGAGGAGCGCCTGGCTCTTTTTAATATGCCTAGCCTTGAGTTTAGAAGATTAAGAGGTGATCTCATTGAAGTATATAAGATCATGCACAATATTTATGATCCTTGCACCACCTCTTCATTGTTTACTATGGCTAACTACGATAAAACTCGAGGGCACAACTTCAAAATAAACAAAACTAATTTCGTAACTAACCAGTTCCGCAAGTTCTTTACTAACCGTATCATAAATCTGTGGAATAACCTTTCCTATGACACCATCAATGCACCATCGGTAAACGCCTTCAAAAATCACATTGACAAAAAGTTTAAGAACCATGTATTTTCCACAGAGTTAAATCTTTACTGAGCTGTAGATAAATATAGTATACACTATGCCAGATTTAAACAAGGGTTTGTTCACAACAAGTGATCCAAAAGCACATAAATGGACACTGATTACGAGGGCAAAAGGCTTTTAGCCTATAGCCAAACATTTTTGTGATTCTGTGATTTCTGTGAATGGTTTTTGTGACAAATTCTGACTGAATCAGTGAATGCTCTTATTGTCTGCCCAGAATATTGAATTTGATTCATTGCTAAATTGTTCTTGGTCTCAAACAAAAGCAATACAAAGTATCTTTAAAAAGCATGCTAATACAATATGGTATCTGTGTCACTGCCAGAGAGGTAAAAAAAAAAGAAAAAAAGTTTTACAGAACATAGAAATATTTACAAAGAGACTGAGAAGCAAGATATAAACAATATGAAAGTGCGATAGTTTTTGGTGATTTTACTGGAAGAAATTGGTACTTACAAAATCATTTATCAAAAGTTTATTTTAAATGTAACATGATTTAACTTAAAACATAAAAGTATTCAGAAAAGGAATTTCCTACAGCTGCTTCACACACATACACACACACACACACCACACACACAATTAATTGCTGGGATCTGTCAGTGTTAAGTGACACTGGAAGCTGCAACATTAAAAAATTGGCTCTAGGTACCAAGAGATTGTGACTGGTCGGATTAAAGTGTCTGGCTCTGTGGTCTCTCAGCGACCTGGGCAATATGGTGTCACAGAGATTTACATGCGCCTTGCAGTTCCAGCTTTGTGACTGGAATTAATGGAAAGGTTGTTTTTGTGTGTGTGTGTGTGTGTGAATACCCCGTCATTACAAAAGTGTATCAAAATTTCTAATAGCCTTGTACTAAGTACTAACTACAGAATTGTACAAGTTTATATGTACTGAGGGTCTGAGAGGTAAAAAAGTCACAAAAATCTGCTGTCCTTCTGACTCAACCAGTCGATCGACTCATCGACTGGTTGAGTCAGTCCGAATCTGAGCTTGGCGAAACATGTGTGCAATCCTGTTTAAAAAAAAAAGGGGGGGGGGCTGTTCTCTGAAATGTGCCTGCGAGATTGATAATTCTAGACAAACAAAAGATCAGTTCATGCAAACCGTTACCTTGAAAGGCAGGTCTACAAGTTCTGCTAAGAAGAACAGATGAGGTGTGCGCGCGCTTTCCTTCTCTGTCAGCCACCACGCGGTTGCCCTGACATTTGTTCAGAGTTATCTCGCATGAAAAAAAAGGGGAAAAAAAAGACAAAAGACAAAAAAAGACAGTTTAACCACACATGTGGTTTCATGTAACTTTGCATGCGTGTCTTATAAACCTTGTTCAGGTTTAATTGATATTAAACTTGATTCTGATTCTGATTCAAACAAAACCAGTTTGAAGCATTGGTCGATCCGTTTGGAACGTTCTCTGACTCAGATAAATATAAGCCCAAATATAATATTATCAACTTGATGAAACAAACGTCATGTCCTGACGCTAAAAGTACAATCTGAACATAACCTGACAAACAAGACAGAAAAACTCTCTCTCTCTCTCTCTCTCTCTCAGGGTGTATGTGCAGTTTGTCTTTCCAAAAGCTGTTCCATTCCCAAGATATTCTCACTAAAAGGAACCGTAATAAATTGATATTTTAAAAGTCAACAGAGAGGAAATAGGGAATTTTAGGGTAAAAACAAAAATGGTTCGGCTGGGGGTCGAACCCAGGACCTCTCGCGTGTGAGGCGAGCGTGATAACCACTACACTACCGAACCGCTGAAATGAGGGGCAGATAATAATTAACATATATCTAATAAGCTCTTTTCTTTGTGTACTCTTTTTTATGTGAAAATAGAAACAGATCAACATAAGGTCCATCACTCTTCCGGCACGATAACTTCAGCTTGCACGACCTATTATCTAGGTTTGTTAGGATCCAGAGACATTTCAGAATGTCTGACAGTGCGAGGTGGCAGAGGCGAAGCCGCAGTTCACGGGACACCGACCCATCGCCAACACCAGCTCCTAAGCCACCAGCACCGATCATCTTGGGGCTCGCACGACCCACTGTTTCCCAGCATGATCAGGATTCGGGGACTTCCCAGTCCCTTACCCAAGGCGACTCGGCGTCAACCAACGTTCAGGCTGACAGTCAACATGGCACTGCCCGAGCTGCTGGTGATAATAAACCCATCTTCTTGTTAAAGTCGCGAGACGAGAATCGCGGCACCTCTGCCCCCTCAGCTTCCACCCCAGTCTCTGCGTCAGCGGATTCCAACACACCCCATTCCACCCACCCCTATCCAACGTCGCATGCCCCTCAACCACAGCGGCACACCTCAACATCTCAGCAGAGTGGAGAATCAGGAAAGAATCGACTTGTGCCACCCACGGAAATGAAACACAGTATACAGATTATTGACGAAAATTTTCGCTGGATTGATGAAGGAATTGAAGACCTTTTGGATCAGACTGACTATCTTGTTGTTGGGGCTATTGGGTTGCAAGGAGCAGGAAAGTCTACAATTTTGTCGCTGTTAGCTGGAAACACTGCTCAAGATCCATACAGAAGCTACATCTTTCATCCACAAGTCAAAGAAACTCGGGAAGATGCATTTCATCAAAGTGTAGGTGTGGAGATGTTTGCATCACCAGAAAGAATCATTCTGCTTGATACGCAGCCAGTGTTCAGTGCTTCAGTGATGGATGTTCTGATCCGACAGGAAAAGAAGTATTCCCAAGAATATTCTTCAACAGAAACCTGTGTGGAGGTGCAGTCACTGCAGATTGCATCTTTTCTGATGACTGTGTGCCATGTGATAATTGTTGCTCAGGACTGGTTCACTGATCTGACTTTCCTTCGGTCTTTACTCACAGCAGAAATGCTGCGACCCCAAACCCACATCAGCAGCCATGAAGGGTCACAGAGCAGCAGTCACCAAGATGATGCCACTGACTTTCACCCAACTGTTGTGTTTCTTCTAAACAAAGCTAACCAAGACGATTTCACGCCAGAGACTTACACAGACATGAAACTGACACTTCACAGCATCTTCCGCTCATCAAAACTACACTATCAAGGTGCTGTGAATATGCACAAAGATGGAATCATCTCAGCTGTGAAAGCGAAAGAGCAAAGTTGTTTTGTTGACGTCAACCTCTTCCTCTTGCCCACAATGGAGTATTACAAAGCAGAGCCTGAATCCATCTTGACCAATCTGCCCGAGTACAGAGGCTTTCCAAGCTTTGCGTTCATACTGCGGTCATTGAGGAACCAGATTTATGCTGTGCCAAGACTGCCAATGACTCCATCTCCCTTGTCTGAGCGAAACTGGTTTCACTTTGCTGCTCGCACCTGGGAAGCAGTGAAAAAATCTCAGCTCATATTTGAATACAATAGACTTTTGCCCTAAGTTTTGACAGGTACTCTGAATCACTGATTGTTGATTGGTTGAATTGTGTTCCTTACTTTTACTTGATTACAATAGGATTGGCTGGTTTTATGTTTTTTGTTTTGATCATTGTTTTTTTGTTTTTTTTTGTTTTGTTGTTGTTTTGTTGTTGTTGTTTTTGTTGTGTTTTTTTAATGATTTCTCTGCAAAATTTTTGTTTATATTATGATGTGTACAGTCTATTCATCACAAGACGAGAACAGAATCACATTGATGTGGTGAAAGTCAGAATACCACACTGTTGTATACATGATGTTCATTATTTTAATGTTGGATGTATAACTTACTGGTCATTATGTTTTATAATTTGCAACTGATTTATTTTCAACTTAAACTAAAGGGCTGACTGTAGTTTCAGTTACAGCATAACAACTTAAACAAGGTAACAAAACAGAGATAAAACGAAATACACACACATGTGCGTATGCATAGATGTCATGCAATATTTTCTTTGAAGGGTGGAGAAAGATTTAATCTTTTTTTTCTGTCAATTTTAATTAGATCCTTGCTTTTAAAGGAAAACATCTGCTGTTTAATTAAATGTTCTGAACTATATGTGACTGTGTCTTCTTTACACAGTGTGCTGGCAGAATAAGATGGGTGGTGGTGTTTTTTGTGTGTGTGTCTTTTTTTGTCTTTTTTTTATAATGTGGGTGTGCGCACTTTTTTTAATCTGTTTCTTTTATAGTTTCACCATTTCCCCATACAAATGTTTTCTTCAATTTGGTCAACATCTTTCTGAGGCCTGAGCATAAAAATGTGTATACTATGTGAGTGTTCATACATGTATGCATTATCCTTCAGGGTCGTCTTTTTTTTTTCTTTTTTCTTTTTTTTTTTAAATCTGTGTGTTTCACCTTCACTGGCTGTCGTGGGTCGTACATGACCCAGAAGGGTACAAAAATGCAAATATCTCAGCCAATTCTTAATGTTTTTCTACAAAATTTCAGAAATGCTTCCTACACCTAAAAGGCCAACTTTTGCACACAAAAAAAGAAAAAAATTCATTAATTAGTTAATGAGTAATTAAAGGTGGCGTTTTAACTACACACAGACGCTTGTGTGGGTCGTGTATGACCCATGCTTTTTAAAGAGGAAAAAACGTGGTCACCCCTCGAAAGCTCGTGTGGGTCATGTACGACCCATACCTTTTTAATAGTAATTTCAGAAGGTTTAATTTGCAATTAGTGAAGGAAAATAAAGAAGTTTTACTTTCAATAGCCTCACTACCCCACTACTCTCCCCAGTCTGTCTGTCTGTCTCTCTCTCTCTCTATCTCTGTGTGCAAAAGTAGGGTTTGTATGCATGTGCATGTGGTGTTATGTGTGTGTGTGTGTGTATGTGCGTGTGTGTGAATGCGTGAGCATGTGTTTCTTCTGAGTGTATGTGTTTGTCTGAGTCTGTGTGTGCGTGTGCGAGCGCATGTGTGTGTAATCAGTTGTTATGATATGTTTTCCTTTTCTATATTTTGTTATAAGCTTTGGAGGAATATGCAGGTTTTTGTCTTATTTACAAAGTATGGGTCATGTACGACCCATACAAGCTTTGGAGGAATATACAGGTTTTTGTCTCCAAAAAGGTATGGGTCGTGGACGACCCACATGAGTTTCCATGTGTAGTCAAAAGCGACAGCGGTATGGGTTGTGGACGACCCACATGAGCTTCTGTGTGTAGTCAAAAGCAACAGCCAGTGAGGGTTAATATGATAATGGTTTTTTTATGTAGAGTGACTAGTAGACGTGACAGGACCTTTCTATTATTCTAATGAACAAGAAATACTATACCAGGAAAAGTTTCAAAATGTATTATCATTCTATTGACACTGTTCAAATGTTCAACAAACCAACAGCCAGTCCAACTCACTGTTAAACAGTTTTGGTGTCATTGTTCTGTTGTTTTTAAATAATGGATAATTTGCTTGAAATGAAAGTCGTGGGGAAAAAACTAATGTCCAGACTTCTGTCAAGTTATTTGATTATTTTTAAATTAATAATTTAACCTATGATTTATTTGAATTTGTGAGACTTGGGATAACCTTGACCTACATTACATATGATGAAAAATCTTGACTGCATGTTTCCATTATTCCAATTAGTACTTTATAAGAAACTCTTGTAAAGTAGGTTGCAAGTAATACTAGTTAACAAATTTCTTGACTGTGAAAACTTGAATTTAAGAAAGTAAGGAAACTTGATAAATCAGTTTCATGTTCAAGGTAATTTGTTCAAATTATTATCAACTTTCTCAATACAAGAGAAAAGAACACCCTTATTAAGGAACATATTCTTATGTAGTAATGTAGTTTACTGTTAAGTATTTGAATACATGTATTAAAGTGTGTGTGTGTGTGACGTGGAATGGTTCATGATAGTGCAGAGGAGTGATGGTAATTCGATTTAAATGAGTGTGTGTTTGAAAGGGTGAGCAGATGGATTCCACTACACTGATTGTGTTTTCTGAATTATGTTTCTTGGCTGATTTCTTCTTTTCTTGAATATGGTATACGTGATGTAGGCAGTGGAATATTAGTGTGATTGAACGGGTGCTTAAATGTTGTTGTTTTTCTGTTTAACAAAGTGCTGCACTGCATTCACCATTGTGTTGTATCAATATTAGTATTATTGCACTGTAATAATTGTTAATTTCTTGTCAGAACTCATTTCCCTGAGTGAAATTTGGTCTGCTCTATCCACCAGGATGCATCACTATTGTGCAGCACCTTTTTTTTTTTTTTTTTTTTTTTTTTTTTTTTTTTTTCCTTCCTTTCTTTCATTTGGCTGCGTGTACATTGTGTTTGTTTTCCTTTTTGAACAATGTGGAGTTTTCTACAGAATTTTGCCAAGGCTTCTTTTCATGCATTAAGTGTATGCTGTTAACACTAATTACAGGACATCAGTTTATCATCTCATATTGGAAATCTAGCACCCAGACCGCCAGTCAGTATTTGGTGGAATGGAGAGTAGTAATTCTGGACCCAGGGTGAATCAAACCCAGAACCCTCATTTTCAAGTTGGTCACTTCATCATTTATTAGCTTTGCAAGAATGTTTCCACAAATGGTGAATGTGTGTGTGTGTGTGTGTGTCCAAGAGAGAGATAGGTAGGGGTGTATAGAATCACTTTTTTGTTGTGTCACTTTTTTGCTGATGTGTGTGTGTGTTAGTCAACAGACTAATGTAGTTTGGAAAAAAATAATTTTTCAACTGTACTCAAAACCAAGCAGGGAATAGATGAAAGGTATACACAAAGTGAGAAATCAATGTGACTTTTTTTTTTTTTGTTTGTTTGTTTGTTTATAAAATAAACAAATTGAAAGTGTTTTGGACTTGTGAATGACTGTTCAGTGCCAGTTCCATAACACATATATGAATATTATAATATTATGGTGTGGAGAAATGGCATGACTTTTTTGTTTGTTTTTTGTGTGTTTGTAAACTCTGTTTCTTTGTTTTTAACAATAGGTAGTATTTTACACTTGTCACTGATGTATTTCATTTGCCTTCCTTAGTCCTTAGTCCACTGAGCTAATTGTTTAATACTTTCTATAGAGTTGCTTTCACTGCCCAAGCATCTCACAGTAATGTTTTGGTTTCATCAGCTTTTTTTCCCAGAAATAATGCAAATAATTCATTCTTTCTACATACTGTTCAAGAAATTGGTGCAGATCTACTGAAATAATGATCAGACAAGTTGCATTCTATCCACTGGATGGGTGTATGTTTTGGAGGTGTTTTGTGTGTGTGTGTGTGGGGGGGGGGGGGGGGGGCTTTTTTGTTTGTTTGTTTTGTTTTGTTTTTGTCATAATTCTGTCTCTCATTCCAGCCCACTCCACTCCAGACAAGTACCAACTGACATACATGCAGCTGCCCACCCACAGCCACATGTGCAGACACTCACATGCACACACAATGCACATGTATGCATGCTCCCACACACAGGGGAGATGCACACAAAGCAGCTCGCATTGGAGCATTGAAAAAGCCTTGAAGCATTGATCAAACATTAAAGAAACAAAGTAATCGTTTGTGTGTCACTATCAGAGAACACACAGACCAAGAATTGTGTGGTGAGTAGATTAAAACAACACACACACACACACACACACACGCACTCACGCACACACACTCACACTCACACACACACACACACACAGAGTGAAAGAGAGATGAAGAAGGCATGCTGAACAGCTGGTGCTCATGACCTGCATGTAACCAAAATAAAAATAAAAAAGATATAACAGTCACTTTCAAACACTCACACTCCAGACGTCCAGTGTTATGTAATGCAGTTGACAGAGCAAGCCCAGGACTGTAGGGGAGGAATAGAAACAAAACATTTTTTGCATACATTCTAAAAACACACACACTAGGAAGAGACAAAGCTTTAATAATATTTTTTCATTTGAATTAATTCCTTTACAAAGTATTTGGACCATGACCAAATATAAGGACAGATGTTACAAAGAAAATGGACAAACCTTTTATTTGAAATAACTTTTAACAAGTATTTGGATCAAGTAATAGGCTATTCGTGACAGACAGAAAATGAACAAAGCTTTCATCTGAAATATAAAAAAAAAAAAATCTTTACCATGTAACTGGACAAGTTTTTTTGTTTGTTTTTTTTGCTTTCAAGTATCAAAACCAATTATTGGGACAGTCATAAATAATACGTTTTTAACAGCACAGGTGACCACTTACGGACATTTCAGGGTTGAACTTGTGAAAGTTCTGAAAACAAATTGCAGGGAACTAAAAATAATGTTAAACTAAAAGATCAGTCAAAACAACATTAAAAGACCTATGCCCTTATGTTAAGCTCAGTCCATGGCAAACTGATTATCAATATCAGAAGATCAGTCAGAACAACATTAAAAAGACCAATTCACCCATGCTTGCTCAGGCAAATTAGAATCAATGTTGGAGGTCAATTAAAATATTAAAAAGATGCATTTATCCATGTCTCACTCAGTCTGTGGTGAATTGAAATCAATCTTAAAGGCCAATTAAAACATTAAATAGACCAGTTCACCCACATCTCACTCAGTCTGTGACGAATTAATATCAGATTTAAAGGTCTTTTAAAACATTAAAACGACCAATTCACCCATATCTCACTCAGTCTGTGGCAAATTAAAATAAAATTAATAGGTCAATTAAAAAGAAAGAAAACCAGTTCACCCTCATCTCATTCAGTCAACATGATATCAAAACAATAAAGATATTTAAAATAAATGTAAAAAAAAAAAAAAAACCACCTAATTCAACAATGTCTCAGAGACCACATCAAATTTTAAAGAATCATTGAAAATGCTTAAAAATATAGTTTGAAATATTGATTATAACATAAAAATACAAGTTCTGATGATTAAGTCTATATAAAAGAATACAAAGCTGTAAAACAACACAGGAAAGATAAGACAAATAAAGCATAAAAACATAAAATTACAACAGTAAAATCAACATATTTACAGTAAATTAAAACAACTTGCATACAGATTCGGTATTTATTAAAAAAAAAAAAAATCAATCATAAAATCAAAGCTTTTTATTAACTTTTTTTTTTAAAACACACACAAAAAGGAACTAAATACATGGCTGTGAATGCCAGCCATGGGGACCCCCTGCCTCTCTGCTCATGTGGGCGTCATGGAGCACTGCAGGCCAGGACCGTGGCACTGGGTGGGGTGGGGGGGGGAATGGGGGGGGGGGGGGCTGGGAAGGTGAGGGGAAGGGGCAGGGAGGACTGCATGTTAGGTGCAGAAGGCAGGGTTTAGATGTCTGGCCGCGCCAGGGACCCACAGGAAACATGCAGCTGCGCCAACACGAACAGGCAGCCCCGTGTGACCGTGTCCAGCATACTGACCCTGTGCCTTGGGGCAGTTGAAGGGGCCTTCGACGGGCGTACCCCAAGGCATAGACGAGCACACCAACAACCATGCATGACTGGACCCAATGTGCTCCCTGTGTTAAGAGTTTACGGGAGATCAGCAGGCCACGCCAGGGACCTGCACAGGGAGCACATTGGAAAACAGCCTTACGTGGATGTACGTGTGTGCTCCGTGTGCTGAGCGAGTTTACGAGATGTCAGGCCACGCCAGTGACCCCAGCACAAGAAGCACGCATGGGAACGGCCACACACTGAGGCTTGACTGACGTGTGCTCTGTGTCCGTGTGGAAGCTGACAGGATGTGGCCATGCTAGCAACCACAGGAACATAATGCACACCACCCACGCTTGGTCCTGAACTGAAGTGCTGCATGATGCACACACTTACAGAGACGCAGGAGATCCTTAAAGGCTGGCATCAACGGTCACTGATTTTTTTTTTTTTTTTTTTTTCAACCAGTCAGAAAAAAAATGAAAGAATGTTAAAAGGTTTATCAAAAGAACCTTTAAAAACCATTCACTCATGTCTCATTCAATCTGTGTAAAACCTTTAATTAAAAGAAATTAAAACAATGTAATTTTTTTAATTAAAAAAATAAAAGATTCTTTTGATAGGGGGAGTAGATAGAAGAGAGGGAGACAGAAACAAAGAAAAAATGGCAGTAAAGGGAATCCTTTTAGTCGCCTCTTACGACACGCATGGGCAGCAGGGCAGTGTAATTCTGTGTCCATAGTGGACGCCCCTTTCCTGCAAGGGATTCTTATCGGAAAAGCAGAATAGAATGGACAAAGACTCATTACACAATAATGAAACAGTTAATTTACACCACAGTGAAGGACTTACATAACTAGACAGGGGAAAACAAACTCTTGAAGGAAAGACATATACAGCAGAATAATCCAGAGCAGAACATTCTCGGACAGATGCTGAAATAATCACTTTTTGCACTTAGTAGAGGCCTTGACAACAGGTCTTTGACAAGAGGGGAAAACACCCAACACACTAGATGGCTCTGAGTGAAAGGGGGGAGGGGGTCAAGACTTCATGAGTGTCAGTAACCCATGGAACGGGAGGGGAAAGACTTTTAAACCACAGAGTACAAGATACATCACCACAGAGGACAAGTAAGAAAAGTACTGAGATGAGGTTGGAAAGACATGACAATATTGGTGGAGTTTTTACAACAGAATGAACAATACATATCAGACCAGAGCAACAATCTTACGAGACCAGAGGGAAGATGACTCAGACCCGAGAGGGGAAAATTTAGGCTCTTGAAAGATTGCAGAGGTGAACTTTATCAGACCAGAGGGAAACAACTTGTCAGTTTGAAGGTGATTTTTTTATTTTAAATAATAATGTCGAAGAGAAAAGTCGACCCACGTATAAATAATTACACAACAGAAAAGCAGAGAAGACAGACTAGAAGATCAAAACCCAAGACCAGATGGGAAAGACAGGACAGATTACAAAGGAAAACACTATATGACTCCAGGGTCTCCCTGACCCCCTCAGAGTACCCCATGTGACTCCTCGGTCTTCCTGACCCCCTCAGAGTACCCCATGTGACTCCTCGGTCTTCCTGACCCCCTCAGAGTACCCCATGTGACTCCTTGGTCTTCCTGACCCCCTCAGAGTACCCCATGTGACTCATTGGTCTTCCTGACCCCCTCAGAGTACCACATGTGATTCGATCCTTGGTCTTCCTGACCCCCTCAGAGTACCACATGTGACTCCTCGGTCTTCCTGACCCCCTCAGAGTACCAGATGTGACTCCTCGGTCTTCCTGACCCCCTCAGAGTACCACATGTGACTCCTCGGTCTTCCTGACCCCCTCAGAGTACCCCACGTGACTCCTCGGTCTTCCTGACCCCCTCAGAGTACCCCATGTGACTCCTCGGTCTTCCTGACCCCCTCAGAGTACCCCATGTGACTCCTTGGTCTTCCTGACCCCCTCAGAGTACCACATGTGACTCCTGGGTCTTCCTGACCCCCTCAGAGTACCACATGTGACTCCTTGGTCTTCCTGACCCCCTCAGAGTACCCCATGTGACTCCTTGGTCTTCCTGACCCCCTCAGAGTACCACATGTGACTCCTTGGTCTTCCTGACCCCCTCAGAGTACCCCATGTGACTCCTCGGTCTTCATTACCCCCTCAGAGTACCCCATGTGACTCCTGGGTCTTCCTGACCCCCCAGAGTACCCCATGTGACTCCTTGGTCTTCCTGACCCCCTCAGAGTACCACATGTGAATCCTTGGTCTTCCTGACCCCTCAAAGTACCCCATGTGACTCCTTGGTCTTCCTGACCCCCTCAGAGTACCCCATGTGACTCCTTGGTCTTCCTGACCCCCTCAGAGTACCACATGTGACTCCTGGGTCTTCCTGACCCCTTCAGAGTACCCCATGTGACTCCTTGGTCTTCCTGACCGGACACTGCAAGACAATAATTTTTGGTGCGTTTCAGCGAACGTTATGACCCAGGCTTTTTATAAGCCATATGCGGTCACAACATACCCAAACACTATCCCTTGCATACAACAAACCAGGCAAATACAACCATGAGTGAAACAAAACAAAGAAATGTCCTTGAAAAAAAAGTTGTCCTCCCTCAGTACAACTTGCAGTGATCAGCAAACAATCAAGCATGGATATAATAACACAACATTATGGGAACACTGAAGAAATACACAAAGAAATATCATTTACTGTCATTAAGCAAGTACTACCCATCAGATACCGCAACACAACCAATGCCAACATAACCATGGGCAGAGCAAAACAAGAAACCTTATACCCGCTCTGACTGCAGCAAGTCTCACCTTCCAGACAACTTGCATGGACCCAGCATAAGCATTTTAACACAGCAATCTACTGACACCGTCGATACAAAAAAGTAAAGAGCAAACAGTGTCAATAAAAAAATTAAAAACAAACCAACCAACCAACCAACCAACCAACCAATCAATCAGCAGTGATTAAACTCACGCTGCTTCTCTTTTCTCAGTATCTGCTTTGCCATCTCGGGGGAATGCCTTTATTCGCCCGAGCGGAACACCACCGGTGTCTTGAGACACCAGAAGGTGCCGGCAAAAATGTTGTGGCATTCCAGATGCACATCGGCTTCTGGTACAGACTGTTCTGCGGTCACATGGTCCCGTGTTCCCATGGGTTTCAGATGCACCGGAGGGAAATAACGTTTCAACTCTGAATGAGCGACCCACTTTTCCTCTCCAATTCCAACCCATGGGCCGAATGACAAATGGCACCCCATTCTTGCCGGGGACAATAGTGACCTTGAAAACCCAAATCACCCCAGAAGTCCTTGATTTTGTGACGGGTCCTATAGATCTCCCAGCTTCAAGACAGGGGACATTCTGCTTCCATCATGGGCCTCCTTTCTTTTCGAAGCACCTTGGAGGAGATGCTTCCCCACTTTTTCGTGAGCGTCAGTCTTTTTTAAGTGGTACCCTAGCCACTGAGTGGGCATCACAGCTCTCCACTCTTTCTCTTCTTCTCCTAAGAAGAGCCCTGCTGTTCTTCTGCCATGGTCAACAAAGCAAAAGCCTAAAAAAAGAAAAACAAAAACAAACAAAAAAACCCCAACTAATTATACTATCAATAACTAAAGAAAACAAATAAACATCATTAGGTCCACCTACAAGATCTGAAATCTAAAGCTTGAAGAAAACTGAAGCAAACACAACACCAACATCCTCAAGCTGATCCACAGCTATTCATGTCATACTTAAAATTATTCTAACGTTCAATTGTCTCTCCACAAACACCACCATGGTGCAATTTGTGGGAAAGAAAAACAAAAATAACAAAACACACAGAATCTCATTAATCAACACATGAACTGCCATTGCATGTATTTTATGTTGGGGGACGAGGTGTGATGGGTTGTTGTGTCAAGCACGCATGTAGACTCGATCGTACCACCGTGGCACTCACGTCCAATTCTCCATTCAAAATTTTTATTCAATTTCATAACAAAACTTAACAAAACTAAAAAAATAAATAAAATAAAATAAAATAAAATAAAAAACCACCTCAGGACTAAGTTGTTCCCACAGGCACTTGTGCCCACTGCCTGTCAGCCTCACACACACATTCTGCCGGTGAACCTAAGTCACCCAGTCTCTCCCCTTCCACAAAACACCTGCTTGCTCTGTGGTGTTGTCTCTCCAGCGGTTGGAGCCAAAGTGATCCAGAACTCTAAGAAGATGTGCAATGTACTATTTTCATCCTTCCTCAACACACTGTATTACCCCCAGATTTAGTCCCCAAAATACTATCGTTCACAAAATAATAAACACCAAATTTTCAGAAACTCTAACCTAAAGCAAAAAGATTTTTAAAAATCCTTACCAACTAGGCCAAGCTAGGTTGGTATACAAGAACAAAAAAAGATATCCCTGCACTTCTAATGGCGGGAAAATTAACAAAGGACGCTTATAACCCCTCATTAATTAGTTCTAGACATTCCAGGACATAAGTCAACCTGGGTCCCCGATAGCTCAGAAGCATAAGCCAAGTGGTCGAAGGGAGATAACCTAGCCCTTCCACTCAGTTCAGCACAGTCGGTAACAAACATTCCTGTTTCGTATGAGAGGCCATTTTATTGTCCTGTCACAATAGAACGGTGCTATTTTTACAATTTTTTTAAAAATACATATGTGACCAAGCGCGCTATGCTTGCTCCAACACTATTCACGCACAAGCCAGAGCAGACGACGTTTACCCTCCTAACCCTTGCACAGAATATGTGACGTCACTCTGCTTACATCATTTTGTCCTGGCCAGACCACCTGCTGACTGCTCGACCAGTGTCGCGTCGCGATACGTCATTGGCTGAGAGCAAACTTGTGTTTCTGTTCCACAGTATTTAATTAATAGCTCTTTTGTCAGATCAGTAAACTACTAGTATTATATACTGGCAGAATCGTCTTCATTCCATCTTTAAATCTATTCCATTTATGTTTGCCTACGTGAAACTGATTTAACGCAGTTTGTAATTTTCAGCGACGAACTCGTTAAAACTGACCCTGTTCAGGTGACTTAAATTAAGATTATAAATTCATCTTAAATAATCAACACTTCATTTTACACTCATTATAAAGTAGGCGTTGAGCTCTTTCTTTCGCAACTTATCCGATGCAAATCGGTTCAGTAATCATCTAGAAATCTGTCACTGAACACCTTGTAACAAGCACAGTTCTCATCGGATTTCTTCAGATTAGTGACGATCTGGTTTGCAGCCCACGTGATTGTCTTTGTAGTTCGCCTAATTTGTATAAAATGGCCGAGCGGGTGATGAGTGGTCTGTGCGATGAAGAAAACAAATGTCACAACTGAGAAAGACACATGATGTACAAGTGACAAGTGACACAAGAGTCGACCACATGCCCGGCGCGTTGGGCGGCTGATGGGGGCGCGTGGTGGCCGGGTGCCGCCGCGGGGTTCTTTGGGGGGCGGCCGGGCGCTCCCCCTCTCGCCGGGCTCTCTTCCTCCTTCGCCGTCGACCACACCATAAAAATTACCAACACCACCACCACAAACAGTAACAACACCACCAACACAAAAAAGCAGAACGCTTAGCAACAACGAAACGCAAGACCCACAAACTACACAAACAATCCTCATAAGGCAAACTAACCAAACCCAACCCATACACCACAGCACAACCACAGACAACACAAGCAGTCAACATTACAAACACACAACCTCAAAATCATACCAATACAACCCCATTACAACAGCAACACACACAACCCCATACACACCAAACACACTAACAACCCCCTACCATCAAACACACACAACCCCAACCACACAAACGAACAACTCCTACCACCAAACGCACACAACCCCACCCGCCAAAACAAAAACAACCCCCTCACCATCAAACACATACAACCCCAGTGACACACACATACAACCCCCTCACCACCAAATACATACAACCCCAACCACACAAACAAATACCTGCATTAAATCAACTCCAACCGAACAAACTTGACCTTAAGGGTGTAGACGCCAATAGGTCGTTAAACTCCAATAGTAGTAGATGAGTGGTCACTTCCACACCCGAGCCAGCCGTGGCCAGCACCTGCTCTCTTTGTCTCTTGCTGTGTCGCGGGCAGTGTGTCGGGTGTGTTCTCACAACAGTGACACTTCGCTACGTATCGCTGTAAGTACTAGTGTGTAGAATGTGTTGATTTGTAAATTGGATTATTCGACACAGTACTTGTGTTCATATGAGTATGTTCAGTTATTGCTTTGTTCAGTTAATGCTTTGTTCAGTTATTGCTTTGACATGTTAGTCACAGCTCGGCTATGATTGATCTAGAAAATTGCCATGTCGTCATATGCTCGTAGCGGTGTTCCATTTGATTCTTAACGTCACAGTCAGTGACGTCTCTGGACACTAGTAGTTTGTTCCAGAATGTTCTAGTGAGTGCGTAAAGTTCATTCACCACTTAATGGTTAAACCATGATGGTGCTTCACTTACTATCTGGTCTATCAGTTTGCCAGTATAATATCAAAGCCACTGATTCTATTATCTTGTTTATTATTCATGTATTATTTTACATGCTGATATCAATTGTACTGCTACAGTGTGCTCAGTACAGTATTCTGCTGTTGTGATTACAAGATAGTGTTGGATTAATTGTTTCAATCACTTTAACTGAGCTATTTAAATGTATTAGAAATGTCATTTGATGTCAGCGTTTGGTCTTCACACATATGCATTATGTTGTTGCGTATCCCAAACCCGAGTGATAGTCTTTCCATGTATACATGTGCTTTACTAGTCACTTGTGTCGACATGTTGTGCTTATGACATTTGTTTGTGTCATTCCAGGCACTGTCTTCTTCTTCTTAGTTCTTCTCTTCTATTCTCTTCTCTTAGGTCTTCTCTTTTTATGTCTTCCTTTTAGTTCTTTTCTTATGTTCTCATAACTATTGTAAATAAAACAATAGAAAAACCCATTTGTGACTGGCCTCTATATGTTCCTGGCCTGTGCGTGGGATCTTGTCTATCCTTCAATCAATCATATTTAGTTAAGTCTTTTGTGCCGTACCCTATTATAACCACTCGGTACACGGCTACACATAAAACACCCTTATTAAGGAGGCATTTAAGATGGAAAAATCAAGAATTGTCGAATTGTCTTTTGAGACAGAGAGAGAGGGAGAGACAAGACAAGACAAGACAAATTCTTTATTTCAAGGATAATATATAAGCACAGGTGTGATTTTTTTTTTTTTTTTTTTTTTTTTTACATCCAATCCGCGCCCTGAATAGGGTCTACACTGCACAATATTAAATAATATGAAAGCAAGCATGGTGTTAGTAGAGATACATAACAGAGGAGAAAAAAATCATTCACACACACACACACGCACACACACACGCACACACACGCGTGCGCGCGCACATACATGGCATACAGGTACAAGCATGGTGTTAGTAAAATGCACAGGAAAAAATGAACAGAATGAAACAAACAAACAAACACACACAATACGCACTGCACTACAGACCAGAGTGGGGGATGGAGGGTGAGGGAGGTTCTCAGTCAACCATACACACTTGACAAGCAGTATCATTAAAATGAACAATTTACATTACACATTATGGCATAAGGTGGGACAGGCAATGTTGTTGTTTTTTTTTAAGGTGGTTGGGCAATGGTGTTGTTAAATTGTTTCTTGGAGTGAGTTCCATAGGGTGGCGCCTGAGTAGACCAGACTTGATTTGAACAAGTCAATTCTTGGAATTGGGATATGGACTTTGGGGGTATTCCTTGATGAATTTACAGAAAATTTTGGTGGTGCATTACCTGTCATAATCTTTTGCATCGTGATTCCTTTGTTGTACTCTAATCTACGGATTAGTGGGAGAATATTCGCTTGTTTATAGTCTGAGTCTAAAAGGGAAGTCTTTTCAAGGAGTACCAGCTTGAGCCCCCGTGTATGAAGATTCTGTAACGGCTTTATGGTGTTCGCACTTGTGGAGTCCCATAATGTTGATGCATAATCTATTGTAGACTAGATATGTACTTGAAAATAATAATTTCCGTGAATGAAGGTCAAAGAAATGTTTCATTTTGGATAGTTGATAGGTTGTCAGGGCTGTCTTTTTGCAAAGGGAATTTATGTGAGGATTCCAAGTGAGATTGTTGTCAATTATGATCCCAGAACTTTATGATCACTGACCTGTTCAATAGGTTCGCCTTTAACTTGGATGGGAGGAAAATTATGTATAGTGTTTTGCCTCTTTTGTCTGGTTGTGATTAACATGCATTTTGTTTTTTGAGGGTGAAGAGACATGTGGTTTAGTTCGGTCCATATAACGAGTTCATCAGTACTTTCTTGTAAGTCTGTTGCAAGAGCGACAATGTCAGTATGAGAAGTGTGGATTGTTGTATCGTCCGCAAAAAGTTCGCACACGGATTTCATATGGAGCGATAGTTCGTTTATATATATATTGAGAATAGTAAAGGGCCTAGAACAGACCCCTGAGGAATTCCATAATTAAGTGTTGTTGGTGCGGAGATTGATGTACTCATTGTCACGCGTTGTTGTCTGTCATTTAGAATTTAAGCAAACTAAGACAAATGGTTTGACAGACCATACAGTTCAAATTTCTAAGTAAGAGGTTGTGGTCTATTACATCAAATGCTTTAAAAAAAAAAATTAATCAACGAATAAAACACCCCAATATCTACTGTTACTGACATTGCTAAGCCAGTCATCTACAATGTTTATCAATGCTGTGTGGCATGAATGCTTTCATCTGAAACCAGACTGAGCTGGATGTAAAAGCTCATTGACATTAAAGCGATGTGTAATATGCTTGTTCATGTGCTTCTCCAGTGGTTTTGAAAGAATAGAAACAATGGAAATTGGCCTGTAGTTTGAAGGATCGGTGGTGTCTCCTGATTTGTAAATAGGAATAACTTTCACTTTCTTAAATGCGTTCGGAAAGTAGTTTTTGTCAATACACAGATTCAAAATGTACGTTAATGTGTCCGTGATAACTGGAGCAGCTAGTTTAAGAATTCTGCTGTCGAGGCTATCCAGTCCGCGGGTTCCTATCTGTTTTTGTTGGATAAGGTAGTTATAGACTTCAGATACTGTTATGGGTGGAATATTCAATTTGATTGAAGTGTTTTTATGACAATACAATTTTAATATTTCAAGGTCATTCAGTTTTGTGTAATCTGTGGTAATAATTTTTTTGGCTATAGTGGAAAAGTGTGTATTTTGTTGATTCACAGAAACGTCTTTGATCACGGTTGATTTTGACGAAGATTGCTAGTTGGTGAGTTGGTTTATAGCTTGCCATACTGATTTTGGGTTTTCTTTCAATGATAATAATCCTCTCTTTCTTTGCGCTTTTGCGAGTTTATTGCATTTCTCAGTCAATTTGTTTGATTTTTCGTGCTAGCCCTGCTCTTTAAGATAGTCTCTAATGTAGCCTCAGTGCCTCTTTCAACTCTTTGGAACATCAAGCTGGTTTAGGAGTGTGTTTAACTCTTATAGTTTCCAGTGTTTATTATATATTGTGTGTAAGAGAGAGAGAGAGAGAGAGAGAGAGAGAGAGAGGCTGTCGTAAGCTTAACGTTCACCCCACCCCGCTCTTTTTTTTTTTTTTTTTTTTTTTTTCTTTCTTTCTTTCTTTTGCTATGTGTATTGTTGTTTTTTAAATGTTACACACTGCAGTACCTAGGGCCCACAGTTGAAACGTTACACCAGTAATGATGAATTATTACAAAACTGATTTATGTACACTGGATGTCTTGTTTGTAGCGACACCTTCAAGTTCGTATACTAAGACTTCAGAGTTGCGTCTCCTGTTTTGCCTTAGTAACGTGTTAGAGTTACTCCCTTTTTGTTTCAACAACGGACACCATCACTATGGACTAAGACTGAGTTATTACAGCTGCAGTTTAGAACCCACTAAAACCTGATCCGCTACTGGGCACTCGCATTTCAATCCCTTCTTCTTTGTTGTTCTTCATCATTGCAAGAAATGTACTTCTGTTTTTCTTTTCTTTTCTTTTCTTTTCTTCTCTTTTCTAAATGTAACATGCAAAGTTTAGCGAATTATCGGTGACGTCCTTCATGGTCTTTTCGAGGGTCATGCGTTATTGCGACAGGCCGACAGTAACTTGACTTTGAGAGCTCTCGCCACGCACTAATCTGCCCCACTGAGCTGAATGGGAAGGAATGGCACCCGAGATAACAGAAACAGGCCGCCGCGCGCGGCAGCCGGTTCTCCGGCATCTTGCTAGAGGCTGGCAGCGAACATTTAACTGCTGGACAATAGTAGAGTTTAGACATTTTCAGCAAAATATTTAATCATTGTTTGGCAATAAACTGCGAGAATAGGTATGGGAAAGAGTGCTATTTGTTAAAAACAAACAAACAAACAAACAAAACGAAACAAAGCAAACAGATAAACGATCTTTTATTTTCGATCTCTCTCTCTCTCCCTCCCTCTCTCTTAGTCTTGACCATAATATTAATGATGATAATGACTACTAATAATGATAATGATTATAATATTAATGATGTTGATAATGATAATAACAATTGATGATAACAATAATAATGATAATAATAATAATAATAACAACAACAACAACAATAATATAATAATAACTTGATATTAATAACTAACAACAACAATAATGATAAAAATGATAATAATAATAATAATAATCAAAACAGCAAATTGTTGTCTTCGTATCAGTATCAGTAGGTCAAGGAGGCGTCACTGCGTTCGGACGAATCCATATACGCTACACCTCATCTAAGCAGCAATAAATAAATATTATTTTAAATAGATAAATAAACAGAAAAAAATAACTTTTTTCTGTTAAAAAAAGTCTTAGGCAAATCGTACACTTAAGTCGACAAATGTTGCCCATCAATAGAAAGACAAACAAAGAACTGTGCCTGAATGTGTGTAAAGGAAAGAAAATGAAAGAAGACTTTTTTTTAAAGTCAGAAAAGAACAGAAAAAAGAAAACGAAAGAAAAAAGAAAAACAGAAAACAAAGTAGAGAGAAAAAACAGAAAGTGGGAAAAATAGGATGTTGGAGGCCTCACAACAGACACCCCAAAACATCGTCAGTGCAGTGTGTGTGTGACAACAACAACAACAAAAGAAAAAGAAAAAAGGGGGAAAAAAAGTAAGTGGGGAAAATTAGCTATGAGGTTGGGGGTCCCACAAAAAAAACCCACAACAACATCAATTCACAAAAACAACAACAAAACAAACAAGGAAACAACAGCCGAAAACTCTCTCTCTCTCTCTCTGTGTGTGTGTGTGTGTGTGTGTGTGTGTGTGTGTGTGTGTAATATGCTCAAAGGAGGCAAAAAAGTCATTTTAGCTGTAAGTAAGATGATTAGATTTGCAAATGTTGCCTAGTTATACTTTTGGAGTTAAAAGACATTTGTGTTTTCTCAACTTTTATGTGCCATTGGTGTGTATTTGGAAATGTTTGTTATGGGCACGAAAAGAGTATTTTGCAGTAATCCTCCATACTCCAATAGGAGTGAAAGGATAATTAAAACTTGAAACTTGAAACTTGCCATCGCCTTTATCTAGTTTTCTCTCTTTGCCCCCCTCCCTCCTTAAGTTTTTGTCGCAGTTAACATTTTACAGCCGAGTAACCCATTTATCTATCCCTCTCTCTCTCTCTTATCCAGTTGTTTGTATACATTTAAACCAAGGTAATTTTAAGTCACAACAGATTTGCCAGCTTAATTAGAGAGACTCACAGAGAGTGGAGAAGCGTTCGCGGCAGGCAGTAGCCTCCAGCAAGATGGCAGCCTGCTGGCGCGTGGCCGGCCTCCCTTCTTCCCCTCCATACTATTGAGCTCGATGATCTACACCTGTGGTGACACACTTACTAACATAGGATGTCCCACATTTATTCTGCTCAGTCACTATCTTAGTTTGACATGCTTGTACAAACAGTAGTTTTATCGGCTACTGCGGACCTTCCACAACTGAGTGTCACCACTGCAGTCAAATACAGCCCTCGTGATCAGGCTTACATAGGGTAGACCAGGACGTCGATCCAGGGGTAAGTCAGACTTTTTGGTCTTTATTTGATGTCTTTTCGGTTTCCAGTAATTTTGGTCACATGGCCAAGTTATAATGATAGACCGCCTTCTTGCTTTGGCGGCGACAACGCGATGCAAACAGGTACGCTGAATGCGAAAAAAAAAGACAATTAGAAGGTTTTTCTTTTTAGGATTTGCTGCAAGCAGTTATCAGATATAGCCTAGTAACCCAAACATGTACCAGGGCCCTGGCAGACAGACAGAATGAAAGGAGACACGATGGTGGCCAAACACTTCATGTTAAGTTAACACGGGACTGAGAGAGGACATGACATTACCGACATGTTTTGCACAGCCATCAAACAGATCCACAAACCTGGCACAACCATCAGGAAGTGACATGAAATATTCTGGCGCCACCAACTATAGACATACTGTCACGATGTACTGAATGTATTTGACTAAAACATGCAATGATTTCCGGCCCTTATGTCTCATCGTCTTTTCTGTACTTACCTAAGTCTGTTGAACGCAGTGCTGTGGGTGAGTAACAAACATACGAACATACTGAAGGTTGAAAGCACTGAGAGAGAAAGAGAGAGAGAGAGTGTGTGTGTGTGTGTGGCATATAACACTATCAAAGAAAATGCCATACCTCATACGTCATTTTCCACATTTCGTCATTCATCCTTGACAAAGGTCTATGGACCTACCGACATTTTCGCACTGTGTGTGTGTGTGTGTGTGTGCGTTTGTGTGTTCGCGCGCGCGCGCGCGCTTCAAAACTAGCTAATGCTTGGTATCATTCTGACATACACAGCTGTAAACAAAACCTGTACAAAAAACGCAAAATATATATCAGTGTTGGGGCAAGTTGGTCTCTTTACCATGAGGCAAGGTGGTCCCTGGAAGGCTGTCAATGTCGTCGGCAAAACGTAAGTTGACGATTGTTCTGCCTCCGATGCTCACTGTTCCTTCGTGATCTTCCAGTGTGCCTCGTTCAGGATTCTCTGAGAGAAGATGTGAAAGAGGGTAGGTGAGAGCAGACAGCCTTGTCTGACTGATTGTTGTCCTGAACCAGTCCCTATGCTGCCACTGAAGTAGGCTGCATTGGTTGCCTTGATGTAGAGGTGCTCAATAGCTCTAAGCAGGTTAGCGTTAATGTTGTAGTCTCATAGTCGACCATAAGGCAGCATGCCATTCCCAGTCAAATGCCTTCCTGAAGTCCACGAAGACGTGGTAGAGATCTTGCTCATGTTCGAGGTACCCCTCGCACAGTATTCGGAGATTGAATATTTGTTCTGTAGTACAGCGCCCTGCTCTGAAACCTGCCTGTTCCTGAGCAATGGTCAATTCCGCTTGTGGCTTCAGTCTGTTTACTGAGCACGATATATAGCATGACTTTACTTCAGAATGGGGATTAAGCTGATCGTGTGGTAGTTCTTGCACAGTTGTAAGGAAATTATGCAAATCTGTTATTTTTATCACAGTCCACATGAATGTAATAAACCGTCTTTTTGTTGCTGGTTTTCGATATTGTGCCTATTGTAAATATGATGACCTATAACCGAGTGGATGGTCGTCGTCGCACCTATAAGTTTTCCAGATGAGCTGTCCGTTGGTTCCTCTCCCGCAGCTCGCTGGTATTAGTGGTAATCTCAGGACTGTCCACTCTTTGATTTTTGTCCTGCTACTTTTTTTTTCTTACCTCTCTTCCTGCTGCCTTGTATCATGTCATGTATTGCCCGGCAGAATGGTCTTTGCGAGCCCGTCGGATCTTGTGATGTGTCCGTGCCATTTAAGCTTCCTCCTTCATGGTGACGGTAGTAGGAGGTCGTCGTGGAGTCCAATGGCTTTGGTGATCTTTCGGCGGACCTCAGCGTTCGTAACGTGTTCAGTGTATGAGATGTCAAGTAGCTTTCGGAAGCATCTCATTTCCACAGCTTAGATCTTTTGGAGCTCTGCAGTTAGAGTCAACGTTTCGCAAGCGTAGGAGAATGCTGTACAAAGATTTTGACGCGCTGTTAACACTGGAACTTTTTTTCTTTTTCGTGTGTTTGTGTGTGTGTGGACTGACATAAAAAGATACAAAAAGCTCTCATTGAATACACAAACTTCTGTTTCAGGCACACGTGCACAGTGAACAGTTTAAGAAATGCGCTTGGAAGATTGATGTTTCTGTCAAAAAAAAATTGTGACAGTCATTAAGGGGTTTATAAAGTTAAATGCAGTTTTACACTCTAAAAAAAAAAAAGAAGAAAAAAAAAGAAAAGAAAAAAAACCCCAGAAGAACTGGAAAAAAAGAAGGAAATACACGGATAACGTGATAAAGCGCCTCTGCGGGTTCTTAGTGATGCTGATTACATTGGCTGCATACAGCATCGTTGTTTGCCGAAAATTCATCATCATATCACCATGTCTACCAAAAAAAAAAAAAAAAAAAAAAATTTTTCAAGATCTGAAGTGGTCCCCCAGTCAATTTTTGTGAACGATCAAGTTGCATGCTTTGAGTTCACGACACAACCCAGCGATAGTCATCATGTTTGGAATCACATTCATTCTGTTAGCTATTTCAATGCCCCAGGATTAGGCCTACGTTATTTTCAGTCCCTGTTCGTTCAGGCCTTTGATACATTTTGTTTCATCCCCGGGTAGCACTGGAAAAGAAAACAAACGACTAAGTCTTTCATTTCGAACTAGTTGAAAAATAAAAATAAAGAAGTTCGTCCGCTTTCCTCATTGACGTACCTTGTCGTACCTCAGTTATAATGAAAGCAAAAATATCTTTATTTTCATTTTATTTTGTGTGTGTGTTTTGGGGGGGTTATTTTTATCAGGGAGGGGTTGGGGGGGCGGGGGGGGGGGAGGGGGCGTGCGGTTGATGAGTCATACTCTTATTAATTTTCTGCCGGTGGAAAAGTGCAGAGGATGAAATAAACATAAACCTTTTTTTTTTGTTGTTGATTGAACAATTCTATGTTCTGCACAGCAAACCACCACAAATAATCTATTCTTTCTTTCTTTTTTTTCTTTTTTTGTTGTTTTTCCTTCACAGAAAATCAAAACAATGTTTTCATCTTTTCCACTCGACTTTCTGCTCAGCAAAGAGGGAGCCGTTTTCACTGCTTTGGTTGCAACCTCTGCTCTCAAATATGTTTCGCTGCAACGTGTTCGCGCAGCGCGAGATCAGGAGTTCACCTTGGTGGGTCACGTGTCCGAACTCACTGTTTATCCAATCAAAGCCTGCGGAGGAGTAGATTTACAGTCTGCACAAGCTACCGATGTGGGACTGTGTGCTGATGGCTACTACGATAGGTGAGGGTTGAATAAAATTAACATTGTTTTGTCATTGTTGGTGGTAGTTGTTTTATCGTATTGATTTATCTGGAAGGGGGGAGTAAGGGAGACGTACACGAGGAGAGGATGAGACTGTGGATTGTGTGCCAGTGTGTATGTGTATATGTGTAGTGTGTGTGTCTGTGTGCGCACTTACACTCGTGTCTGTGCGTGGGTGCTGGCGTGTTTTATAGTGTCCAAGACCATCACCTCAGCCAGTAAAACAATGCACATGAAAAAAAAAGTTTCTTTGTGTCCCACAAACCAGATGAATAATACATATATATATATACATATGACATCACCTTAAACTAAGCTATTTCTCTCCTCCACATCCACTCGTGGAACTATGCTCACAGCCGTGGAGCACACGTGCACACCTTCACACGCACCTGCTCAAACACACATGTGCTCAAACACAAGCACAAACGACATTGCTGATGAGTTTCACTATTTGTTTGTGTGGCCTTTTTTTGAAAGCTTCAGACAAAAATGTTTATCTAAATATTATAGAATCTGCACGAACTCCATTGAATTCTTCCTATTGTTTTCTGAAAAAAACAAACAAACAAAAAAACAAACAAAAAAACACCACTAAAAGATACTCCTTGGTTTCTGCTATACGTAGCTCTTTTCATTAATGTTTTGTCTATTGATACGATTTTTTTGTTTTGTTTGTTTGTTTGTATTATGAGTGAAATAGTACGTACTTGTCAATGTGTATATCAAGTGATTGAACGATTGAGCCTACTTCTTGTCTTTGACATCACTTTGTATGATTTATGGGATATGTATAAAAGATGAACGTATGTAATGTTTCAATGCCCCCAGGGGGCACACGAAATAAACTTGCCTTGCCTTGGCACTGACCCTGTCCTGGTCACTAATTCATCAGTCCACTGAAATGCCCATTTACATATGCAATGTGTACAGAAATAGCTGAAATCTGAAAAAGGACCCTTTCATTTGTAAACACTTCACCCCTTACTTCACCGTGCCATGTGTCTCAGTCAGTGTGTGTGTGTGTGGGTGTGTGTGTGCATGCACACGTGTTTGTTTACAGTGTGTGAGTGTGTATGCCCCCTCTCCCCACCCCAGTTGCTTTCAGTAATTCAGTCACATGCCTGCCCCCACTCTTTGACTCAGAGGAAAGAACAGGGCTTGTGAGGGGTAATATGTATGAGACATGTGTGACAGGGAGATGGCGGGTAGGGAGAGGGGTGCATGAATGGGTGTCAATCATATCATTTGCTAAAACTGATACACATGTGTATACTAAAAGTGATGCACATGCATTTCCATCTGCAGACGCTGGATGATCCAGTCAAAAGATACCGGCAGCTATGTGAATATGAGAATGCATCCTCGTCTGACCCTTGTGACCACAACTGTCGACAGTGATTGGTTCGTTGTATCTGCGCCGGATATGACTCCACTTCATCTGCCCAGATACCCCAACCCTGCCGAATTCGAACACGTCAATGTTAAGTGAGTTTGTGCGGTATCAATCACACTCAGAGAGACACAGAAAGAACGTCAGTTAATGGCCAAGGTTCAATAAATATCCTGGTTTGACAATAAGCACAAAAAACAAAAACAAAAAACCCCACATCAAATCCGCCCTTTTGTGTATGCCGTGTGTGTGTGCAGGGCATGGGGGGGGGAGGGAAGGGGAGGGGGGCGTGTTGTTGGTTGTTTCCAGTTACTTGCAAATAGAAATTACACTATCATAACTGTAATTTTCTCTTCCCCTTCAATCCGCCACTTAGGTTGGGGTTTTTGTTGTTGTTGTTGTTGTTGTTGTTTTTCAGTCATCTTTTATTTTCTTATCATCTTCCTTACACATCCGGCCGTTCATCGGATTGTCTGGTTGGTTGGTTTGCTTGTTTGTTTTTTCAGACAAAAAAATATTTTTGTCTTGAATCGAAGTTAATGATTTGGACAGTATAGTTTATTCTCGTTTTCAAGTGTAAAAGTGACTGACTGACATTTTGGACAAAGTGATTGGATGTCAGAGACCTGCGCCATTTTGGCGGGGTCAGAATATGCCTGGCTGTTCATGTATACCATGTATCCGGAGATTTACTATACGTAACTTTCTGGTATATCTTGTTGATTACGTTTCAGTCCTTTGGCAATAAATTAAGACAGAATGGTCAACGCCAATGGGGTTTCCTGTGTGTGTGTGTGTGTGTGTGTGTGTGTGTGTGTGTGTGTGTGCTGTGCAATATGACTGTGATTATACATGAATTCATTTTCCTTTTTTGTTATGTCAAGACAGGATTTTTTTATGGTTTGAGTGGTTGCCTCTGTGTGTGTGTGTGTGTGTGTGTGTGTGTGTGTGTAAGTACACACACACGCGCGCGCGCGCGCAATTATATCATTGTCCTCGCTTTCATGCAGCATCTATGGACAGACCTTACGGGCACTGGATGTCGGTTCCGAGGCCAGCGATTGGTTCACACGGTTCTTACGTCAGCCAGTTCGCCTGCTCCATGCCGGGCCTGGCGTTGGCACTCGTGATGCCTACTACATGCCCTTGAGCTGGGAAACGGAGGCACGAAAAGGGGACAAGGTATGGTGTATTGCATTGTTTTGTCTGTTTTTGTTGTTGATGTTTTTTCACAACAGATTTCTCTGTGTGGAAGGAATGGCGCATGTGTGCGTGCAGTGTGTGTGTGCGTGCGTGCGCGTGCAGTGTGTGTGTGTCCTACCCGTCTTTCGCTTGCCCACCCTCAACTCATCTATTTTCGGATGTTTGATTTTCAGTCGTCAGTAACACGTTACAGTTATCTATAATAACAAAATTCTAACTTAAGTTCAGATGTTTATTAGCTTGTAGTCAAAAATCCTTCTTTAAGGACGTCATTGGATTATGTTACACGTATGAATTTTTTATTGTTCTCATTGTTAACCAGCTAATCTCGGCTGCGAGTCTTCCCTTGTTTGTCATGCCTGGTTGCCTTGTTTTGACATTGGGAACAATCTTGTCTTCTTCAAGAGGTGTTGTGATGTCAATGTTCCGAGTCAATGAACGTACATGTCATGTGCGACTATTTTAAGTTTGTGTACGTGTGACCGTAAACTAGTGTTGAGTATTTGATCGGATGTCTGTACAGGGTTATGCGTGTAAGTTTTCGTTTTTGTGTAAATGCATTTTTTTCTTTACACATGCATGGGTTCTTACATTTTTACAGCGAAACTGAGCATATTTTACTGACACGGAACGACGTTATGAAAATGAATTATAATTGCTATGGTGATAACGATGATGATGATGATACCATCATTGTCATACCTCGTTGTTGTTGTAGTTATTATCATTTTTAGTTGACGTTGTTGTTCTTGTTGTTATTATGATTATGGTTATGATTATTATTTTACGTTGACAGCTAATCTTCCATTCTACGTTGCAGACAGTGTTTGGTTATCTGACAGCCTACCTAATGTGTACAACGGCCTCTCTGGCAGAACTCAACAGTCGCATGGACAATCCTGTTATCATCAGAAACTTTCGTCCTAACATTGTGGTGGACAGCTCCATTCCTTTTGATGAGGTGTGTGTGTGGAGGGGTGGGGGTGGACGGGTTGTGCGTGTGTGTGTGTGTGTTTGTGTGCGCACGTGTGTTTCGTGTGTGCATGCATGTATGCGCACTCTTCAGTGTGCGTGCTTTTGCTAAGTGTGTGTGTGTGTGTGTGTGTGTGTGTGTGTGTGTGTGTCTGTGTTTGTGTGTCTGTGTGTGAGTGTGTGTTCCAACTTCATAACCTTTTCTCCTTTATCTGGTTTGGCGACAGTTTCGTGAATAACATTACACACGCACACACACGCGCAAGCATGCACGCACACTAACACTGACACACAAACACACGGGCACACACACACACACACACACACACACACACACACACACACACACACACACACACACAGAGGTAATGCTTGTTGCAGTTTGTAGTGCTGTCATTTTATCTGTCTGTCAAGGATAAAAGTAACCATGACTTTTCTTCTTCTTCTTTTTTTTTTTTTTAACTAACAGGACAGTTGGGAGGAGATACGCATTGGGTCAGCTGCCAAGTTCCACTACGTTCAACCATGCAGAAGGTGAAATAATTACATTTTGTACTGTGTTAACAATGCACGCCTCATGGTTGACCTCATTGGTATAATTGCATGTATTATACTTTTGTAAATTTTTGTGTTTTGTATGGACTTTGAAATCAGTGTGAAACCAGATCCTAAATCGAGGCTAGGAGCGCAGGATATTAACCCCTTGACTGGTGAACGGCGGTGGTAAAATTAAACCAGTATGGCATGAATTTGAAGAGCAAAAACTACTTGCAATTCACTCTCACTTGTTACATCAGCAGCCAAGGGGTTAAACACAAAATAGATACTGTGATGCGTCTAGCCTACAAGTATAGCCTAACTCTAATGCAGCAAAGCGACCTTTGTCGCCATGCCTTTCCTATCTCCTCCTTTCCCTACTTTGACCCAGCACAGCAGCTCCCAATCTCCACACCCTCTCCTTACAAGAAGAGATGTCTCCTCTGGTACCCCCTCTCAATCTTTTTAGCATTTGTTGTTTTTTTGCTGTCTTTTTTTTAAACCCAGCATCACCTGCTTTTCCTGTCAAATGATGCAGCAGATGGAAAACGACAAAACGACGCTTAAAGCAGCAACCGCCCACAAAAACGTAGGGGGGGCGGGGGGGGGGGGGGGGAATCAAAATCAAAATCACCAGAATGCTGATGTTGGTAGTTGCACATCAATTTGCACACATATAAATACAAGAAAGGTATATGTTTTGGGGAACCAAGTTCCAGACTTCGCTCTTTGCGTGTAACTTCAGAGATAGAGCGAGAGATGGAGACAGAGAGAGAGAGAGAGAGAGAGGGGGGGAAGTAATCTGTTCTCGTCGCGCTTGAACTAGACGGCGGAGTAACGTAGTATTTCAGTGTAAAGTTCATCACTATCATTTGTGTGTCGATACAGATGTGTCATTACAACGGTGGACCCAAATACTGCTGAGGTCAATGCGAAGAGCCAGCCTTTGGCAACGCTTAGAAAGTAAGTATGGTGTTATTTTAGGGGGGAGGGGGGGGGGGGGGCTTGTGGTTTTTGTTGTTGTTTTTGTTTTTGGTTTGTTCGTTTCGTTTAAATTATTTTCTTCGTATCTTTTTTTTTAACCTTACATAATTAACACTGCAATAATCATGTCTTGTTGAAATAGATGTGTGGTTAGGTCAGTATATTTGAACGTGTGCCTTCTTGGAGTTGCAGTGACAGAGGTAGTAACATCACACTTGAACGCAAATTGTGGCACTTATTGTGGTTTTTATGCATGTTTGTGTGTGAGTGTTTGTGTGTGTGCGTGTGCGTGTGTGTGTGTGTGTGTGTGTTTCTTTTCAATTTTTGTTTCATGGCAGCATTTTTCACACACACACGCATATCCAGTCGGACTTAAATCTGGCATTTCTTGCAAATTTGTATCCTATTTTACAGAAAGAGGTGTTACATTAATTGAAATGTTACCCGTCATTGGGCAAGATGCTCATTTACAGACGTTGTGTCAGTGCATAACATGTATTCTAGTAAGACATTGATTGACGTAGGTTATTGCGCACATATCTGACGCTGCTCGTCACCGTACCCGCTGTGATATAATGATCTGGAGCTCCCTATTGCCATTAGTCTATCTTGGTTTTGACTGGGGTTTTGTTTGATTGTTTTTTACGTTTGTTTGTTTGATTTCTTCTTTTGTTTATCTGTTTACTAACATCAAAGCCTTTCAACAGGTATCGCGAAAGATCCCAATATGGACATGCTCCATTGTTTGGAGCATACATTTCACTAGACTGTCAAGGACCAATCAAAGTGGGCGACCCTGTCTACGTCATCAGGCGACAATCTCCAGCTTTCTAAATGCGGACACTGACTAGACTGAACCATCCTGTAGCACACCATGAAACAGCTCGAGGTGACGGTGTTGCGCGCGCGGCACCATGTTACTCCCACAACTTTCTAAGTAAGCGAGAAAGCGAAACAGAAACATGCTGTGTTAGCTGCCATTAATAGCTCCAGATAACCTACGAAGGTGGAAGGAGAGAAAGGAATCACATTTTCATCACTATTCCGTTGGGTGGGTTGTTTGTTTTTACAATGTCATTGTGTAGTGAAAGAAAATGCATGTGTTTTCTTTTTTCTTAATTTTCGTCTTCATTCCTTGATTTTCTTCTTCTCGCTATCATTATCATCGTCATTATTATCATAGTGTTAATCATCCGGATATTGCTCTTGGGTTTATTCGCAGTTGCTCTTGTGTCAGTCCTCATGTTTGCTTTTGTGTATCTTGAAAGAAAATGAGTTTTCTTTTTATCATTTTAAAGCTAATATAGTTCTTAGACTAAATTTGTGGTTACTCTTGTGGTCATGTTGTCAGCTTTGCACTTCTATCAGTTGTGTATAATATACAGAATATATACAGATATACATATGCATACATTTGTGTGTGTGTCAGCGGTGTGTGTGTGTGTGTGTGTGTGTGTGTGTGCGCGCGCGCTCGCGCGCACTTTTCTTTTCACATAACTGTCCGAGATGAGGGGAAAGTTTTCAAAAGAGATTCGAAAAAAAAATCACACATTCTATAAATAAATCTATTCTATAAATCAATATACAACAAGAAAAATGTATTTACACTGAACATGCTCATGCGGCGCATTTGTATGTGTCTGTGTGAGTGTTTTAGCGTGTTCGTGTCTGCATGAATACCAAATGTTTCTGTGCGTATTTGTCCGAGCTCTAATTACAAGCACAAGCGTGTTTGCACTGACGCACTTGCAATTTCTTGAGCTGATTTTTTTTTCTTCTTCTTAATTTTCCACCACTTTTTTTTTTTTTTTTTTTTTAAACGTCTGGTTGAGTAACTGAGTGGGGTGGGGCGGAGAGTCACTATTTTGGAACCAGTTTATGCATACACGACGCCAATTATACCGCAAAATTTAGGGAAAGATTTACGTCGCCCCCTTTCCCCTCCTCGGGGACGGATGGAGGGAGTGGACTTCCATCCGTACCCTGATATTTGACGTGAAATAATGAAATATGGTAGAAAAAAAATGCATAAGCCGGCATGGACAAAACGATTTTCAGCAGTTTCAGTGTCCAACTTGTAAAAGCATACTTCAGCTTGGAAAGGGTTCTCGGAGGGGTCGAATGGTTATTCCGGAGGTTATACCTGAAGATGTTCATTCATAGTTCAGACGGGGTGAGAGGGGAGGGGTCTGGGGGAGGGGCATGGGGGGCTGGGGGGGGGGGGGCGGTACAGGAAGGAGAGAAAAATCCTGTCAACAGTATTCGGAAATAAATTGTTGAAACTCGCAAGTTTTTGACACTGACAAACATATCCCCCACTACCTTTGGTTTCATATTCACGAAATGGCACGGAAAGACTGAGAAAAAATAACACTAAGCCCCCACTGCCATCTATGATTTTATCCAATGTCAGATCTCTGAACCCAAACGGCAGAAACTGTAATTTAGATGAAGTACGAGCAAACTGTCGATTTTTAAATGATTTTAGGAACTCGTGTGTGCTTTGTTTTACCGAAACATGGTTTAGTGAGAAAGTGTCGAATGAATGTGTTGCGATTGATGGTTTTAACACTCCGTACAGAATGGACAGAGACTGCAAGAAAGTGGGGAAGAAAATGGGTGGTGGCGTGTGCCTGTATATCAATGAGAAGTGGTGTGACAGTGCGAATGTGTGTGTGAAGAAGCAACTGTGTACACAGGAACTTGAACTCATATCAGTGTCGCTGAGGCCTCGATACCTGCCACGTGAGTTCGGCCGTATTTTTCTGACTGTTGTGTACGCCCCAGTCTTTGACCAGGAATCTGCTGCACGTGCAGGAGGGACGATCGCAGGTGTTGTTCGCGACCTTCAACTCATCTCTGCCGACGCCCAGTGTTTTATTGTTGGAGATTTTAATCACTGTGATTTAAAGAAAGCCTTACCTTCTTTTAAACAATATGTTACCTGCCAGACCCGACTGGACAAGACAATCGATCTGTGTTATGGGAACATTCCTAATGCCTACAAATCTGTTCCCCTTGCACCAGTGGGTGTATCTGATCATGATGTTGTTCATTTTATCCCAGCCTACAGACCAAATATACAGACAGAGCCGATTGTGAAAAAGAGTGTGAAAGTTTGGACGTCAGAGAGTGTGGATGAACTGAGAGGATGTTTTGATTGTTCTGATTGGAGTGTGTTGACTGACCCATGTGAGAATGTTCATGAAGCAGCTGATGTTGTTACAGCTTATATCAGTTTCTGTGAAGGCATGATAATTCCGACAAAAACAATTAAACTTTTCCCCAACAACAAACCATGGATCTCAAAGTCTCTCAAAACAATTTTAAACGAGAAAAAGGTAGCGTTTCAGTCAGGGAACAAGAAGGATAGGAAACAGATACAAAAGAAGCTTAGAGGTGAATTACGAAGGGGACAGAGGGAATTCGAATCAAAAGTAGAGCAACAGTTTCAGACAGGAAAAATGGCAGATGCATGGGATGGGTTAAAAATTATCACTGGAGAAACGAAAAGGAAAACAGTAGCTTGTAAAATGAAAAAGGATGAACAGATTGATTTTTCAAATAAACTTAATGATTTCTACTGTCGCTTTGAAAGGAATGATCTGGGAAGGGAACTGGATAGTGTTATCTCACAGTTGCAGGAAAGGATCAAAGATAGGAACACAGGTGAAGACTTTGAGATCGATGCAAAAGTTGTTGAATCTTTATTTTTAAAACTGAATGTCACGAAGGCAATTGGCCCTGACAATATCTGCGGAAAATTACTCAAAACATGTGCTTCCCAGTTGTGTGACGTGTTCTGTAAAATTTTCAACTGGTCTCTGAAGGACTGCTCTGTCCCCAGCATCTGGAAAAAATCTACTATCTGTCCTATCCCCAAGAAAAAGAACCCAGCCGCACTAAATGATTACCGTCCTGTTGCCCTGACTTCAGTAGTGATGAAATGCTTTGAAAAAATTATTCTCCGACATCTTCTTTCTTTCACTCAACAGCAGCTTGACTCTCTTCAGTTTGCTTATAAAGCACACAGAAGTACTGACGATGCTATCCTAACTCTCCTTCATAATGCTTTCCTTCATTTGAATAACACGGGACCTTTTGTTCGTATCCTTTTTGTTGACTTCTCTTCTGCTTTTAACACAATACAATCTCATCTCCTTGCCCTCAAACTGCTAGGCATGGATGTTGATCCGGAGCTTACTCTTTGGATAGTAAGTTTTCTTCTAAATAGAACTCGGTCTGTCCGCTTTCATTCTGCCCACTCTTCTCTAAAATCTACTTCTACTGGTGCACCCCAAGGTACAGTGCTGTCCCCTGTTCTTTTTACACTGTACACAAATGACTGCAGAGGCACGGAGGAAACTCCTGTCATAAAGTATTCTGGTGATTCAGCAGTTGAAAATCTGTCCAACTCTGATGCTATTTATTTCAGTGATATTAACAAGTTCTGTTCCTGGTGTGAGAAAAACTATCTGGATCTCAACGTATTGAAAACAAAAGAAATGTTAATAAATTTTCGGAAAGACCCCTTGCCTGTAGCTAACCTTGCTATTGATAGTCAAACAGTGGAGAGGGTCAATGAATATAGATATTTAGGGACCATCTTAGACAATAAGCTGACTTTTGACAGAAATGTTGATTCCATTCATAAGAAATGTCAATCTAGAATTTTTTGTTTACAGAAGCTTAGAAATGTTGGTATAAATTCAAATATTCTTCAAAGTTATTATCGATGTTGTATCGAGTCCGTGCTCACAGTTTCATTTATGTGCTGGTATGGAAGTTTGGGAGTGAGGAGTAAGCGTGTTTTGAACGATGTCATGAGTGTATGCAGTAAAATTGTGGGAGTGAAACAAGCTAGTATGCAAGAGCTGTATGAAAGTCGAGTGGTTAAAAAAAGCAGGCAGATAGCAACTGACGACACCCATATTTTAGCAAAGTATTATGAGCTATTGCCATCAGGACGACGCTACAGAACTTTTAAGTTGAAATCCAGAGCTCTGAAGACTTTTATTCCACGTTCAATCCACCTTTTAAATTCCTGAGAACTGTGTGTGTATGTGTGTGTGCGCGCGCGCACACACTCTCATGTGAGACGTGTGAAAGTCCGTGCATGATAGGCTGTACCTTGTTCTAGTTGTGGTGAGTGAGTGTGTGTGTGTGTGTGTGTGTGTGTGTGTGTGTTTACTGAGCTTAAAGCGTGACAATTGGTTATAATGAATGTGCAATATGTAGGAAGAATAATGTGCAATATGCAGGATGAATGTACCATGGAATATGTCTAATGCTAACGTCCATAGACTTGTAGTGAGTCCATAGACTCACTACAAGAGCAAGTGCTTACGGCATGGAGGTCAGCACAGAGAAGTCAAGGTCATGGTCAACAGCACAACTAACATCAGTGCCAACATAACCATGAATGGTGAGCCCTTGGAAGAAGTGACCAGCTTCAAGTACCTGGGAGCAACCCTGTCCAAAGACGGCACCTGCACAGCAGAAATCCGAAATAGGATTAATTCTGCAACGGCAGCGATGGCCAGACTGAACAGGGTATGGAAGAGTAACATCAGATTCCACACAAAATTCCTGCTCTACAAGTCACTGGTGGTCTCCATCCTCTTATATGGATGTGAGACATGGACACTGGTGGCAGAAACAGAAAGAAGAATCCAAGCATTCGAAACCAAGTGCTTGAGGAGACTACTACACATCTCCTACAAGGAGCACAAGACCAATGACTATGTGCGGAACGTGGTCAGCAACCTTGTTGGGCCCCAAGAACCACTGCTGGCGACTGTCAAACGACGGAAGATGGCATGGTTTGGTCACGTCATACGACATAACACCCTCTCCAAAACCATCCTGCAAGGGACTGTAGAGGGAGGGCGCAGACGGGGGCGGCAGAAAAAAAAGCTGGTCTGACAACGTCAAGGAATGGACCAAAATGACGATGCCAGATCTCCTCACGACAGCTGCCAACAGAACGGCGTGGCGAGCTATGACATCTTCCTCATGTCCCCCCAACGACCCCAGCGGTCGAGGGAATGAGTGAGTGAGTGAGTGAACGTCCATATTCTAAATATATTGCTGTAATTACGATGTAATAATTAATTGCAATGTTTTTAAAAGCGAATATGTGAAATGTTTTTATTTGAGAACATATGTTTATTACTCTTGTTTAATCAAGTTATCCGCGTGTGTGGGGTGGGGGTGCGAGTGTGCGAGTGTGTGCTGATTATCTAGTTGTGGTTTTCCGCAATTCATCTTTATTCTTATCTTATCTGTCTGTTATAATCTTATCTGTCTGTTATAAACATTACGCATCAAATCAAATGAATGAAGGAATTCCCGGCCAGGGGTGAACCGCGAGTTGTGTTCCAGTGACACAAAAGTAATCACACGACAACAACAGAAGTGAAAGTGTGAGCGTCGGTGAACTCTGTCCACAAATAGTCGCGCGCGCGCGCGCGCGCGCGCGTGTGTGTGTGAGAAATGACAATAAAATTAATGTTTAATTGAGGGTAAACTGGATAAGTTGATGGCTTCTTTACACCCTTCTCCGGCTCAACAACAACAGCAACCACCACAACAAATCAGCACAGACACATAAGACAATCTGAACAAAGAAAATTTAATAAATATTTAAGAACGGTACTTTTGCTACGAATTTTTTTCTGGGAGTTTATTCTGAAAATAGGACGGCGCTATTTTTAAGATATTTTTTATACACAAAACAAGAATTGTCGAATTGTCTTTAGAGAGACAGAGAGGCTGTCGTAAGCTTAACGTTCACCCCACCCCCCTCAATTTTTTATTGCAATAAGTGTTGTTGTTTTTTAAATGTTACACAGTGCAGTACCTTAGGCCCAAAGTTGTAACGTTACACCAGTAATGATGACGTATTACAGAACTGATATATGTACAAAGGATGTCTTGTTTTTATACACCTGATGACTGGGCACACGCATTTCAATCCCTTGTTCTTTGTTGTTTTTCATCATTGCAAGAAATGTACTTCTTTTTTTTCTTTTCTTTTCTTAATGTAACATGCTAAGTTTAGTGACTGATCGGTGATGTCATTCACTAGTGGCGTTTTCGAGGGTTATGCGTTATATTGCGACAGGCCAACAGTAACTTGACCTTGATAGCTCTCGCCACGCTCTAATCGGCCTCTGTGGTGACAAACCGACTGACATTGAACTGATGTCCCACATTTATTTTGCTCAGTCACTATCTCAGTTTGACATGCCTGTACAAAACAGTAGTTTTATCGGCCACTGACCTCCCACAACTGAGTGTCACCACTGCAGTCAAATACAGCCCTCGTGATCAGGCTTACATAGGGTAGACCAGGACGTCGATTGGCCTTTATTTGATGTCTTTTCGGTTTCTAGTAATTAGTTATAATGATAGACCGCGTTCTTGCTGTGCCGGCTACAACGCGATGCAAACGGTTGCTGTGCCGGCTACAACGCGATGCAAACGGGTGAGCTGAATGCGAATATAAACAAAGTTTTGACAATTAGAAGGTCCTTTTTTTTCTTTTTTTTAAAAAAGGATTTGCTGCAAGTAGTTATCAGAAATAGTAACCCAAACACGTACCAGGGCCTTGGCAGACAGACAGAATGAAAGGAAACACGATGGTGGCCAAACACTTCATGTTAAGTTAACGCCGGACTGAGAGAGGTCATGACATTACCGACATGTGTTGCACAGCCATCAAACAGATCCACAAACCTGGCACGACCATCAGGAAGAGACATGAGACATTCTGGCGCCACCAACTGCAGACATACTGTCACGATGTACTGAATGTATTTGACTAAAACATGCAATGGTGCCCGGGCCTTATGTCTCATCGTCTTTTCTGTACTTACCTGACTGAGTCTGTTGAACGCGGCTCTGTGGGTGTGTAACAGAGATACGAACATACTGAAGGTTGAAAGCACTAAGAAAGAGAGGGAGTGTGTGTGGCATTATATCACTATTAAAGAAAATGTTATACTTCATACGTCATTTTTCACATTTCGTCATTCATCCTCAGTTGACAAAGGTCTATGGACCTTTTCGGTGTGTGTGTGTGTGAGAGTGTGTGTGTGTGTGTGTGTCTGTGTCTGTGTCTGTGTGTGTGTGTGCACACGCTTGCTTGCTTGCTTGCTTGCTTGCTTGAAACCTTACTCAAGTTATGCTTGGTATCAGTCTGACATACACAGCTGTAAACAAAACCTGTACAAAAAACGCAAAATATATATCAGTGTTGGGGCAAGTTGGTCTCTTTACCATGGGGCAAGGTGGTCCCTGGTAGGCCGTCAATGTCGTCGGCAAAACGTAAGTTGACGATTGTTCTGCCTCTGATGCTCACTGTTCCTTGTATTCCATGCCTCGTTCAGGATTCTCCGAGAGAAGATGTGATAAAGGGTAGGTAAGAGCAGACAGCCTTGTCAGACTCTGACTGTTGTCCTGAACTGGTCCCCTATGCTGCCACTGAAGTAGGCTGCATTGGTTGCCTTGATGTAGAGGTGCTCAATAGCTCTAAGCAGGTTAGCATTAATGTTGTACAATCTCATAGTCGACCATAAGGCAACATGCCATGCCCAGTCAAATGCCTTCCTGAAGTCCATGAAGACGTGGTAGAGATCGAGTATTGCTCATGTTCGAGGTACCCCTCATACAGTATTCAGAGATTGAATATTTGTTCTGTAGTACAGCACCCTGCTCTGAAACCTGCCTGTTCCTGAGCAATGGTCAATTCCGCTTGTGGCTTCAGTCTGTTTACTGAGCACGATATATAGCATGACTTTACTTGGATGGGGATTAAGCTGATCGTGCGGTAGTTCTTGCACAGTTGTAATGAAATTATGCAAATATGTTATTTTTATCACTGTCCACAGGAATGTAATTAACTGTCTTTTTGTTGCTGGTTTTCGCTATTATGGCTATTGTTACCTATGACCCAATGGATGGTCGTCGTCGCACCTACAAGTTTTCCAGATGAGCTGTCCGTTGGTTCCTCTCCCGTAGCTCGCTGGTATTAGTGGTAATCTCAGGACTGTCCACTCTTTGATTTTTGTCCTGCTACTTTTTTTTTTTCTTACCTCTCTTCCTGCTGCCTTGTATCATGTCATGTATTGCCCGGCAGAATGGTCTTTGCGAGCCCGTCGGATCTTGTGATGTATCCGTGCCATTTAAGCTTCCTCCTTCATGGTGACGGTAGTAGGAGGTCGTCGTGGAGGCCAATGGCTTTGGTGATCTTTCGGCTGACCTCAACGTTCATATTGTGTTCAGTGTATGAGATGCCAAGTAGCTTTCGGAAACGTCTCATTTCCACATCTTAGATCTTTTGGAGCTCTGCAGTTAGAGTCCACATTTCGCAAGCATAGGAGAATGCTGCACAAAGATTTTGACGCGCTGTTAACACTGAAACTTTTTTTTCTTTTTCGTTTTTCTTTTTTTTTGTGTTTGGCAGAGAAAATCACTTGCAATGCCCTCCGACTCTTCCAGTGAGCCCCGCTGAGTGCCTCCAGATTGGTAGCTTCCGGGAATGAAGAAAATCAGGGGACCTAACTTGTGTTTCACTCTCCTCACTGGCTCTCCTGAACAAGGATTTTTCATCATGAAGTTGGGGGGAGTGAAGTGAAACACGACCACTGACACTAGAATGAGATAGTAGTGTCTATGAACACGACGAATGGTCCCGTCGTGACCTGAAAGGGGTCAGCCCGATACTCCCCCGTGTGTCGACACGGGGGAGTATTGACGCGGGGGAGTATCGACACGGGGGAGTATCGACACGCTCCCTTGTAACCCGGAAGCGATATCAAGGGTCATAACCCGACCAATCTGGTAGAGGGTGCCGTTTACGAAGACACGTTGCATGTAAACAACGAGGGGAGGAAGCAGACGACTGAGGAACGAAGACTAAGAAGTGTGTATCTGACCGGTAACGACACACGGTAACATAACGTAAGCTTCTGTGTGCGCCCTATCCACGCCACCATATGGGAAGACCTTGCCCGCGCAAGCGAGCAAGAAGGGAGATTTACGTAGTTGTTGGGAACGACCCTGCACTGAGTCTGGTAAGTTTCAGTTCAGTTTCAGTAGCTCAAGGAGGCGTCACTGCGTTCGGACAAATCCATATACGCTACACCACATCTGCCAAGCAGATGCCTGACCAGCAGCGTAACCCAACGCGCTTAGTCAGGCCTTGAGAAAAAAAAAAAAAAAATATATATATATATAGATCTAGCTTACATAAATAAATAAATAAATAATAATTATGATAAAAAAAAAGAGGTAGTAGTAATGAAAATAATGATACAATAATAATAATAATAAATAAATAATTAGATAAATAAGAAAACAATGATGATAAATAAGCAAATAAATATAAAACATGAAGACACACATTCACACATACACCCACACATGCATAACAGATATGCCCCCCAAACGCAGTTTCACAGATATGAAAGCACAGTCAAATACATATAAACGTACATGAGCTCCAACACACACACACACACACACACACACACATACACCACAAATTACCCTGCACCTCCTCTACCCCCTCCTCCACACACTCATTTCTAGTCTATGTATCGCAGCTTCCACGGCACACACACACACACACACACACACAGCACACACAAACATGCACACGCACACACACACACACAGAGATGAACGCTTACTTGTGCAAGCACACACACACACGCCCATATCTCCCACCCCCAACCCCACACACATTTTTACAAAGATATGTATATAATATATACGTTCCAATATCCTGTTGCTCCCACAGCGTAGGCATGCATACACTCACATACCTCATCCTCTACCTCACCTCCCTGCACCCCCACCTCCCCCTCACACACACACACACACAACACACACACACACACACACATGCACAGAACTCTCCTGACACTTGTGTACATTTACACTCTCACGCATGCACAAACGCACTCAAAAACACAGACCCACACATACACACAAACTGGTAAGTAACAGTTGACTGTGCAGAGAGAGTGTCTTAATATTATTATTAGAAGTACTGTTGTGTATACGCCTGTGTGGACTTAAAGTGTGTCCGAAAATTACACTAAACACTTTAGTCCGTTACCCATGGAAACACAGCCATCCTGAACAACAAATAGTGTTGAATCGATATTATTCGTATCATACAGTTTAATATAGATCGGGATACTGTAACATGTCTTGTGAATTTTGAACTTTGATATCGAATTTTTGCTCAAGAAAACGTCAGTGCATTCAGACAATAAATTATATATGTTACACCACATCTGTTAAGCCGATGCCTGAAAGCAGGGTAACCCCACGCGCTAAGTCAGGCTTTGACTTGAGGGAAAATAAAATGAAATGAAATAAGAGATAAATGAGTGAATGAATGAATGAATGAATAAATAAATAATAATTAAACAAATAAAGGAATGAATAAGCAAACAAATAGATTTTTTTAAAAGAAGATATTAGGGAAAAGGAAAGAAGATAATGTGAATGATAATATGAATAATGATAACATGTAGTAGTATTAGTAGTAGTAGTATAGGAACTGGCAAGTCATCTGCCTAGACCTCTGGTCATTTTTATGTCCCCATCAAATCTTCATCTTCATTTCTTCCATTTTATTTTATTCATTTTCTTCTTTTGTTTGTTGTTGTTGGGCATGGTACAGCAAGTACATTTATCAAGGAATAGATAAATAATTTAAACACATGGACACACTCACAGACACACACAGAGACACATACACACACACACACATGGAAAAAATATGCTGTCTCAGATATATGACAGCAAAATAAATCTACACTGGTGCAGCACTGTACATAAAAGCATATGAGTCCTGACACAAACTGCTCACACACATACATTATATTATGTAGTTTGTGTACACATGTTTTGAGCACAAAATTAGGAATGCATTTACTAAATTAGATGCGTACGAGAGACAGACAGAGATAGATTACAAGAGAAAATTCTTTATTCATGAGGATAATAGATATATGATAAATGAAAATTGTTTGGTGTGTGTGTGTGTGTGTGTGTGTGTGTGTGTGTGTGTGTGTGTGTGTGTGTGTGTGTGTGTTAGGCGCTGTAACAATGATATAGTATGTCTGATAGCAGTCTACCTAACTGATTTTAGACTGCTGGGAAACAAACTTGGCATGACTGATCAACTCCAGATGTTTGAATCATTGGCAAATGTGGAATATATATACTAAATTAGATGTGTATGAATGAGAGAGAGAGAGAGAGAGATTACAAGAAAAAAATCTTTATACATGAGGATACATAGATATTTATTAAATGAAAGAGTTGTTTGTTTTGTTCGTGTGTGTGTGTGTGTGTGCATGTGTGTGTGTGTGTGTGTGTGTGTGTGTGTGTGTGTGTGTGTGTGTGTGTGTGTAAGTTTCTGTAACAATAATATAGTATGACTGATAGCAGTCTACATAACTGATTTCAGACTGCTGGGAAACAGACCCTGGCCTGACTGATCCACTCCAGTGGTTTGAACCATTGGCAATAATATTAATTGCCTTGAAAATGTTCAGTATTGTGCAAACTACTTTGGTGTAGTACGTGCTTGTGTGGGGTGGAAGAGAAGTGGGATTTGTTCCAGTATAGTGACATTATTGTAATACAATTTGTAATATTATGTAGTTTGTGTACAGATGTTTTGAGCACAAAATAGTTTCAAATGTGGAATATATTTACTAAATTAGAGGTGTAAGAGAGAGAGAGAGAGATTACAAGAAAAAAAATCTTTATACATGAGGATACATAGATATTTATTAAATGAAAGAGTTGTTTATTGTGTTCATATGTGTGTGTGTCTCTCCCTCCCTCCCTCTGTGTGTGTGTGTGTGGTGTGTGTGTGTGTTTGTGTGTTTGAGGTTCTGTAACAATGATATAGTATGACTGATAGCAGTTTACATAACTGATTTCAGACTGCTGGGAAACAGACCTTGGCCTGACTGATCCATTCCTGGGGGTTGAACCATCTTGTCTATGGAATGTAACTGAACTTTATTTCATATATTTCTTATATGAAATTGAATCCTTTTCCATTTAAAACAAAAAGCAAGTTTGAGTTTGAACAATTATTTGAAACAAATAGGCATGCACATTGTTAATATCTATATTTACTTTTTCACACTGTTCACTTTTTTTCAACAATTAGAAGCTTACAATTCAGTAATTAACAGTTTTTGTTTTTTATACATAGTAAAAAGCTCACTGTTCAGTTACATCTTATGTATTTCTATAAATATATCTATAAAATGTAACTGAACAATATTTATCATTTGAATTTTGACTTTCATGTGTGAGCATTCATTTCTATCAGAGAAAAGACTCGCTTATTCTCGAAAACTGTTTATCAGTATCCAAGACGGTGACCTTACAGTAAATTTTAATTCTTCTGTGTAAACCATCACCACTGTGTGGCCTTGAGACAAGTTGCCACTCAAATCAGTACACACACAGACACACACAGACACACACAGATACACAGACACACATACAGACACACACAGACACACAGACACGCAGAGTTTATACGTAGATATATAGTTTATATATCAGAGATTGAGAGATGGTTCAAGTTATGCAGGCTGCATAATTGTGGTCTACCACTAGCCCAGATCTCATTGAATACACAAACTTCTGTTTCAGGCACATGTACACAGTGAACAGTTTAAGAAATGCATTTGGAAAATTGATGTTTCTGTCAAAAAAAAATTGTGACAGTCATTAAGGGGTTTATAAAGTTAGATGCAGTTTTACATTGTAAAAGAAAAAAGAACTGAAAAAAAGGAAATACATGGATAATGTGATAAAGCACCTCTGCGGGTTCTTAATAATGCTGATTAGATTGGCTGCATATAGCATCATTGTTTGCCAAAAATTCATCATTTCATCATGTCTACCAAAAAAAAACAACCAACTTTTCAAGATCTGAAGTGGTCCCTCGGTCAATTTTTGTGAACAATCAAGCTGCATGTGTTGAGTTCATGACACAACCCAGTGATAGTCATCATGTTTGGAATCACATTCATTCTGCTAGCTGTTTCAGTGCCCCAGGATTAGGCCTACGTTATTTCAGTCCCTGTTCATTCAGGCCTTTGATACATTGTGTTTCATCCCCAGGTAGCACTAGAAAAGAAAGCAAACGACTAAGACTTTCATTTGGAACCACTTGAAAAAAAAAAAGATAAATAAAAGAAGTCCATCTGCTTTCCGCATTGACTTACCTTGTCGCACCTAATGAAGCAAAAATATCTTTATTTTCATTTTATTTTGTGTGTGTGTGTTTTTGATTAAAAAAAAAAAAAAAGTGGAGGGGGAAGTTGATGAGTGGTACTCTCATTAATTTTCTGTGGAAAAGTGCAGAGAATGGGATAAATGTAAACTTTTTTTATGTTGATTGAACTATTCTATGTTCTGCAAAGCAAACCACCACATCTAATCTTTTTTTCTTTTTTTTTTTTGGTGTTGTTTTTCCTTCACAGCAAATCAAAACAATGTTTTCAACTTTTCCACTCAACTTTCTGCTCAGCAAAGAGGGAGCCATTTTCACCGCTATGCTTGCAACCTCTGCTCTCAAATATGTTTCGCTGCAACGTGTTCGCGCAGCGCGAGATCAGGAGTTCACCTTGGTGGGTCATGTGTCCGAACTCACTGTTTATCCAATCAAAGCCTGCGGAGGAGTAGATTTACAGTCTGCACAAGCTACCGACGTGGGACTGTATGCTGATGGCTACTACGATAGGTGGGGGTTGAATGAAATTAACATTGTTTTGTCATTGTTGGTGGTAGTTGTTTTATCGTATTGATTTATCTGGAAGCGAGGTGGAGTAAGGGAGACGTATATGAGTAGAGGATGAGACTGCGAATTGTGTGCCAGTGTGTATGTGTATATTTGTCGTGTGTGTGTCTGTGTGCGCACTCACACTCGTGTCTGTGCGTGGGTGCTTGCATGTTTTATAGTGTCCAAGACCATTACCTCAACCAGTAAAACAATGCACAAACCAGATGAATGATACATATATATACATAATATATACATACGGCATCACCTTAAACAAGTTATTTCTCTCCTCCACATCCACTCGTGGAACTATGCTCACAGCCGTGGAGCACACATTCACACCTTCACACGCACCTGTCTAATATCACTTACAGTGAAAAGACGTTAAACTAAAGAACGAATGAACGAACACACACCCGCTCACACTCACACGTGTGCTCACACGCAAGCACAAACGACATTGCTGATTAGTTTCACTATTTGTTTGTGTGCCCTTTTTTTGAAAGCATCGGGCAGAAATGTTTACCTAGATATTATAGAATCCGCCCGAACTCCATTAAATTCTACCTATTGTTTTCTGAAAAAAATACCACCTAAAGGATACTGTAAAAACTTAAATCCTTGGTTTCTGCTGTATGTAGCTGTTTTCATTAATTTTTTGTCTATTGATACAAGTTTTTTTGTTTTGTTTGTTTGTATTATGAGTGAAATAGTACTTGTCAATGTGTATATCAAGTGATTGAATGAATGAGCCTACTTCTTGTCTTTGACTCTTTTTATATTTATAGGATGTGTGTAAAAGATGAACGTATGTAATGTTTCAATGCCCCCAGGGCGCACACGAAATAAACTCCTTGCCTTGCCTTGCCTTGCCTTGCCTTGCCTTGCTTTGGCACTGACCCTGTCCTGGTCACTAATTCATCAGTCCACTGAAATGCCCATTTACATATGCAATGTGTACAGAAATAGCTGAAATCTTTAAAAGGACCCATTCATTTGTAAACTCTTCACCCCTTACTTCACCGTGCCATGTGTCTCAGTCAGTGTGTGTGTGTGTGTGTGTGTGCATGCACACATGTTTGTTTACAGTGTGTGAGTGTGTATGCCCCCTCTCCCCACCCCAGTTGCTTTCAGTAATTCAGTCACATGCCTGCCCCCACTCTTTGACTCAGAGGAAAGAACAGGGCTTGTGAGGGGTAATATGTATGAGACGTGTGACAGGGAGATGGCGGGTAGGGAGAGGGGTGCATGAATGGGTGTCAATCATATCATTTGCTAAAACTGATACACATGTGTATACTAAAAGTGATGCACATGCATTTCCATCTGCAGACGCTGGATGATCCAGTCAAAAGATACTGGCAGCTTTGTGAATATGAGAACGCATCCTCGTCTGACCCTTGTGACCACAACTGTCGACGGTGATTGGTTGGTTGTATCTGCGCCGGATATGACTCCACTTCGTCTGCCCAGATACCCCAACCCTACCAAATTCAAACACGTCAATGTTAAGTGAGTTTGTGCAGTATCAATCACACTCAGAGAGACACTGATAGAATGTCAGTTGTTGGCCCATATGATTGTGATTATACATAAATTCATTTTCCTGTTTTGTTATATCAAGACAGGATGTTTTTTATGGTTTGAAACGGTTGCCTCTGTGTGTGTGTGTGTGTAGTAAGTACACACACACACACACACACACACACACACACACACACACACACACACACACACACACACAATTATATCATAGTCCTTACTTTCATGCAGCATCTATGGACAGACCTTACGGACACTGGATGTTGGTTCCGAGGTCAGCGATTGGTTCACGCGGTTCTTACATCAGCCTGTGTGCCTGCTCCATGCCGGGCCTGGCATTGGCACTCGTGATGCCTACTACATACCCTTGAGCTGGGAAACGGAGGCACGAAAAGGGGACAAGGTATGGTGTATTGCATTGTTTTGTCTGTTTTTGTTGTTGTTTTTTCACAACAGATTTCTCTGTGTGTGTTTGCGTGCAGTGTGTGTGTGTGTGTGCGTGCATGTGCACGTGCAGCGTGTGTGTGTGTCCCCACCTATTTCTCTTTCCCTTTCTCTTGATTCTACCCGCCTTTTGCTCGCCCACCCTCAGCTCATCTATTTTCAGATCTTTGATTTTCGTCAGTAACACGTTTCAGTTATCTATCATAACAAAATTCTAACTTGAGTTCACATGTCTATTAGCTTGTAGTCAAAAATCCTTCTTTATGGACATGACTGGATTATGTTACACTTATGAATTTTTATTGTTCTCGCTGTTAACCAACTAATCTCGGCTGCCAGTCTTCCCTTGTTTTTGGATTATGTTACACTTATGAATTTTTATTGTTCTCGCTGTTAACCAACTAATCTCGGCTGCCAGTCTTCCCTTGTTTGTCATGCCTGGTTGCCTTGTTTTGACATTGGGAACAATCTTGTCTTCTTCAAGAGGTGTTGTGATGTCAATGTTCCGAGTCAATGAACGTTGCGTCGTGTGCGACGTTTTTAAGTTTGTGTATGTGTGACTGTAAACTAGTGTTGAGTATTTGATTGGATGTCTGTACAGGGTTATGCATGTAAGTTTTCGTTTTTGTGTAAATACATCAGTGGTTTTTTGGGTTTTTTTACACATGCATTTTTACAGCGAAACTGAGCATATTTTACTGACATGGAACGACGCTATAATTGCTATGGTGATGATGATGGTATCATCATCGCCATTTCTTGTTGCTGTTGTTATTTTAGTTGACGTTGATGTTGCTATTAGTACAATAATTATAATTAAGATATTGATTACGATGATGATGATTATTATTATTATCATTTTACATTGGCAACTAATCTTCTCACACTATGTTGCAGACAGTGTTTGGTCACATGACTGCCTACCTAATGTGTACAACGGCCTCTCTGGCAGAGCTCAACAGTCGCATGGACAATCCTGTTATTATCAGAAACTTTCGTCCTGGCATCGTGGTGGACAACTCCATTCCTTTTGATGAGGTGTGTAGGGGGGGATAGGGAGGGGTGAGGGGGGTGGGTGGGCGGGTTGTGTGTGTGTGTGTGCGCGCACGTGTATGTGTGTGATGGGGTGGGGAGGAGGGTGGGCGCATGTTTCCGTGTGCATGCATGTATGTGCACTCTTCAGTGTGCGTGCTTGTGCTAAGTGTGTGTGTGTGTGTGTGCACATGCGCGTGTGTGTTCCAACTGCATAACCTTTATATGCTTTATCCAGTTTGGCGATATTACACATGCGCATACATGCACGCACACTAACACTGACACACAAACACACGGGCAGACAGTCACCCACACACACACGCACACACACGCACACACACGCACACACACACACACACACACAGAGGCAATGCTTGTTGCACTTTGTAGTGCTGTCATTTTATCTGTCTGTCAAAGATAAAAGTAACCATAACTTTACTTCTTCATTTTTTTTTTTTTTTTAAACTAACAGGACAATTGGGAGGAGATACGCATTGGGTCAGCTGCCAAGTTCCACTATGTTCAACCATGCAGAAGGTGAAATAATTACATTTTGTACGGTGTTAACAATGCACGCCTCATGGTTGACCTCATTGGTTTAATTGCATGTGTTATGCTTTTTGTAAATTTTTATATTTTGTATGTGTGAAGCCACATCTTAAATCGAGGCTAGGAGCGCAAGATATTAACCCCTTGACTGGTGAACAGTGGTAAAATTAAACCAGTAAGGCATGAATTTGAAGAGCAAAAGCTACTTGCAATTCACTCTCACTTGTAACATCAGCAGCCAAGGGGTTAAACACAAAATAGATACTGTGATGCGTGTAGCCTGCAAGTACAGCCTAACTCTAATGCAGCAAAGCGACCTTCGTCACCATGCCTTTCCTATCTCCTCCTTTCCCTACTTTGACCCAGCACAGCAGCTCCCAATCTCCCCACCCTCTCCTTGCAAGAAGAGATGTCTCCTCTGGTACCCCCTCTCAATCTTTTTAGCATTTTTTGTGTGTTTCTGTGTGTCTTTTTTTAAACCCAGCATCACCTGCTTTTCCTGTCAACGATGCAGCAGATGGAAAACGCAGCAACCGCCCACAAAATGAGAAAAAAAAAAGAAAGAAAAAAAAGAAAAGAAAATCACCAGAATGCTGATGTTGGCAGCTACACATCAATTGGCATACATATAGATAAATGAAAGGTATATGTATTGCAGAACCAAGTTCCAGACTTTGTTCTTTACGTGTAGCATCAGAGATAGAACGAGAGATGGAGACTGAAAGGTGGGGGGGTTGGGGGGCCGGGGGGGGGGGGGGGCGAGTAATCTGTTCTCATCGCGCTTGAACTAGAGCGGAGTAATGTAGTATTTCAGTGTAAAGTTCATCACTATCATGTATGTGTCAATACAGATGTCCCATTACGACGGTGGACCCAAATACTGCTGAGGTCAATGCAAAGAGCCAGCCTTTGGCAACGCTTAGAAAGTAAGTATGGTGTTATTTTGGGTTTTTTTGTATTTGTTTGTTGTTGTTTTTGTTTTTGGTTTGTTTGTTTTAAATTATTTTCTTCTTATCTTTTTTTTAAAACTTAGATAATTAACACTGTAATAATCATGTTGATTGGAATTGATGTGTGGTTAGGTCAGTATATTTGAATGTGTGCCTTCTTGGAGTTGCAGTGACAGAGGTAATAACATCACTTTTGAACGCAAATTGTGGTACTTATTGTGGTGTTTGTGTGTGTTTCACACACCCACGCATATCCATTCCCCCCTCTCCACCCCCCCACACACCCCACACTCATGCATATTGGAGAGCTCCAGACCTGACAACCTGTAGACATAACCAGCGTGTATCACAGGAACATGCAAACATGATGTGATAAAACGATCCAGATTCACAACAGCAACTGCAACTGGTAGAGACAGGAAGAAACAGCGGTTTAATTTTGCTGCTGTTGGGTATCTCCTCAAATACACACATTATCTCTCTCTCTCTCTTCTTTCCTCATGCACACACAATATTTACCATTTTTAGTAAATTACTGCATGCTTTAGTGTTCAGAAAAAATCTCTGGTTATCTGCTGAATTATGTCACTTCTTTTGATAGATTTGCAAGGGAGATCTGCGATATGAGAGAAGGGGTGGCTGCTCGGTAGATCTACGAGAGACAAAGCGGGTGCAAGAGAAAGGTGGAATCTACAATATATCTGCAAGAGAGGGGGTCCATGATAATTCTGGGAGAGAAAGGGGGAGGGGAGGGGAATGTCTCCAACAGATTTAAGAAAGAGAGAGAGGGAATACATCAGGCAAATTGCACAGCCTAACTCTGCATAAATGCCACTGTCGTGAGTCAATTTCGTTCAGCATAACACCGTCTGGTTCGCTTTTTCAATGCTTAAAAATGCGTTCAAACATGTTTCATTTCATTTTTGGGTGGGGAAAGTTCGGTCAGACTTAAATCTGGCATTTCTTCCAAATTTGTATCCTATTTTACAGAAAGAGGTGATACATTAATTGAAAAGTTACCCATCATTGGGCAAGATGCTCATTTATAGACGGTGTGTCGTGCATAACATGTGGCTCGAGTATGAGGTTTGACGAAGGTTATTACGCACATATATGACGCTGCTCGTCACCGTATCCGCTGTGATATAATGATCTGGAGCTCCCTATTGCCATTAGTCTATCTTGGTTTTGACTGGGGTTTTGTTTGATTGTTTTTTTACGTTTGTTTGTTTGGTTTCTTTTGTATATCTGTTTACTAACATCAAAGCCTTTCAACAGGTATCGCAAAAACTCCCAATATGGACATGCTCCATTGTTTGGAGCATACATTTCACTGGACTGTCAAGGACCAATCAAAGTGGGCGACCCTGTCTACGTCATCAGGCGACAATCTCCAGCTTTCTAAATGCATACACTGACTGGACCAAACCATCCTGTAGCACACCACGAAACAGCTTGAGGTGACCGTGTCGCGCACGCGGCACCATATTACTCCCACAACTTTCTAAGTAAGCGAGAAAGCGAAACAGAAACATGCTGTGTTAGCTGCCATTAATAGCTCCAGATAACCTACGAAGGCGGAAGGAGAGAAAGGAATCACATTTTCAACGCTATTCCGTTGGGTTGTTTGTTTGTTTTTACAATGTCATTGTGTAGTGAAAGAAAATGCATGTGTTTTCTTTTTCTGAATTTTTGTCTTCATTCCTTGATTTTCTTCTTCTTGCTGTCATTGTCATCGTCATTATCATAGTGTTAATGATATTGCTCTTGGGTTTATTCCCAGTTGCCGCTCTTGTGTCAGTCCTCATGTTTGCTTTTGTGTATCTTGAAGGAAAATGAGTTTTCTTTTTATCATTTTTATGCTAATATAGTTCTTAGACTAAATTTGTGGTTACTGTTTGTCATGTTGTCAGCTTTGCACTTCTATCAGTTGTGTATAATATACAGAATATATACATATATATATATATATATGCATACATGTGTGTGTGTGCACTTTAAGTGTTTAAAAAAAAAAAATCACATTATATAAATAAATATTCTATAAATCAAAATACATTGTGCGTTGCACGAAAAATGTATTTACACTGAACATGCTCATGCGGTGCATTTGTATGTATCTGTGTCTGTGAGTGTTTTAGCGTGTTTGTGTCTGCATGAATACCAAATGTTTCTGTACATATTTGTCTCATTACAAGCACATGTGTGTATGCATTGACTCACTTGCAATTTCTTGAGCTGATTTTTTTTCTTCTTAATTTTCCACCGCTTTCAGAATTCCCCATAAACAGCCTGAACGACTGAAACAATGACTTGTGAAGATGCAGAGACAACTTCTATCCATCTTATACACACACCACAGGAGAAATATATATACACATGTACCTCCTCACAATCCCCACCCCCACCCTCCCCCCCAACACACACAGAGACAGAGGCAGCTTTGACGCTGCCATGATCAAAGACTGAGATAAGGAAAGTCTTGAACAGGCCTGTTACGTGGTCACATGAACACACACATACACAAAGGTGGCATGGACGACACCATATTACATATGCCTTGATTTTAGAATGTGTGTGTGTGTGTGTGTTGCCTGCAACACTTTCATTTTCAGAAACAATTCTCATCCATTTACATGTTCATAATTCATTTTTGCCTCAACCGCTACATTCAGTCAAAGATTATTTTAAGCAACTGAAGACCACTCTGTTAGGGTTTTCTTTTCCACTTTTTTGTCATAACTGGCATCTGGTAATGCAAAACATGGAACACATTTAAAATGCTTTTTAAATGAAATTTATTCATAGCTGACAATCATTTCATTAGTAATATCATTTACTATGAACAGTTACAAAATACTATTAACAATAAGAGACAAAAATAGTCCCCTCATCCAAGTGTGATTATTGGAATTTTGCATGGCATAAACAGACGTAAAAGAAATATTGATTTGAATAAACAAACAAACCTGAAAATCATGGTGCGCCAAAAATCACCATTTAAAATCACAACCATGTTTTCTAAATTCAGGCCATGCACACAAAGCCATACATGTATGCAAACACACACACACACACACACACACACACACACACCACAAAATTAAATAGTGTGAATAAATATGAATAGTTTAAATACAAATGCCAACAATTATAATTCAAAAGTTACATATCCATAAAAGACATACACACAAAAATACATACTTACACCTAACATCACTATCCCCTCTTTTCTTACAAAAAAGGAACATAAATATTTAACATTTGGACGGAGTGGACAATAATGTTTCAATAGCTTATACTCAGTTTGCACACATTCAAATAATGTGAACAAATCTTTCATAAAAACAATACACATTTTCTACACTCTGCTTATTTTTCCTTTCCCTACTGAGTCAGAAATGTTTTGAGAAAAAGCAAAATGAGCATTAACATTGTACCCATGCAACTTAGGTTTGTTGACCTGGAAATGATCTTAACAATATAGCAGCACAAATGAAAAAAAAAGCTGTCTTGGAAAAACACATGCTACCTGACCTCTGCTGCTTTATGTGATTTGTTAAAAGAAAAACAACAATAATACCTATAAACAAACATTATAGAAAAAAAAATATTTTCAAAAAAGCCTACCACAATGTTTACTTTCTAAAATTCCAGCAGTAGAATACTTCAATAATGTTTGTTATAATACGTTAGTGATAATCTGTAATTAACAGAACACTGTCTTGATACTTTTTTTCTTTTTCCCATGGACTTCAAGGGATCATGCAACAACACTTCCTGATGACAAATCATCAAATAACTGAAAGATCCCTGATAACCAGCAAGGCTAGCACGTGAATATGTTTTTGCAGAGTGGACTTCTTTAACTAGTATAAAAAACAAATACAATCATTACAAAACATAAAATAACGTTCTCCAACTGTGTAAGTATGAAACCACTCAAGATATGTGTCAATCAACTATAGAATGAATTTTGTAACTGTTGATACATTAAGAGCCTTGCAAACATAAAGCAGTGATAATATGGCTACAATATAGAGCAGGAAACATTAAATCCAGTGGATACAAATAATGGAAAGAAGAAAAAAAAAAAAGGTGGACGGAAACATTGCATTCCAATATGAAATTTAATATAAATTCAATTTTCGAAACTGTGTGAAGACTGCCAACAAAAGATTTCATTACCTTCACATCAATTTCAATTTCAAACCCTCTGTTACTGTGCATCCCATTTTTCAATGAATGAAAAAAACTTGGATTGAAACACTGGTTTGGTCTGTAACAGATTATCTTATTTCATAGTAGTTGTTTTTTTTTTCTGTTTTTTGTTTTGTTTTTTAAGAAAGGGAAAACAACAGAGTTTACAAGGAACTTCCTGTTCCTGCTTTTTATTTTCTCTGAAGATAAATGGAAACTTATCAATTTGGTAATCTCATACAAATTACATCTCTGTGTGCATTATCCAAGATGAAAAACAAGTCCATTTCTGTCATGACATTTGAGCTATTAAAAAAAGAAAAAAAAGTAAAATATCAATATTCTCAGTTGCTGAATTAACTTTAAATGTACAAGGCACACTATCAAGTACATTAAAAACAGACAACAGCATCCAAGCATGCAAAACATTCTTCCACTAACGTAGTGGGGTTTCAAGAACACATAAAAAGAACTAACGAAGCTGACATCAAAACATCTTGCTCACTAGAAAGGAAAATGTATACATAATCACAAACACACCCTGTTCTAAGGTACTTCTGAAATAAGGCAGTACAATATTCAAATAGCAGGTTGGAAGCATCGATGAGCAAATGACTCTTGTGGAATACAACACCAACACACACACACACACACACACACACACACACATACTGACATCCACCCTCACACTGACACAGCAAGTACAAATGTACATGCACACTCACACATAAATACAATACAAACGTATCATCATACACAAGCTCAAAACCATGAATCAGATCTACATGTCATAAGAATGCAAACACAAAACTGAAGATAAAATATCACCAGTCTCTCTGCTTTTGATATACGCTGAATGCTGAATCAGCATCCAAAAGTTACACTAGTGTTCCTATGGTCGGCTTTCATCACCAGGCACTGAAGGTATCACGAATGTAAAATGTATCAGGAGACCTGAACCCACGACAATGCTGAATACAGAGTACTGTTACACACTATCATTCTCCTGCAGGTGCCCTTATCTTCTGCGTTCAAACTCTCGGTGGATCCACTCTGAGTCTTGGTAGTAGCGTGGGTCTCCCAGCTTCAGCGCTGTTCGCTTGTAGAAGTAGTAGTGCAGTACAGCGCCTGAATAAGAAGACAACAAACTGAGAAACAGGAAATGATTATCTCCGGTCATCTTTCAAGACAGAGGAGAAAATAAGACACTGTTTCAAACAGCTCATATTACTTATGGGAGCTTGTTCAAAAGCTTAATGCATTGTTCACACAAGTACATTATCTTCCACCATTGGTTTAAAAAAAAAAAAAAAAAAGAAGAGAAAGAGAGGCAATCATAATGTTTAATCAATGTATACATAAACGGTGAATACTTGTACTTACATGTACGCTGTATAATGAAGAGGGCTTGGTAGCCTTTATTGTCCCACATGAACTTGTCAATGTCTCCCCACCTCCTTTCCTGTGTGTGGAAAAAACAACAACAAAAAACATGACTCTAAAAGATAAACTATTTAAATGACAGATACATCAGATGTCTATGTTTATACAGTTTTATTGTGACAGATTACATGAATGTCAATGTCACCAATACACATGGCAATTCAAACCAACACAGTTGTATGCATACTCAATTTCCAATTGTCTGAAAAGTGTTTTTTGTCCTTAATGTTTTGTTTTGTTGTTGTTGTCATCTTTTTTGTTCTCCTCTGTTCCAATATTGCTATTGCTGTCTGTATGTGAACTTCACATTAAATTGAGAAATGATAAAAGTTTTAGACTGAACAATATCAAAGGCATAAGATATCAGAAGCTATGACTGAAATCAATAATTAGAAGACAAAAGAAAAGAAGAAAGCTAATAATATCAAGATGATAAAGAACTATAAGAAACCAAAACCAAGACACTGATTCAATCAATAGTTGACAAGTCGTTTGAACTACTGAAAAACGTTTTGCAAAAGTCCCTCAACAATTTTATATATGTATATTTTCAAGAGCAAACACTGAACAAAACCACAGCAACACACATGACCTCAGTTGATCTTTCCAGTTCAAATACAAACATTCAGCACTGCCAACTACTGTACTTTTATACCAACCTGCAAAAATATTCTTGAGTATCTAAAAATAATTCAACAAACACTTTAGGAATATTCTATGCTGTATTTTTATGTTTACCTCACTTGCCTTACATTATGAATTAAAAGCTCATTAATTCTTATAATCTGGTGTCCAAACTACTTTTTTTTTTTTTAACGTGGAAGATGTAAGTACTAAATAATTTGAAGTTAATTACACCTTTCCCACACAGGATCATCACACTATCAAAATGAAAAAGGGGGTTAAACATTAAAAAAAAAAAACAACCCAACACATGTTAAAATATTACAACAAAATCTCTTTGTTTCACAACTTATCTCAAGGCCTATTACACTGAAATCTGTCAGTGCTTTAAATACATTTCAAACTGTGTAAATAAGCCACCACATCATACAAAAAACAATTCATTAAGAATTAAACCATCTGTACTACCATTCCCACAACTCAACACAAAGTCCACACTGGTTAGTTATTTAGTAAACCAATGGTGCCATACAGCTTCAGGTTTGTATAGAATCCATTAAGAAATAACTAAAGCTGATCACTACCTATACAAAAACTCCCAATCAAAGGCACTCAAAGGACAATGAATAACAATTGTTTTGTATGCTAAGGCAACCAAACCAGACATAAATGAATCCCTGAAAACCGTTTAGTTTGTCTCTAAACAAAATGGAAACAAGTTAATCCCTGAAAACCAATTATTTTGTCTCCATCCAAAACAACGAGAAACAAATCCTTTCAGATCTGTCCTGCCTGAACCAAAAAAAAAAAAAAAAAAAAAAGCAAAAGAAACCCCTTTTCCTCAGTCAGCCATAATCTCAACATACATCACACACAAAAAAAAAACATACTTCCATTGCTACACGTCTTTGCTGGGAGAGAGAAACAATGTTTAACACTTAGGTTAGTAATAATAAAGGCAAGTCTAATCAAATGATTTTGCTCAGAGCTTTGCAATTAGAACAGTTCCAATTTAAACAAATAAAATAATATATATATATATATATATATATATATATAAAGATTTTATTGGTGTGATATATGTTGTGAGAGAGTGCAGGCGCACAAGCCTTCATGCATGCATGTGTGTGTGTGTGTGTGTGTGTGTGTGTGTGTGTTTGCATTTTACTTATAAACACGATTTATTTTATGGATGTTCTAATATACCGGATGTCTTTATTTGTTTACACTGTTGTGCAATACATTATTGTCTAACGTGTGTATGTTTGTGTGTGTGTGTGTGTGTGTGCATTTTACTTATAAACACGATTTATTTGATGGATGTTCTAATATGCTGGATGTTTTTATTTGTTTACATTGTTGTGCAATACGTTATTGTCTTAACATGTGCATGTATGTGTGTGTGTGTGTGTGTGTGTGTGCATTTTACATTTATATACAATCTATTTGTTGGATTTTTTTGTGTGTGTTAAACATTGTTGTACACTTCCTTGTCTTTACACGTATGTGGGAGAGGGGGGGGGGGGGGTGAGGGTGAGAGTTAAATATTTATATTTTATTTGCTGGATGTTTTCTGTCAGTATACATTGCTGTGCAATATTTTATTGTCTTAATGTGTGCGCATGTGTGGGGGTGTGGGGTTGTTTTAGTCAGCTACTGAGAATTTTTATATGACTTGTTTTAGTGTATTGTATGGTACATATGTTAATTTTTATGTTGGTGTCTACAACGAGCCTGTGATTGCACACGTTAATTTCCATGTGGATTAATAAAGTGTTTTTGAATTTGAATTTGAATTTGAAACGTGTGTTGATCCAACAAAAGAAGCAAATTTGACAAATTATAACAAGACACTGCATCAAAAGTAATAATAACAATAATGATAATCCAATCCACACAGCACCCTCATGCTCAATTGTGCTGTACAGTGTAAAACCCAGTGAGTAAAATATACATTTAAACACAAAATGAAAAACCAACATCCGTAAACTTACAGACATTCAGCCAAACACAAAACAAATTCAGACACACACAAATCCACACACACAACACCACTCTCACCACACAAATCACACACCACAATACCCAAACAATGCACATTCCACATATCGCAGCATCCAATACCAATAGTGATACCATAATACTTAAAACAACATCACAATACTTAAAAACTGGTCTCATGCATCACATGCTAAAATCACAATACCTAAAACCACTGTCATCCTCTCCCCAAACAAACACAGCAGCATAATATCTAAAACCAATCACAATACTTCACCCAGTACAGCCAGTTTGCTCCCCTGATCCTCCCCACAAACTACCCATTTATAAGGGTTAGTTTAAAAAAAAAAATTGCAAACAAAAACCAAATAAAAACATATATGATATGTTAAAAGTTCTGAAATGAAAATTTTCAAATTGATCAGTAACACAATGAGGTAGTTGGGCATAAAATATATAGCTTTCTCCCTTATGCTATCCGTTTTGTTTGAATTTTTTTACACACTGATGAATAAAAAACTAATATAGGAAAGCACAATTGAGTTGGAAACAACTTGAATTCAGAACATTCTAAAGCCCCTATCACACTCCTTTGTCTGGCACAGTTGCCTGCTTTGTGACTGGGAAGAAACAGCGTCAGATGCCATTGCTGACACGCACTGTTCACGTGGAACAGTCCTGAAAAAAATTACTCTTCTGCTTGCGAGCAAAGCAACACACTTAGCATTTATTGGGATACAGTGGAGAGAGGAACGGTCAGCTGAGATATTTTTTAGCTTATAACATAATGAAAATTAGGTACCATTAAAAAAATTCAAAACATTATAAAGCCTCGATTGGGCTCCTTCGTCTGAAACAGTTGTAAACAGTAGGGCCTTGATTGGGCCAGATATTTTAGATACGATGCTTTCACTGTTTCAGTCACAGGCTTCGGTTCATGTAAAATCAACACAATGGGACTTGTTCACTGCAAACTCTGTCAGGGGGCAAAGGTTAGTCATCATTCTATTAGTGACTGCAGCTCTCAAGCTTTGTTACAATTGAAAAGTGGTCTTTTTAACATGACCCCTCGATGTCAAATAAAGTCGCCTATAGCAGTGCACTGTCTAGTCAACTAAAGTCACCTATGACAGTGAAAGAGTTAAACAGATGAGTCTTGAAATTGGTTTTGAAGATGAAAATGGACTGGGAGTGTCTTAATACATATGGCAAGGCATTCCACTGGACAGGGGCAGTAAATGCAAAGGATCTTTTGACTGAAGGACTTTGACGGGCGCAATAGCCGAATGGTTAAAGCGTTGGACTTTCAATCTGAGGGTCCCGGGTTCGAATCACGGTGACGGCGCCTGGTGGGTAAAGGGTGGAGATTTTTACGATCTCCCAGGTCAACATATGTGCAGACCTGCTAGTGCCTGAACCCCCTTCGTGTGTATATGCAAGCAGAAGATCAAATACGCACGTTAAAGATCCTGTAATCCATGTCAGCGTTCGGTGGGTTATGGAAACAAGAACATACCCAGCATGCACACCCCCGAAAACGGAGTATGGCTGCCTACATGGCGGGGTAAAAACAGTCATACACGTAAAAGCCCACTCGTGCGCATACGAGTGAATGCAGAAGAAGAAGAAGACTGAAGGACTTTGCCTTAACAGAGGGAATTTGTAGAATGCGACTGTCTGATGGTGAACACAGTTTGTCTTGTTGGAATGTGAATAGTTATGAGATCAGAAAGACAGTTTGGTGAAGAAGAAAGCGCGAAAGCAATATGTGGAGAGTTTATATTCAATCCTGGACTGTATCCTCAACCAGTGGAGTTGTTTCAGAAGAGGCACAATTTGGTCACTCTTGGTCACAAGACAGGCAGCTGAGTTTTGGACTTTCTGCAGTTTATGAACAATGCAGCGTGGAGAACCAGCAAGCTGAGAATTACAATAATCCAATTTTGAGAAGACTAACGCACAAACGAGAGATTTGGTTGTATCAACAGACAGGAAGTGACGAATAGAAGCAATGTGGCAGAGTTCTGTGTATGCTGACTTACAGACATTAGAAACATGCTTGTCCATGGACATATCACTTGAGAGAGTGATACCAAGATTTTCTGCATCTACTGTGAAGGGGATGCTTATCTCACCTACGCATATAGTAGTGAGTGCTTTGTCTTGGAAAGATGATCTTAAAGACTTAATCAGCAGTGCTTCTGTTTTCTTGTCGTTCAGCTTTAGAATGTGTTTACCCAGTATTTAATGCGTGAAATGTATGTCTGCATGTCTAATATGGCTGTAATGTGCAATAACTTGTGCAGTGTGTGTGTGTGTTTGTGTGCGTGTGTACAGAAATATAGATGCAGACATCACAATGTAAGTATGTGTATTTGCATGTGAATGTATGCACACAAAGCAATGGTGTACATATTGTATGTATACATGTTCACTGGCATAAAAGTTTTACACACTGGCATGATCGCATAAACCTATCACACATTATCATTGTAAATAAAGCATAAATGTGGTCTATATCATGCATGTATGTAAACTGAGCACATCAATATAAATGCATGAACTATTGATGGGCCTAAAACAATAAGCACATACACAAACAAACAAAAAACATAATGGCTTACACACAAAAATGCACATTCACATGTATACTGAAGATGCGCTCACACACACATACACTGACCATAGTCCAGACATGCAGGCCAAGACAGAGGGAGAAGTAGATGAAGGTGATGCAGATGGGGGCCTTGAACTTGCTGACCAGAATGCTGACAAGGCCTGCCTGGAAGATGAAGGTGTTGAAGAACAGCAAGAAGATGATGATGACGGCAAATACGATGCAGATGTCCTGAACCCTGCAACAAAAATCACAATATATCTGCTGCACAGAGGAAGACCCGAGTAATAATGCTATTTAACACTCACAACAGTGATGGTACCGAGAAAAGCATTCATTAACGTAGTGCAGACAAATGGACACAGTTTATTTCTGAATACATAATTTAATTTATCTCTCTCTCTTATACGAACCTAACTGACAGCAGGTGTCTGCATGCCTTCATACTGACTGACCCATGACCTTTATTTTCTGACCCCTTATGTTCAGCTGCCAGGGGTCATTTGGCCCTTAGTTTTTCCTACCAATCTGAAGACATTTTTTTTATTCCACCATTTAGGCAGCCATACTACATTTTCAAAGGGGTGCACGTTAGGTATGTTCACGTTTCCATGGGATATGGGATCTTTAATACATATAATGAATATTTGATCATCAGCATGCATGTGCTCACACACAGGATGAAGATATCAGCAGGTCTACATACATGTAAAGCTGGAATAATCACAAAAAAAACCCAACACTTTTCCCCATCTTCAACCCACCAAGTGTCTTGACCGTAATTCCAGTGCAGGACCCTCAAATTGAAAGTCAAACTCTCTGCTTGTCTCTAGCCTGATGACTGCTACTGTTACATGTGATGAAGTCTACCATGTCAATTTACCTGGAACCAGAACTAAAATCAGACGCACTATCTGCAATTATAATCTAAAGATTTATTCACTAACTTTTAGTTTCAAATATTCCTACTTTAGGCTTTGGAACTTGGGTGTTTGCATGTGCACACAGATTCTCATGTGTATTTATGACATTAATAATCATGTCATGACAAATTGATGAACTCAAGCTAAGGAGCATAGAGAGAAATAGACAGAGGTGCACAAGGAAAGTTTTGACACTCACACATATAAGACCAGTAGAATAACATTTTTGAAGCGCAGCATTTCTGTGAAGGTGTTCAAGAAGATATCCACCACCAGCAACAAGTACTGCAAGTACAGGATGGGTCGATACCGCCCCACCAGCATCTTGACTTTCTATGTATCCCACCCAGTGCCAGGCCCAGCTGCCAGTCTCTTCAACTCACAAAATCACGATGTCTAGTGGGATATGATGACTGCTGGCTTCATTGTGTCATGTGCTAAGTCCCAAGAATTCTGTAACAATCAAAGTGATCATTTTTACACAACAGGAACAACAGGAAAACTGAGCAAGGGTTTATCCGAGTTATTAAAATCTGATCTACCAACCTGAAAACATTGATCAAGTAAAGGAAAAGCAGTAGAATCTCCAGAAAATCAGCAGGAAAACTGCAGTAAATTAATGAGACAGGCTGATTGAGATTTGCCCCTTCTTATTTGAAACCCACTTTTATTAGGAAATAAAAGTTTGGCATCTTTCTCTATCAATCCATGAAAGGCAGACTGTTGACTGCTTAAACAAGAATTTACATTGCTGGGGACACTACTCCATGCAGATAAGAGTGTGCATGATGGGATCAAGCAAGCCAATGAGATCAGGAGCAAACCAAACAGCTGGTCAAGAAAATATGAAGGCAAAAAGAAGGCAGGCTGGCACCAATCCACCTCCATTACCTTTCCGGTGTGAGGTCTGCAACACAAAAATGCCACTCCATGACTGGACTGTGAACACCAACAAGTACTATGACTGTTTACTGATCTTACAATTAACAGTAAAAGTCACTGCTATTTGGAGAAATAAACATAAAACAAGAAAAAACAACAAGTGGCAAGTAATATATATAGCCATGGATTTTATTTTTATCAGAAAGAAGCATCACTTTACCAGAAAAAGCATGAAAATGATGGCTACTTGTGAAATCCTTTAACATAAAAATACCATTATTCATGTACTTTTTTCACCCTTTTTTTTTCTTCAATCCACGTCGGAACCAACAAACAACTTCACAAAAAATCAGCTAAACATCATCTTGGTGCAGGGAAAATTAAAATGGTTTACTACAAGTAACTGTTAATCAGTTCTATTAATTTCCTCGGTTTTTTTCTTGGCCAAACAATGTCAAAAATGTTATTATGTCTTCACGGTTACAGATCGAGTGTCAATGTTGTGTCCAGTTATGGACCTGGATTCTTTCTGGAAATGGAAAACTTTCAAAATCATAACAACCGGGTGATTCATAACAAGCACAAGAACAAATACAAAAGGCTTTCTGTCATCTCACCAGTGCGAAAATCTGACTGGAAGCGGTAACTGAAAGTAAGAAAACATGTTCAAACTCCTTCCAGCACTGCGCCCGCCATACTGTTTACAGTCGATACAAAATCTCGCGTGAGCTGCGGCTAAAGCGCAAAAAGCTTTTGTGTTGCATACGCTTACTTGCGAAGTAAATGACATCAGCATTGCGGAGAAATAAACAAAAATATTATTTAATTGTCATGATTCCATTAGTTAGCGAATTTTTATTTCAAAGGGCTATTTGAGACGAAACATTTTGCTTTTCGAATCATCTCTCATGTAATGAAACAAACATGGCGCGGGAATCAACTCAACTTTGACGACATCCAAACAATTCGTAACTTGTTGGTTCAGAAGCTGTGAGGATAAAACCTGTTAGTGCTGAAACTGGTAATTATATATTATTGTATATTTTCACGCATGTGTGATTGTTCGAGTGAACATATTTTTTGTAAGTATCACAGTTTTGCTCTGCTGAATGGAGGCATTGCAGCTGACTGCTGATCGACAATTAACCCTCAAAGTGCTGGATATAATAAAACATACTTCCAGAAATCATGCTTAAAACAAAGGGATAGTTTGCCTCCGCTACCTGTGCTCTGATTTGGGGCATTTGTATGCTTATCAGTAAGAATAAATAGGTAAACCTATACATTTTTGGAAAGTAGAGTGAATGAAGAATCAGATAAAAGTAAGAAAAAGGCTGTACCTTGTAAGTAGTTGGAGATATTCCACAGGATATAAACAACAAATTTTGCAAACTTGTTTTCCAAAAATGTCAACCACAATGTTTATAGGTATTTTCACATCTTTTATAGAGTCAAAATATCAAAATTGGCATTAAACTGTGCAGAAAATGTTCTGGCTGCAGAATCATGAAATGAATATAACTGAAACAATGAAATTATAAGCACTGTATTATTTGTTTGAGACACACCCACCGACGCCACGCACGCGCACATCTACAATACTTTATGCAATCACAGGCAAAAACAGAAATAAATGTTTTCTTTTAGCTCATGTTGCTTTCAAAAGCAGCAAGAATGCTTTAAATCAAAATAATTTCCAGTTTTCTAGCTTGATTTGGTCAAGAAATCACAATAGACCCATGCCTAACCCACTTTACCACCCCTCCCCACCCCCATCACCCACCCCCCAGTTTTTGTGGCTGGAGACACAAAACTGAATGAACAACAAGCAAGCCAGCATGCCCAAGTGTCAAAATAACAAAGCCGTTTTCACCAGAATCCCTGTTAGCAAATGAATCATCACTAGTGACAAGGTCACTCATTTCCTGAGCTTTGTCAACTTCAGTGTCACTCATTGTTTACAAAAAATACGAAGATCTGGACTTATAAACTCGGCCAAAGTTTGTGCAAACACAAGCAGGGAGGCAGTAACACCAGAACGAGGCAGTTTTACGAAGGCTGCCGAGCATAGCCGTACGATGTCGGACCTTATGTAAACAGAGCCACGATCGTGGCCCATCGCACTTTACCGGGAAAGCCACGATCGTGGCTCATCGCGCTCTCCGGGTTAACTGGTCACAACTTTCAGAAGTCCTATGTCTTGGTGTTATTTTTGTATAATGATAATAAATGATACATGCACACGCGTGTGCGTTCAACAAATCGGCAATGTGCGACTTAACCCAACAAATCTGTTTTCATATTAATTGTGAAAAAATAAAACATGAAAAAAGTTCGTCTGCTCACCCGTTCTGCAGACTTTTAGTTTTTACTTTGTGATGTTTCAAAACACAAAATTAGGTAACAGCATCTTATAAATGAATTGATAATTATGTGTGTATGGGGCAAATTGTCCGTGTGTCCATGTGTGTTTCTTGATGGTCCATTACAAAGGAATCCATTATTGATGGCAAGTATCATATACTCATATACTGTGGTGTAGCGTATATGGATTTGTCTGAACGCAGGAGGAAGGTGGCAGAATGGTTAAGACGCTCAGCTGCCAATACAGAATGGCAAGTATCATATACTCATATACTGTGGTGTAGCGTATATGGATTTGTCTGAACGCAGGAGGAAGGTGGCAGAATGGTTAAGACGCTCAGCTGCCAATACAGAGAGTCCGTGAGGGTGTGGGTTCGAATCCCGCTCTCGCCCTTTCTCCTAAGTTTGACTGGAAAATCAAACTGAGCGTCTAGTCTTTCGGATGAGACGATAAACCGAGGTCCCGTGTGCAGCACGCACTTTGCGCACTGAAAAAGAACCCATGGCAACGAGAGTGTTGTCCTCTGGCGAAATTACGTAAAATGAAATCCACTTTCATAGGTACACAAATATGTAAGCATGCACTCAAGGCCTGACTAAGCGCGTTGGGTTATGCTGCTGGTCAGGCATCTGCTCAACAGATGTGGTGTAGCGTGTATGGATTTGTCCGAACGCAGTGACGCCTCCTTGAGAAAGTGAAACTGAAACTGAAATATACTTAAATTGATACTTAAATTTTATATGGTGGTGACTGTAGGTTTGGACCTGCACAGGAAGGCAGACCTTCCACAAGTCTTAGAGTTATGGGGACATTGCCTCACTGCCTTCTGGGTAGACTTTGGGAAAATCAAAGGCCAAGGGAGTATACCTCAAAATAACGCCGCTTGGTGAGGTTCAGTATCATTCCGTCAGCTAAACAGCTCAGTCATGGTCAGGACTTGTCACCCTGAGTTCCTCCTGCATCGTCGTCCATGGGCAAGCCACAGCTCCCATTCACCCTTTTTTCCCTTTTTTATTTATTTTTATTTTTCTTTTTTTTTTTTTTTTTCTCAAGGCCTGACAAAGCGCGTTGGGTTACGCTGCTGGTCAGGCATCTGCTTGGCAGATGTGGTGTAGCGTATATGGATTTGTCTGAACGCAGTAACGCCTCCTTGAGCTACTGAAACTGAAACTGAAACTCACCCAGGATACAGTGACTCCATTCCTCTCTTCTCTTTATCTCTGGAGCCACTGACATTGTCATCATTTGTGACAGACTTCTGCTATTGATTGAAAGATTGCAGATTTTATAGTATCTTTCTGTACTTTCCTATGCAGACTGCCATATCACAAAAAATATAATGCAGTAGCACTTTTCTGGGATTTTTTTCTTATCTGAGATAGGTTGCTAAAATGATTATAGTATTGCGAAGGATAGCAGACACTTCATTGTTGAAACATTGATGGACATTACAGCTGTCTCTGCTTATCCTGACCACATGTTTGTGGTCTATGCCTATCAGGACTGCAAGAAAATACATGGTTTGAGTTTTTTGGAATATGAAATACAATGAAGCCATGGAAGAATCTTCTTGGTCCTGTATGATAGTATGATATTAAGTGCAATACATGGTATTAAATCTTCTGAAAAACCCCAAAAGTCACAGTTCTGTGACGAAGATGGTTTGGATGTCATAAAAGATTCAGTCGTATCTTTCCTGTAGCATGCAGTGGACAAATATGCATGTGCAGAGCACTCAACCATATCTGGGTCATCACTTTTTGTTTTACTCTTGAATGAAAGTGTAACAATCACTCAATCTTCAGTGTCGTCAACACTTGAGCCCGAGTTGAGTAGAGAAAGGCGACATTTATTTACATCAGCCAGTCCGTTATTGCAAGGCATGCTGTGAAGGGCAACAACCAGTGTGTGCAAGTTCAAGATTAACCAGATGTTATACTATAGTTGAAAGTATCTCGACAGAAACAGTGAAAGTGGGGTGAAGGTCATGAAAAATGTAGAGATGGGCTCAACTTTTTTTCTTTTTACTTTTTTTTTTTTTTCCAAATATTGGAATACGACTAGGAGTGAAGATCTATCAGGACTTTTCATAATGTGAGCATGAAAATATTGGAATAGGTTGGAAACAGCATATTTTGTGACCCATTGTTGACTGACTTCCAGAAACAGGGCTGGTGTTTTTTTGTTGAGTTAAAAACGTCTTGAAATGTTTGTTGCTGGGGTTTGAAAAACACCCAAGATAATGTGTTATTTATTGATTTAAAAAAAAGTGTATGGAATATATGTTATATGCAAGAAATTATTTGACTTCTGTGTAAGGCTTGTGTGGAATACGGCAATGGTGTCCATCTGTTTTCTTATGACCAGAATGATACACACATCATCACATCTCATGCAAATAAAGCATAACACTTGGAAGACATATATTAAGTATTCTGCTTTTTATTCACATTTAATTATTTATAGATTGTAAAACGTTCACAAAATTGACAGAAACTTGCAAGATTGATGCCACATACATCAAGAGTTATCTATGACCCAAATACTGTGAAATCTGCCAAATACTTGTTGACTACAGATGTATTAAATTGATATAAAATAGTTTACACAGTAAAACTACAATGATGACTATATATTACACTACACTCCAGCAGTCACAGTTTGTATTACCTATATTACTTAGATATATATCTGCTTGTTACAGCAACAGAGGTACCTGTGATCATGAGTGAATTCAAAGTACATCATCATGTCAGTGAATTGATGAATCTCCTTGGGTGAGTGATCAAATTTATGTACTTGTTTTATGTTTACAGATACTTATTTTTCATGCATTCTCATCTGCTGCCTTTTTAGAGATAAAACAAGTGTATGATGAGTCTTTGTAGTGATTAAATTTAAAGTTATATGTTTGCTTGCGTGTGTTTGTTTGTGTGTGTGTGTGTGTGCATGTGTGTGTGTGTAAGAAAAAACCCCAAAAAAACTACCTCAATATATGTCACATGCATACACTGTGACCAGATCTGTGGTTTCACTAGTTTGACACTTTGTAGGATGGACATAGGACTAGGAATACATACATGCATCCACACACATGCACGCATGCACAGAATCATGTTTATGGAACTGCTTAACTTGACTATATATTATTTTGTAGTCAGGTAATTTATATTCTGCTAATCTTCACTGTGTACAATACTTTCCCAAGCAGAAGGTAGGGATATGTGGGTGGGGGAGAGGAGGTAAGGATATGGCGGAGTGTAGGAGCTATTATTCTTAATTTTTTTAAATTAAGGAGTGAAGTTGTGTGAATGGTGCATTAAAAAGACATGAAAAGTTTTTGAGTCATCATATTACTATTAGAATTGTTTAGAAATCAATACAGAAGGAATTACTGGGAAATTTATTGGTGCCATAAAGTATACTGCTGTAATTCACTGAGGTTTGATGGTGTGTGCAGGGTGAGGTCATCAGATTCCATTGGTGAGGAAGTCTACACAGAGATGTTGCTGAAAAACACCACCCCATACATCACAACACAAGTCTGTATTTTATTCATTTGTAGACATTGTTTCCTCTCTAATTTTGCTTTCTTTGACAAGATGATGCTGAGAATGTGTAGCACTTATACACAATAGATTTATATAGAAATGTGTTTTAGCATTTTTTTTTTTAATATTGTAAACAAATTCTTTATCAAAAGGAAACCCTGGCTTCTTTTTTCTTAATTGTTATCAAGACATTAATACCTAGAATTTTAATTGTCATCAAGACATTAATTTTTAAATGTTCTACACAGAGCCCTAGAGCTATAGTTGATAATGGAATGAGAATATATATATCAGGCAAAGAAATTGCTTATCAGTGAAATATAAGACTAGGTCATAACTTCCTAAGAAAAGATCAACACTGTCAGTACATATATTTTTTGTATTTTATTAACATATTGTTTTTTTTTCCAGGCATGTTATTGTTGTAACTTTCCCCCCAATTTGTGTGATTTATTTGCATGCTTTGACTCGCACAGGTGTCTTCTCATCATGCCAAAAGGAAAATTGGAGAGTCTACTCCAACACCCATTGAATTCTTTGCCAAGTATGATGAACTTAAAGCCAAAAAGTAAGTTATCGCTGTGCTCAAAATTGTCCTTTGCTGTTGTTGGTTAATTTCAGATCTTTCCCACACCAAATGAATAAAAGTTAAGAAAAATGAAATAGATATAAAACAAAAGAAATAAATGTAAAGAAGGTCAACAGCAATATACAGGGTTCACAAAACATTAAAGTCTACTTGAGAACTTGCACTTTCTTTTTGTCTTAGGGTCATAGTGAAACAATGCTGAATTTTCAGCTAACAGCAGTGAATGTAATGAGCACCATTTATTAACAGAGGTGATTTCTTGTACATACACTTCCATTTTTCACAAAGAAAAACCACATCTGGTGTTCATAAATCACTGAATAATTGTCAGTTTTTGACTGATACATCAATTATTCAAATACATTTTCAAGCTGTTTATGGCGTATGTGTGCCTGAAACAGCTGTTTATATATGATTCAGTGAGAGGTCATTAGCAGAACAAAGCTTCAGCCTTAAAGATCACAGATAATATCACTAAATCATGGTAACATTGAAGGAAGTTTATATATCACTTTACAGTAACTGCAAATATGTTATTTATTTGAAAAAGATTTTTGTTGTTGTTAAACATACTTGAGTTTCAGTAGGAAAAATATTTTGCTGATTTCAGTGTTCGTGACTTGGATCCTCTTGTCAGTCTGTTGTCCAAGCTCAGCGAAGATCAGCAGGTGATGATTCTGTCTTGAAACCTTTTGAAGAATTTTTTTCTTTTAACATTCCATGCAAAAGTACTGATATGTAAACCAGACCATATGTGACAGATGAACACATAAATACATGCACTGACATATGCATATGTGCATACATCTACCTTTTCTGTGACCCACTGATGTTGGAAAAGAGAGTGAGATTAAACATAAATTTAAGACAAATTTTCCTTTTGTACAAGTACGGAAAATATATCAAATCATTTGCATTTAAATAGTGTAGTTAGATTTATGTTGTTTTCATCAATTTTTATCCAGCATGTGCATTTGAATATTTGTGAATATTTCACTTCTCTTGTGTGTGTTGGGAAAGGGGAGATAGGGGGAACTCATGTGAAGAAAGTCTTTGTGCTCAGCCTGTTTAGTATGTTTGTGCCTGTATGTGTGTGTGTGTGTACAAGTAAACTTCAACAACAGCATTTTCTCAGCCACCACAAAGGTGCAGAAAATATGAACGTGTTAAAAAGTATTTTATGGCCTGTGACGTCGTTAAGAGCAGACCAGCACTAACGGCAGAAAATTCGCAGAATCTGATGATAAGCGGGATGCGTCACTAACTTGGTAATTAATTCACAATGATAATGTTAATTATCCTCCATCTAAGAATATGTTGATCAATAAAAGCAGCAAACATAATGTAGATTAACTTTTTCCCTTCCCTGATCATTCAATGAGTTCTCCCCAGATAATGCGGTGTTGATAATCTAGTGAGATTACGTCATCAAATCGTGTCATTATTGGACGTCATTTTTTTTCTCTGCTTGTCGAAACGAATTGCAGAGGTGTAAGACGTAACTTGAAACACAGAAAGACAACGCAGTCATAGGCCAAATAAAGCCATAGGCTAGATCTAGTTCTTGTGTTATTGTGCTTAAGCGCCCAAACCGTTTTTTGGACCGGAAATAGTCTCCCAGAACCGGAAGTGACAATCTAAATGGCCGGGCATCATCACTAGAATTATGCCGAACTGTGTGTCAAATTTTAGATCAATTGGTCCAGTAGATTTTGTGGTAGCCTTTGCCACACATTTGTGTTTACACACACACACACACACACACACACACACTCACACACACACACACACACACACACACACACACACACACACACACACACACACACACACACACACACACAGAGACACTCAGACGGAAATTTCTCGCACTGGTCCATCATAACAGTACTCTCCTTTTTATAAAAGGAGAGTACTAAAAACAAAACAACAACAACAAAATATAAATACAAACTACATACTAGCGACACATCAACTACTTAAGAAACCACGTAAGAAAACCCAGAAATATTATATCACACACACACACACACACACACACACACACACACACAACAAACAAAACCCAACAAAAAAGAAATAAGAAGAAGCAACAACAAAAAATATCAAAATTACACAACAGAAATACTTGTTGGACTATTCATAGTCCAGTTCACCGTCGATGAAGTAGACAAAACAAACTGTGAAACACACATAATAAACACACACACACACACAGACACACACACACAAACGCACGCACACACACGCACGCACGCACACACACACACACACACACACACACACACACACACACACACACACACACATCCAGTAGATCTTGATGTAGCCCTTGTCACACATTTGTGTTTACACACACACACACACACAGACATAAATTTTGCGACATGGCTTCCATCGTAATAGTACTCTCCTTTTTATAAAGGCAGGTACTAAAAAGCAGATTTTAAATGTTTGACCGTCATTCAGTGTGAAGTTTACGTAACTAGCGCAATGAATAACAATTTAAAAGAAACAAGTTAAAATCTAAATGTTTTATTAGTATTATTATTATTATTATGCACCATCTCTGCTTTTTTTTTTTTAGTAACTACGGTACGGCGCATCTCCACATCATGATGCTCAACCGGGCCAGGCGATAGGGGGCGGGGCCTTGCGGTACCGCCGGAATGTGTATAACGAGATGAGTCAGGGAGTGCTTCTTAATGCACAGATGCGCGTAGAATTTTCTGCCGTTTGTGCTGGTCTGCTCTTAACGACGTCACAATGGCCTCATCTCCAACAAATTCTAACAAAATTAAGTTATACCTTGCAGACAAAGGATTTTCTGGCCAGGAATGCAACAGAAAAAATGGAGGCAGCAGGAACCACTACTCTTTCATCCCATGACAAGATTTTGGCCCAGCTGCCTGAACCAGGCACCAAAATGACAGCTCAGGAATTATCTGAGGTTGGTCTCTGTTTTTACCTTTATTGCTAACTGAACCAAACACAGTTTAATCAATAATCAAAATAAAAAGGTTATGCTTGTTCACTAATTTTTAGTTACTGCTATGGATATGTGGCATGGCTGGGAATACCCACTGCTTTTCACACCAGTCACTACAGAGATTTCCATTCTTTGCCAACCAGTTTGATAATGGTAACTTTTTGGAAAAACTGTCACTGATTTGAAAATAAGTATCTCAGTGTGTTTGAAAGGGATAATCTGAGTTACAACGTGGGGCTGGTTTTGTTTTGTTCTTAAATTGTGATCTTGTATGTGTTCATACTGTTTTTAAGATGCTGTGGACACCTAGGTCCATGATAACTGTTGAATTGGATACCTGTCTGACACACAGCCTCTAGTTGAGTGTTTGGCCTTACTGTGGCTTTCTCTCTTCATTACTTAGATGATCACTTTTGCACATGTTTTTTTTTTTCCCCAGTGTTAAGTAGCAGCGTCTGCTCAGCTGACTTAAAAAAAAAATTTTTTTTAAACATGTTCCTCTATGAATTGATAGATGCGTTCAAACTGCCTAAGAGTAATAGACATGTGTTGAATAGTTAGACATGCATGTAACTGCTATTTTTCTTAGATTTTGTGTGTTGATATGCTATCAGTAATTTGATTGTAGATGATAGGAGTATAACAGATGTCAGTTATGTGCTTACGGGTTTGATATGTTAGCAAATTTATAAAGTTTACACTTGTCATTTTTAAGTTGAAAATTGACAGATGTTGATGTGTCAATGTTTTCAACAAAACTGTTCATATTCTTGGATTGAGTGCACACATTTGCATGACATATGCTTTGTGGCTTTGGTGTTAGTTGATTTAATGTTTGATGTTGGTGTTCTCATGTTTCAAATCTGGTTGATGTGTTGCCACAGATCAAAGATCGGTTGTTGAAGGAAGCAAAGTCCATGCCAGCAGCCAACACACCAGACATCGTGAGGAAAGCACTCAGGGAAAAACAGCTGAAACATAATGGTTTGTAATTGGCCACTCGTTAGTTTAGCAGTGACAACCATGATCTTGCATACATTACCAGTGATCCCATTCTATTTGAAAAAAAAAAATGTAATAGCAACTACCATGAGCATACATGCATTGCTGTTGAAAAAATCTGAAAACAGGACACTGATACAGAGGAAAACATTATTTTGATATGATACAATCTCTGGACGAATTCCCAAGTAATAAGTGCATTGGATGAAGCAGGCATGACTACATGATTGTGTGTCTTTATGTTTTTTCCTTTGTCCCACAGTGAACATCCCTGTACAACCTGACTGGCTGTTCCAGAGACCAACATTAACCATGGACTTCATGGTTGGTGTGGATGGACCTACAGACCAGGTAGTTAGCACTGCGCTAACCCCCCGCCCCCACCCTAACCCCCCCAATTCCAGCCCCCATCTGCCAATCTCTCCCCAAAGGGGATGTCAGGGGCTCTTTCAGTGTAAAGAGCATCCTCATTTTCTGGAAATTTTGTGCAGGAAATTAGTATCTGGCATTCTGGAGATTTTTCAAGTATCAGTTCTGTGTGATTAAGCATGATAGCGATATTTTATTGCTGTCAAACACACAAAATGTAGCTTCAGGAAATGTAGGCAGTTGAATATTTATCACAGTGATGAAAGGTTTGACCCACAACAGTTCAGCATGAATCAGTTTGGTCATGCATTATTATTGCTGTGCGCATTCTTATACTGGCATGTTATGTCAGACGTAGTTTTATCATTCTGTTTTTAAATGTGTGCATAAATTTGTTTGCCAGAACATTGTTGCTCTGGGCACTCTGCCAGTGATGCTTCAGGAACATGCGGTGATGGAAGACCTCATCTTCTGCATGCAGGTGGGTAGTTTCAGTCGCTTGTCATTTTTGCTGTATTCTCCATAACCAGGTGGTAAATAATATGGCATGCACACACACACATGCACTCACAGACACACATGCACACTCACACACACACATACACACACAGACGCGCGTGCACACACAAACACAAACACACATGCGCGCATGAAAATTGTTTTTTCTGAACAATGTTCTTTCTTAATTAGTTTTATCACATAAATGTCTGTGATTTCGGTGGGGTTTTTTTTTTTTTTTTTTTTTTGCTTTGCTTTGCTGTCTTGAAAAACAAAGAAAACAACCATTCACAAAGGCCTTCTCCCTTATTCCTTTTTCCTGTTCCTTACTCTCATAACTTTATTTTCTTGGATTCACAAAAACTCTTATACATGACCTTGTATGTCAGCATTTGTTTCCAAGCATGCATATGCATATACAAGCTGCATGTGCACACACACTCTCTCTCTCTCTCTCTCTCTCTCTCTCTCACACACACACACACACACACACACACACACACACACACATTACATGCACTCTTGCACACACACACACACACACTCATCTTTTTGCCTTTTTCTTTTTAGGGAGGGGAGGGGGATGCAATGAGTGGGAAGAGGAGGGGCTGAGGTTGAGGGATTTGGGGGGCAGCATGGGCTTTGGCCTTTGTTGGATCCCTTAATTAATTCCTATGTTGAAATTAACATTATGTAGATTCTGACTAAATCTATTTGACTGTTGCAGGGGATCGAGGGAAAATACATTCTGGCCAGAGCACTGACAGAGAGATATGCTCCCAAAGAATTCATGATTGATCAGAGTTTAGGTACACAATTCTTTTTTTCTTCCTGTGTTTGGTGGAAACACTGTGTTCACATAAAAGCTCATGCTTTTGTGTATGTTTTGTGTTGTTAGCGGTTTGTATTTACAATTTTCCGGCCTGGTATGGTCCTGTGTGGTCAGCTTGGCTAAAGAGCAGCAATGATAAATAAAGACAAATGTCCGTGTTTGGTTGTCTGGTTTTTAATTAAGTGACACTGATAGTGATAGTGATTCCATTTCTGACACTTCTTTTTCAGATCCTGATAGTGATTCCATTTCTGACACTTTTTTTTTCAGATCCTGATAGAGATCCCATTTTTGACACTTTTTTTCAGATCCTGATAGTGATCCTATTTTTGACGCTTCTTTTTCAGATCCTGATAGTGATCCCATTTTTGACACCTTTTTTTCAGATCCTGATAGTGATCCCATTTTTGACGCTTCTTTTTCAGATCCTGATAGTGATAGTGATCCCATTTTTGACGCTTCTTTTTCAGATAGTGATAGTGATCCCATTTTTGACATTTTTTTTCAGATCCTGATAGTGATAGTGATCCCATTTTTGATGCTTCTTTTTCAGATCCTTCACTGCACGAATTGGTACGCAGGATCCTTCCTCTGTGCTCCAACTACTCCACTGTTGTTCGCTTTATTGAAGGTGTGTTTGTGCCTCTGCTGTGTCAGTAGTGGTCCACTGTGTTTTAGCTTTTTTCTTACATTTTTCTTCTGTGCTTTAATTTCGGGAATGTAAGGTTCAGTACTTCCTCTGTTTTGAAATGACTACAGGAAGAGTTTCTTTCTTTATATGTAGTGTTGGAATCATTTACTAGGTATTTATAGAATGATAAAAGTGAAGCCCTGATGCCTTTTAAAAAAAAATCTGAATGGGGAGTGTATAGTCCAAGGATCTTCACTTGCCACATACATTGATGGCAAGTGCTAACCTGTTGGATGTTTTTTAATCTGTGATCTGAACAGTAAACAAGAACAGAGACCTACATTTGTGCTCTTTCATTATGCGTTTATTTTCAGTTTTCTTATAGAAGACTTAATGCTCTTTAGTTTCAACTGGTTTAGATTGGATCACTTCTGGAAAAAAATTTTTAGTATGTTATCATCACCAGCAGTTGTGTTTTTGTTATTTGTTCACAGTGTTGGAAAACTGATTTCTGGAATTTGTTTCATTGCCAGAAAAATCTGCCTTTGAGTATGGATTGGTGAACCATGCCTTGTGTGCGGCCATGAGATCACTGATAAAGGTAAAGTTGTTTATATATGTGTGGTAATGTGTGTGCGTACTGCATAATTTGAAACAATGAATCTGAATGTGATTGTGTACATATGATGAAAAAAGGTTCTTTTGTGTTCAATATCATTGCCTTTCAAAACATGGATTTACAAACTCATTCTTGACATCGGCTTGTCCATTGATGACTAAATTAATATGTTTGAAGATGGATCAAATGTGCATTGTTTAAAGAGTAAAATGAATTTCTTTGAAGTTGATCTTTGGTTAGGTTAAGTTAACCAGTTATCAGCACAGTAAGGGCTGTGTTTTGGTATTTTGCATCTGGTGGCTTGTGTTCATTTTATGGCTGCAAGTGCAATGATTGGCTCTGGTTTTTACTACATTTGCCCTGCTTTGTTTTTAGACATTAAGAGTGTATTTCACAGTTTGATATCTGTTAGGCATTTGTATTTATTCAGATGGAAAGGGGAGACTGAGGGAGAAAGCTAATTTTTCTGTGTTATGATTGTGTGTGTGTGTGTGTGTGTGTGTGCAGGACTACATGGTGCTTGTGGCTCAACTGGAGCATCAGTACAGAGGGGTAAGTCTTCTTCGATGTGTGATGGTGATGGTTGTGTTGAGGATCTGTGTGGTGGGTTTGTGTGATACAACACAGCATTAATCTCTGCGTTTGTTGTATGTTATGTATTACGTTGAGAGATAGAGAAAGAGAGAGAATGTATGTGTGTGCGCAACAATTTAATTGTTATGTGTTTTGTATGTTGTGTATTGTGTTATGTGTGTGAGTATGTGCATGTATGTTTCACCGTGTATTGTGGTATGTTTGTAAACCTGTGTCAGTATTTGAGAACTTTTTCTGCTCATCCTATTTCTTGTTGCTTGTGAAGCTGTTTTTGTATACTCTGTGTACAGGGTCACCTGAAGCTGTCTGTTGTGCTTTCAGGATCACCTAAAACTTTGTCACCTGAAAATGCTGTGTGAATAGGGTCACATGAAACTGTTGTGTGTTCAGGGTCATCTGTCACTTCAGAAGATGTGGTTCTACCTGCAGCCAACCATGAGGACACTGGACATCCTGGCTTCCATTGCTAACTCCATCAACAGGGTAAACCTCTCATGCATGCATGCCTACCGTCCTTATATTTTACGGAAAACAATAAAAATTGATTAGCATTCCGATTGTTCAGCAGCAGATCAGAAAACAGAAGAGAGGGGGGTACCTTTTTTTTTTTGCAAGTGGACAAACCTGAACATGGATGGGAAGTTGTAACTCAAACGGTGTGGGCGTGCACTTAAGTACATAAACAGCTGCAGAAGAGCTGATATGGAGAGAAAATATGCTTAATTAAAAAGTTGGCTATCTGCTTGAAGTGAATTCTTGAGACTGATATATAAAAAAAAAAAAAGATGGAACACATATCTTGCATTGAAAACAAAGAAAATAGATGTCGTCAAACATTCAGGAAAGCAGACAATAATTGGTGACCAACAAGGACAGAAAGGAAAAACTTTACTTTGTTCCTTGTCTGCAAGTGTAAATTCTCCATCAGTCATGCTGGCCGTGATGTAGAAATGTATATATATGATAGTATGTTCCTGAAAATTTCAGTTTGTTCAGGATTTTCACATCATATGTTCCAAATGGTAAGGTTTTGGGGATATGCCTCTTTGACAAAAATGTAGTCTGTCACACACTTTTATGCAGAGGCACTGCACTGCAGTGTATTGTGCACATCAACACAGATACATAAAGACATGCATACACATGCTGGTCTTTCTTGCTGCTCCATGTTCGCTGATTTTAACTTTCACCCCTTTATTGGCACATTTCATCAGGAGTTCAGACATGTAAGTATACACTCATGATTTATGAATTTGGTGCTGTTGTTTGGGTTTTCCAGGTGGTGGTGTCAGTGTAGGAACATCAGGAGGAGTGTCCTTGAAGTGCTTTTTCTGTCCTCCAATAGCACGTTTTTCCCATGACAGTTCACTATAGTTGGAATTCCTTGCGTACATTTATCGAGTACAGTATTGTTTGTCGACAGGGAGAGTGTATGGGGGGTGCTGTGCTGAGCCTGCTGCATGAAAAGACTTCCACATTGATCGGGTGAGTTGAGAACAAGGGCAGACTCATTGAAAATTAGCATTGCTCTTATCAGGACCATTTAGAGGGGTGGCCTCGTGGTAAGACGTCCACCTAAGTAGCGAAAGATATCTGAGCATGTGGGATCAAATCCCATACTCGCTAGAATTTTCTCCCCTCCACTAGACCTTGAGTGGTGGTCTGAGTTGTGGTCTGGAGGCTAGTCATTCTGATGAGACCGTAAATTAAGGCCATGTGTGTAGCATGCACTTTAGCACCCATAAACAAATCCTTGGCAACAAGAAAGTTTCCTTGCAATATTTGTTGTAAAATCCACTCTGATATATATACATGTTTGTGTGTGTGTGTGACTTAACTCTGACTGAATGATTTAGGAAACAAATGTCGAGGAAGTTGACAGTTGGCGTCTAGGCAGGTGGGCAGCGTGTTGTTCAAATAAATCACGTTTGTAAAGCGCTCTAAATTTGGTCTCTGACCAAAGACAGGTACAATATATTAAGTATGGATGATAATGATGATAGTCATAGAATAACTTGGATCCTTTTCTTTCTTTTTTTTTTTAAGGGATGCCAAGAGCCAGGAACTCTGTCTTTTCCTCACCCAGTCTGTAAGTTACTTCATGTTTTGCTTGTCTTCTTATTGTTATGCACTTAAAAAGAACTTTTAAGATCATAGCTTTTCGTAGTATTTAAAGTGCATTGCTGCTGATTTTTGCATACATTGTCTTGTTCTTTGCAAAGAAAAGAATGATTTGTCAATTTCTCTGAACAATAAAATTTGAATAAAGTCATTGCCTTAGAAAGTGATGAATTACAATATCTCTTTCTCTGCATCTTTTTGAGCAATATGTTGTTGTTGTTTTTTAGCCCCAATATCTCTTTCTCTGCATCTTTTCCCTTCTTCCTTCTTCCTCTTTTGTCCCTGTTGTGAGTTTTCATCCATACTGAAAAAACAAGCAAACAAACACAACAACAACTAATCATGTCTATATCTTTTTCTGTGTATGTGTATGTATGTATATATAGATGTGTAATGTGTTATTTCAACTACTTTTGAATGCTTTGTTCTTTCTTTTTTGACTATCTGTTGGATCCAGCAGTCATTCTTTTTTTTTTCTTCTTTTTTTTTTCAGGCATGTGTGCCCTATTTCGAAATTCTGGAGAAATGGATCTACAAAGGAATCATACGTGACCCCTATTCAGAGGTAAGTATTTGCTTAACTTGAGGCCCTGTCCATGTCGATATCAGAAAAATTATTCAACATTATAAGTGAATGTTAAATTAATTTGTGTTAAACACTAAAACCAGTGTGACTGAGTTTACGACCCAAAAAAGCAATGTTCAAAATCCAGTTTTATTGGATTGGAAAGATTAATGATTACAGGTTGATATGGTGTCAGGATTACAAACTACTTTGTGGTATTTAACAAGTATGCCTGCTTGATAGGAAAAAAAAAACCAGAAAGAGAAACAGTATTTATGTCATTTTGATACTGATTGCATATTATTAAAGACTATCAGTTTAAAAAAAGAAGAAAACTTTAAAAAATGAAAATATGAGAAAGATTTGTGGAACATAGCCCTATCAAAGAGTGTCAAACCCCTTTTTATTTCAGTGAGATCATTTGCTTCTGCTTGTGAATAGTTCCTATTTGTGAATGGCACATTCAAAATGAAAAGAAAACAGATTCTGTGCTTAAAGTGGTTTGTGAGGTCCTATTTCACAGGTGTTCATGCTACACTACTAGCTCTTATTCTGTTTTCTTCTTTTTTCCTTCTTTTTTTTCCATAGTAAGTCAAACTTGTCTGTGTGTTTTTTCTAAATATGGACAGTTTTCTAGTTTGTTAATGTATGATGAATGGTTACACATGTCTGTCGTGTTTTTCTTGCAGTAGTGTGTGTGGTTCCAGGGCATTGTTCCTCTGTCACTCACCTACTCACAATGACTGTGTGTGTATGTGTGTGTGTGTGTGTGTGAGTGAGAGAGACAGCTCCAAAAATCAGACATTGTTGCTGAGATACTCTGCATGTTAAAATTTGATGTTTTGGTTTCAGTTTCTGGTGGAGGAGAATGAGAAGATTCAGAAGGAAAAACTGCTTGAAGAATACAATGATGCATATCCTTTTCGAGTTGTATTGAAAGAGAAACTGGATTGTTAGTCTGAATAATTAGTTATTAATGAAAAAAGAAAGTGATGTCAGGGGCTGGTGTTGTGAAGTTCAGGATCACTGATTTTTTTGTAAATAGATACATTAACTGATGATGTGGTATTGTCAGAATAACTGTTGTCATATTGTCTTTACAGCACAGTGCATACAGTAAAAATGTCATGCCATTATTTTGTATATATAGTTTGTTTTTTTGGTTGGAAAGATGTTTTGTCATGTTTTGTTTTGTTTTTCTCTGAACTTGATTTGCTTTCTGTTTCCTACACTTCATAGAGAACTTATACAAATCTGGACAGAGGAAAAATTATTACACTTGTCAGATCTGTTCAAATTCCATTTCGAATTGGGAGTACTTTGTGGTCTTCAAGGATGGTGTAAGCTTCCAATTCTGTTGACCAAACTCTGCCTTCCATTCACAAACTGTCAGTGAATATTTGGCTGGAAACGGGCTTAGAGATGACAGTCTGCAGGTTTGAAGTGTTTGCTGCAAGCTGTGAATGTAGGTGGGTTATTGGCTTTGTACAATGGCTGATATCAAATGGACTTGCCTGTGTGCAGGTACCAGTGAGAAATACAGGTATGAGGACTTACACTCCCTCCTCCTCTAGACCTTGAGTGGTAGTCTGGGTGCTAATCTTACGGATTGAGAAGATAACCAAGGCTTGATGTGTAGCATGTACTTTGCGCACATAAAAGAATCCATGACAACAAAAGTGTTGACCCTGGAAAAAGTTTTGTTGAAAAATCACTTTTATACTGAAAGAAATGCTCATACAGACCGAAAAAAAAGAAGGGAAAAGAAAAAGCTGGTGATACACTGTGGCAATGCACTCTCCCTGAGGAGAGCAAACCAAATATCAGATTGGGAAATCTGCTATGACAAAATGTATTACAACCCGATCAGAGTTTAACAGTATATTGGCCGTTGCCCTTGTGGTCATCTTGTTCAGGACTTGGGTCTTGTTTTCATGAAGGTTGTGTTGTTGGAACGTGTGAGTCCTCGATGTCTGTCTGGGAGGGGGATCTGTCTTGTGTTCCGATAGGGAGCCTTGGCTGTCTGCAGTGGGGTGAAGTTCTGGGTAATGCAAAGGGACTTTAGAATTTTATGAGTGACAAAACTGGTGTCAAACTCTTTAACGATGGTGCACCTACTGGGAGCAGCACTACACCATCTGTCGTGAGCGTATCCCAGTGTTCTTGGAGCAAGTGGCTGACAAGATCCTCAACACGGGAAAGTACCTCAATGTTGTTCGTCTGTGTGGTGAGTAGCATCCATTCAGTTTTGTCATAGTGCCTCTTATTATATATTTTTGTTCTTTCTTACTGAGACGCTCTATATATTACTTGTGTAGGTTTGAGAAGGTCACTTGTAACGGTACCAGTTTTATGCACGAGTTATATGTTTTCTGAACATGTGAATATTGCTCTCCTTTTTTTGTTTTGTTTGGTTTAATACTCACTTTATTTATAGAACATTTTATTGGACTCTGTAATCGTGGACTTAGTCATATTTCAGTTAATAGATATATATAAAAAAAAATGTTATCCCACCATTCCATTGTGGAAGGGATTAAATGATATATATATATATATGTGTGTGTGCACAAACTTTCCCTGATATGTAAATTTATATAAATGAGTGATTGCCGCATTGGTCTGTGAATTGCTAAAGGAAAAAGAGAGAGAGAAAAAAAAAATTGTGATTTGTGATCAGTTCCTTCATTGTTTGGTACTTCATCATAAATGGGTGCCAGGATTGTTGATGGTTGTATGTATGTGTGTAGGTGATGAGGAAATGTACCCTCATTCGTCAGGTATGACTGAAAAGCATTTGTTTCTATGGATTGCCAGAACTTGCTTGCTTGCAGGAAGGTAGTCCGGCAGTAGTGGAATGGCATGGTGGCTTTGAGCAGCTTCTGCTTGTGATGTGTTTCTCTTTCTCTGTCTTTTTTTTTTTTACTTTGTTTTTCTTTGAGTTTTTTCTTCTCTTTTCCTCCCTTTTTTATGATTAAAAAAAAAAAAAAATCTTTTTCTTTCTTTTCTCAGTTTTCTTCGGCTTTTTATTTAGCAGTGTATTTTTCTTTGTTAATTGATACTATGATCATAGTTTTGACTTTTTTTCTGTGTTTGAGCAGAAGTGTCTTTTTCTCTTCTTTTCTTGTTTTTTGTTTTCTTTCTTTTCTCTGTTTTTACCTTTATGTGTGTGTGTGTGTGTATATATAGTTGTTGTTTTTTTTATGGGAAAGGGAGTTGGAATGGAATAAGAGCAGATATCCAGATGCAATGTGAAAAAGGTGTGTTGGTATGGTTGTGTTGGTTGACAGAAAATAAGTCGTGGTAGTACATAGATGGATCTTAATTCCAAATTCCATGTGGCACGCTCTAAGCCTCACCTTGCAAACAGGGGGAGAGAATCCTTAGGTTTTTATGACCACAACTGCCAGACAAGTTGTCAGAGATGCTAAGCAGAGGGTGGTGTCATAGCTTCACCTTTCTTGACTTGGTTGCGTGAGTGATCCTAGCATTGCTATGTTTGCTTAGCGTTAAGAACGTTCCTGATTCCACAGTGATTCCAAAGACTTGGAAATATTCTTTCCACTAAGCAAACTTAGCATGGCAAAGATTGCTTGTGCCACCCAGCCCTGTTTTCTGTCTTGTACACACAGTTTGACCTAATGGGTATATTTCTTGGCTTTCAGTTTGACTTTTTTTTTTTTTAAGAAAAAATCTCAATCAGCATTTCTCTTGGCATGGCCCAATTTTTTTAATTTTTTTTTTTAAATAGCTTAACAATTCTGTTTTCTGTCCAACAATCCAGATTTGCATTTTCATTGGCTTAAACGAAACATATTTATTTTGATTTTAATTGAAACATTTTTTTTTCTAACCTGAGGAATATTATGCCTGTATTGCTGTGTATACAGACACAAATGAGATGTCTTCAGGTCGTGATGTGAACTGCCCGCATGCGGCGGACATGGTGTACACATTGAAGGAGCGCCGATACTACGAGCAGATCGAGAGAGCCTACGACTTTGCCAGCAAGTTGCTGCTGGAACTGCTGATGAAGGAGAAAGAGCTGCTGGCTCGCATCAGGTGGGGAGGATGGTCGTCGTGTTCATCATCATTCACTGTTGTCAGTCACATACCTCAGCTGTGTGACTTTTCCTGTTTTCATCCTCAGTTTTAAAATATATTTTATTTATTTGTTTTTTTTTATGTTGGACTCATGCTGCTGCCAAAAAGCAAATCTCTGTATCTAAGTATAGACAACAAAGTTTGTGTATTTGTATTCATGTGTATTCATTAGGCGTGGTCCTCTGAGAGATTTTGTTTTTCACCCGTGTAGATAAGATGTATATTTAGTATTTTATTATATATTTACCAATTATATATTTTCAAAATACATCTGATTATGTATAAACATAATTCCCTGATATGTTGATTATAGATTGGATGCACAGCGTGTTCTTGGAATGGGTCTAGGGTCAGTTTAAAACTTTGTGGAATGGACATGTGAAAAATGTGTATTTGAACTTGCCACTATCACCTGCTACAAAGAAGCATACTTTCCCTTTGCCACCTCTTTGCCTTGTAACCTGGACCATTGTGACTAAAAGGTATGCCTGCCATTGTACATGTGTATGTTTAGCAGTGCAGATTTGATTAGAATGTGCAGCATTAGTGTGGGCCTCCGAAGGTAGACAGGGAACTACTAGTCCTTATAATTTGGCAAAAAAAAATTCCCTGGGACTCCCAACATTTTTAACTTATCGAAAAGCCTCTCATTTTATTTCATTAAAAATTTTTTTTTTTTTATCCTATTGTGTGTGTGTCGACCAGGTCTATCAAGCACTACTTCCTGCTGGACAAAGGGGATTTCATTGTTCAGTTCATGGACATGACAGAGGAAGAGATGAAGCAGAACATTGATGATATCCTTGTTTTGTCTCCCCTTTGCCATGAAGGTTCTATTCTCTAAGTGCATGATATTTCATAATGACAATTACAAACTAAAAATTGATAAGTATTAACTCGCTCCAGATGAAGGAATGCTCATGCATTCTCACACAAAACGTATTCGGATTTGGACGAAGGAATGGAATAGCATTCTCCGAAAGTAAAATTCCATCATGTGCTGTACACGTGATTTTGTGATTAGCCAAGCAGAGTGCGCTATTCTGGGTCACTCAACAATCGAACAGTATGATTGGTCAGCCTGGGATGTGTGGCCCGTCTCACACACACGCTGACAAAGTCACTGACCGGTCGTCTGCTCGCGTGCCAGCCTGTTAGCAAAGCGGGCTCTTCTCAGAATGTTGTGAAACGAAAAAGGCAGTGACGGCAATGTTTTATGGTTGCCGAAGTACTTGAAATGCTACAAACTGAAGGGTCGGACATTGAAGAGGTGGATGATGACGAAGAAGAAAGCGAATTTAATGCAGAAAGCGAGCATGGGTATGGTGATTCGGGGTGAAAAATTGGCAGTATTTTCTACATATGGCAAAACTGTAAAAATAAGATGAGAAAATTGATTTTTTTTTATATGTAATAGCTTAACACGTAATAAACCAGTTCTGAAAGTTTCATTTTCTTACACAGTATTTTGTATTTTTTGTAATTTTTTTCCAAACCCTTACAAATGGGCCATCTGTGGGAAAAAGCAAGGCAGAAAACTTGTCGTCCTGAGTGAGTTAATGTTTCAAGATCGCATTGATATGAGGTTGGGATTTTTTGTTGTTTTTTTTTACTGTTGACAAGAAAAAAAGAAAAATGAAGACACATGAAAAACAAACAATGGAAGAATCCTAAAATTTCTTTTAATTACACTGTGGTCAGGCTTTCTGACATTTCTGAGACTTCCGCTTATTATGATGTATTGTGTATTTGTCTGTTGTTAAACATTGTTGATATCCTTGTCAGGGTGCCTGTTCTCTGCTTGGCTGCTGGTCACATTACTCAGTGAGATAGGTGTGTTAAAGGTGGGAAAAAGTCCTGAGAAAAGGGAACAGTTTTCAGTGGTAATAGTGTAGGACAACTGAGATACATACATTTAGAAGTTTCGTATGCACTGTGATTGTTGTCAAACTGGTTTTTTTGTTGTTGTTTTTTTTGTGGGTTAAACAGATGACAAATAGAACTAAGGACATTTGAGGGACTTGTATTTTGAAATTTTATCATGCATAGTAATTGCTGTCATATCTTTCGTTGGATTAAACATGGTTCTCCTTAGTTCCACAGTGAAACAGACATAATCAGTAGCCTTGTTTACATTCATAGAGCTCAGTGAAGACAGTTTTTTTTAGTCTGCAAGTGCTTGTGTGTGTGTACACATGCATACATGCATGTATGTGTATATTTGGTAATCTCCAGACTGTAAAGTCTAGAGTGTTCGTTTAGACATTTCTAATCCTGGCATGTTGGAGAGAAGCTAGTGGAGATGTTTTGTGTGGACGGTAGTTGGAGACATGAAGATCTTGTTCTTCCTTCACTTCACACACATATCATGCCAACTCGGCTGGAGACTCTACTGGAACTGGCTCTTCGCACCAGTACTGCCAACGTTGATCCCTTCAAAGATGATCTGAAGTGAGTCAGTTTGAACAGTTATTGTATTACAGTCGCTTCACAACATATTTGTAGGTGTGAAGTTCAAGCTGCTTATCCCGAGGATAGGACATCTCCAGTATGCAGGACCACACATGTATGTAAGCTTAACTCTGTAAAGACTGTAAGCATTTTATTAGATAAAGAGGATGCATAGCAGCTGGTTCCATAGATGTTGTAATCTCCTGTTATTTTTTATTCATAATTAAGTTGCTTTTTGATTGTGGAGGTTTTAGGAAGCTAAATCAATAAGGGAGAAGACCATTGCTTTCATTGTGATCCCGCTCACCCCCCCCCCCAACCCTGTGACAATGAAAGTTCTCTTCTTTTAAATGTGTACAGCAAACTTACTGCAGCACAATATGTCACAAAACACCACGTTAAATGATTAACTGGTTCATTGTCAGGGAGTTTGTAAAACATTGCTCTCCCCTTGCTAGGGAATTTTTAGGAATCTGGGGGAATTGATTTTTTTTTTTAATCCCAGTACAAAAACTAGACAAGATACAGAAGCAAAGTAAACATTTTTGTGAGGGAAAATGAATATTGTTTCTGAATCTGAGATTTTTTCCTATTTATTTTGATTGTAGATAAATACTCTGGCATTTCAAGGTGATGTTAATAATTTTTGTGTTCCAAAGAAGTCAAATACCACCTCCACAGAATGACATCCAGACTTGAAAAGACAACAAAATACAGCTTGAATAGCATGCTTATAGTCATATTGTACCTGTTGAAGAAAATAAAACAGTCTATTTGTTTATGATAACAATCAGAGTGCTTGTAAATATATAAGTGAATAATAAATGTCCTAACAATGACAAACGAGGGTTCTGTTGAGATTTTTTTTAAAGTCAATTGTGTTCTTTGAAATTGAACTGTCAAGTCTCCCCCCCCCACCCCCCACTTATACCAAAGAGTGTTCCCTCTTTAGAGGGGGAAGCTCTTTGATTATACTTTCTCCCTTCTGGTACAGTTGAGCCGATAATGTATCTGCTGTGCATCCGGTTTGCCTTCTCTACAAAGGAATAAGTCAACAAATAAGTGACAAAAACCATGAAAAAATAAAGTCATGAGATTCCCGTCCACTGTCTGTCAATTCAGGTTTTCATGAAGATCGTGGATGTTTGGCAGTTTCAGCCAGACGAACACTGTGAAAGACAGTTCAGTGAAGTCATGCCACGCCCACTTTACCACTCTCTTCCCCCTCTTCCCAGATTGCGTGAAAGTACTGCAGCCTTACTGCCGGTCATTGTCACCTGCTCAGAACTGGACTGGACAAAACGTCGAACATTGCTGTCAGTAAATTGATGTCTGATTGGATAGATGGACTGGACAAAACTTCAGTTTCATCGCTGCCGTTGTCATCACCTTTGAATTCAAACCAGTCACCAGACAAGATAGATGCATCTCTCATCATTATTACCATACATAATCATCTGAACAGTCTGCAAAGTTGTGTAAAATCATTGACTAAGATCACTGTCATAGCTGAACAAAATTGATATTGATTGATTGATTTTATTTTTGTTGTTCTACAGAGTGGACCTCTTGCCGTATGATCTGATCACACAGCTGTTCAGGATCTTGACCATTGACACCAAGCAGGAGAAAGGTGAGCATCTGGGAGTGAGAGTTTGTGGTGTGTGATGTTTGTGTGTGTGTGCGTGTGTGTTTGTGTGTGTGTGTGTGTATGCCTGCATACGTGTGATGAAAGAAAGGAAGCAAAAATGCAGTCCTGATATGTATTGTATGCTTTATGAGCATTTTGCATAATTACTGGGTTTGTTTTTTTTTGTTTTGGTCAAAACAGGATTTCTCGTTGTGAAATTCAGGGTGCTCTGTCCCTATAGCGAGTCACCACAGGGCAGTGCATCCTTTTGTTTTTTGGGTTTTTTTCTGTCTGCAAGTTTTCTTTCACTATCAAAGTGGATTTTTCCACAATAAACACTGTTGTTGTCATGAGTTCTTTTACATGCACAGAGTGCGTGCCGTACATGGTACCTCAGTTTATCGTCTCATCCAAAAGACTAGCACCCAGACCACCACCACCATCCAGTGGGGGAGATAAAAGTAACAGTCCTCATCTGTGTGGACAGATTACCGTGTGGACCCCACTGACCTTCACCTGTCAGGCCTGGAGTCGTTCTCCTTTGATTACGTCGTCAAGTGGCCCGTCTCCTTGGTCGTCAACAGAAAGGTCTGTTCCATTTAGTGAGGATGATAATTGGGATGACGTCTGAAGATAATGATGGGATGACAATGAAAGATGTTATGATGATTGAAGATGATGTTGAGATGAAGACAAAACATAATGTGGGGATGGCAAAGAAAATGTAGGGAAGATTGAAGATAATAACTGGATGATAAATGAAGATACTATGAGGATGATGAAGATTGTGTTGAGCTGGCGATTGAAAATAATGTTGGGTTTGATGATTGAAGGTAATTTTGTGGTGGTGATTCAGGATGCTGATTGAAGATAATGTTGAGAAGATGACTGAAGATAATATGGGGGTGATGGTGATGATGATTGAAAACGCTGATTGAGGATAATGTTGGGATGATGATTTAGGATAATGTGGGACAGTGATTGAGGATGATGTTGGATGATGATTAAAGATGATGTTGGGATGGTGATTGAAGATAGTGTGGGGGGTGATAATGTGTAATGATTGAAGATAATGTATTATGATTGAAGATGATGTGTTACGATTGAAAATAATATAGGGATGATGGTTGCAGATGATATGGGGATAATGGTCAAAGATAATGTTGGGACGGTGATTGAAGATAATGTGGGGGATGGTGTTTCAGGCACTGACAAGGTATCAGATGTTGTTCAGGCACCTGTTCTACTGCAAACATGTGGAGCGACAGTTGTGCAGGTGAGTGTTGTGTGAAGTGTACACGTAAGCCCCTGCTGTTGTAATTTATTTCCATGATTTGTCACTTTTGTTTATCCCTTCGTGAGCATTTTCTGTTTATGTGAATCAAAAAGATTTTTTTTTAATGTGCATAGGTCTGTTCTTTTGATTGTTTTCATTTGCAAGTTTCTAGATATGTATTTGTTTGTTTTCTGTTAAATACTTGTTGTTATGTTTGAATGATGAGCCAGGGTGTGGTTGTTAGTGGGGTGTACTTGGTATGAGCAGCAGGAAAGTAATGCTACTGAAATGGTAGGAAAAACATATTTCTGGGGATGATTTATTGATTGATTGATTGTTGTTGATTTTTTTTTTTTTTTTTTTTTACAGAATAGTGTGCAATGTGCTGAATTGCAATTGCATTTTGTTGTTTGTGTCTTTGTTGTTTGTGAGTAGAGGATGTGTACCTTTGCTTTTGGTGTAGTTTGCTGTTGTGACACGCTGTGTTAGTTGTGCTTGGCCTTTTGTGCAATTGCTGTGGTTTTAATGGTGTTTTGCTGAAGGTGGGTAAAAACTTGCGTATGCATCTGATAACTTGGTCATGTTTAGTTTGTTGAAAGGGGAAAGGATGATGACACAAGTTTTATTTTATGTGCATGTATTTGAGTATATATACGTACATATATAAGATGTACAGTTATCTAGTACGGTATTTCTTTCTTTTTTTTTTCTAAAAGAATTTGGACCAGTGACAACATAGCATAGAGGTAGCATTGGTTTGGACAGTCATTTAGATATGTCATAGCAGGCATTTGAAAAAAAGGTTTAAGAGCAGTTTCTGTTTTTCATTGTAGTATAATTGCAAGTGAAGTTTTTCTTACCCATTAAATAAATTTTTGCTTCAAAAGTATTGTATGGACTTGTGGCGGTCTTTGCTTGGTTTGTGGACAAAACTTCATGGTTTGTGTTCATTAATTGATGAACATGTTTATGTAGGCTTCAGATATTCCGGAGGTAAGTTGACAGAAATGTTGTCTGTCTGATACTAAGGGTCAGACCATCTGTCATTCATGTCTTTAAAAACACAAAACAAAACAACAGCAGCAGAGTTTTGTGGGTGATCCTTTGTGTGTGGGGAATACTTTTGATGATTCACACATGTATGTATGCCTCATAAATTGGAGTTGTTCATTATAAATGTCAGTTTGGTTTGGATAACAGTGCGTGTTTAAGTATTAAAAGATCTAAATGGATTGATGCTGTGAAATATTAACCCTGTTGATTCTGATATTTTGTGTTTCAAACTGATATGTATCATGACAACATGTACATTTGTGAAGTGTCTCCTGAATCACTGCATATATCCTTGTGGGTCTTATCTCGGGTTCTTGTTTTTCCCATGGGATATCACTTTAACTTTCTGCTATTCTTATAACACCACATTGCCAGTGTTGAGAGATTTGGACAGTTCAGCCAACTTTGTTGTTAAATCACATGTTGAATAGGAAGTTTTACTTTCAGTACAAATGTTCTACCTCACTGTACTGAATACAAAGCACTTCAAATTGTCAGATGTACCCTCTATTTTTTCTAAATTCTGATACTAGTCAGGGATGCAAAGCGGAGTTAACCTACATCAGGAGATTATCGGCTGTAGCTATTTTCGTTTTCTCCGCATAGGCAGGTAGTAGTTTGCGCAGGACAGGAATCAGACCCCTGCCAGATTCTGCACTAGTGGGTCACAGTTAAGTATGTTACTCAACATAGTTTTAGGAAGAAAATTTCCTTTTAACAACAGGTGCAAAATTGTTTATGAGGTGCACATGAAAATGATAAACAAGAGTCGGGCATTGGTTAGTCGTTGCTGCGACTGTGTTTGTGCCTTCAGTCGATGCCAAGGCTTTGACAACATCATCAGAATTCTCTCCACATGCTGTGTTGTCTATCTGCTGTGTGGCTCTCCACCACCTTCTTGAATCGATTTTTATGAAAAAATGTTCTTCTTCAAATATCAACTGCTGACACAAACACTGTAGGTGAAATGATTTGAAACAGCAGTTTTTCATTTCGCCTCAGACATCATACTTCCGGGTTCTGAGGTCAGCCTCAGTGACTTTCTGGTTTATTACAGGTGTTTAGGCAGATTTCAGCCATCCATAAAGTGTGCTGCTTCATAAGGTGTACGGGTCAAAAGTTGAAGAAAACTATGATATAAAGAAAGAAGAAAAAGATATGGATTGTGCTGTTTTGTGGTGACACACTCTCCTCAGGGAGAGCAGCATGAATGTCACTCAGAGAAGTGTATTGTGACTAAGAATTATGCAGTACAGTATGATAATATAAGATAAGATATCTACTTTCTGTTCTGACTGAGCTGGGTCCTGTCTGCCTGTGCTGTGTTAATGATTTGTTTCTTCTGACTGATAGCTTTTATCTAAATTCAGCCTTCCTCTACGTACACCTGTCATGGGTTGTGTTCTGACTGCATCTGCATCTATATTGTGCGCTTGCACGTTCCTGTACATTCAGTTTATTGTGTTCATTTTCCACAGTGTTTTTTCCACTGTTTGGCAGCTAAGATCATTCCTATTTTGTAAAGCAGTCAGAGACTTATCCATGTACTTGTTTGCTTCAGGTTCATAAGATTTCTGAAATCCCACGGTGTTTCAGTTGAATGATGTGTGGTAGGAATGGCTCATGTGATAGTGAATGAGATTGTTGCAATAATGTAATCTGTTTATATGAGGTGCCATCAGATTCAGCATGTCTTCTGTCTGGTGAATGAGTCTAATGTGACAGCTTATAAAAAAAGAAAAATCAGTAACAGCAAAGGTAGCCCCTTTCCACTTCTTGCTTTCCAGAATTTGCTTATTATATATGCAAATGCACTTCTGATGTATTCTCATTGGATTATCATGATTAGCTTTTGAAATTGATTAATCACGGGAAGTCATGAGATAGTTGTAAATCTGTATTGTTCTCTTGCATAGTCACTGGAATTATGCAACATTTTTTGTTTTATGTTGTCGTTTTTTGTAAATGCAGGTAATTTAGTTTCAGAAAGGTAACAGATCTAAAATGAAGCAGGAACTTGTGAGATGGTATTCAATGTAAGCTGGTCATTCTTTTGAAGAAGCTGAAGAAATGCAGACTACACTGCAATACCTATCTCTTTTTCCCTTATGCCTCTGTCTCTCTCGCTCGCTCTCTGAGTCTGTCTGTCTGTCTGTCTCTCTCTCACTTGTTTTGCACTGTGTCTGTCTTTGTCTCAGAACAGTTTCAGATATTTCTGTCTGTGACTACAGTTTTATGATATCTCTCTGTTTGACTGCAGTATCTTGATGCATAGATGCCTGCCGTTCTGGAATAACCATATTTGTCACAGAAACACATAAAAATCAACGACCTTTCCAGATGTTATGGCCAGGAAAAGGGGAAAAAAACAACAAAGAAATATAAAAGGAGCACCTGTTTTTTTCATGGGTGGGCTAACCTTACGAGAGATGGGAAGTTGTAATTTGAAAAGTGTGCACAAATGCAAAAGTCTGTAGAATATGAACCCCAGTTGAAAAAACCTCTAGTTGTCACAAGTGAATGTGTGAGACTGATGATGAAGAAAATGGAGAGGAAACCCTCACCGTGAAATAAACAGAACAAACAAAATCAGCGCCGCTAAGTCTTGAGGGAAAAATACCATGAAAGGTGTTGATACGAACAGAAAAGGAAACACTTCAGTTTGTGCACTCTCTGCAAGTGTGAAATGTCCCTCAGTCATGGTGGCCATAATGACTGTCGTTGTTGTCATGTTGACTATACAATGAAATAAATAAGTAAAAGGCATTTTGTGTGTTCATGGAAAGTCTTGAAATTTCCAGCTTTTTCCTGATTTTTCAATATCATTTGTTCCTGATGCTAAGATTTTAAGGAAGGCGCGCATGTGCTTGATGTCTCTCTGTCTCTGAGTACAGTTTTATGGTACTTTGTGTGCATGTGTGTGTGTGCAGTGTGTGGGTGGGGAACAAGGTGGCCAAGATGTACTCCATGCAGAAGTCGCGGTGGTACTCGGCTTCCTTCGCGCTGCGTCAGCGCATGCTGAACTTTGTGCAGAACTTTGAGTACTACATGATGTTCGAGGTCATCGAGCCCAACTGGCACCTCTTCCAGCAGAACATGGACACCGTCAGTCAGCCTTCTGCGTTGTTTGAAATTCAGGCTGTATTGTATTGTGTGAAATTCAGGCTGTATTGTGTTGTATTATATTTTGTTGAAATTCAGGCTGTGTTGTGTTGTGTGAAATTCACGCTGTATTATATTGTGTGAAATTCAGGCTGTATTGTATTATAGTGTGAAATTCAGGCTGTATTGTATTGTGTGAAATTCAAGCTGTGTTGTATTATATTGTGTGAAATTCAGGCTGTATTGTATTGTATTGTGTGGAATTCAGGCTGTATAATAGTGTATTGTATTGTGTGAAATTCAGGCTGTGTTGTATTATATTGTATAGAATTCAGGCTGTATAATATTGTATTGTGTGGAATTCAGGCTGTGTTGTGTTATATTGTGTGAAATTCAGGCTGTGTTGTATTGTATGAAATTCAAGCTGTAGTGTGTTGTGTGAAATTCAGGTTGTGTTGTATTGTGTGGAATTCAGGCTGTATTGTATTGTTTTATATTGTTTGGAATTCAGGCTGTGTTATATTTTGTTAAATTCAAGCTGTAGTGTGTTGTGTGAAATTCAGGCTGTATTGTGTGAAATTCAGGCCGTATTTTATTGTGTGAAATCCAGGCTGTATTGTATGGCATTGTGTGAAATTCAGGTCGTATTGTGTGAAATTCAGGCTGTGTTGTGTTGTGTGAAATCCAGGCTGTATTGTGTTTGTGAAATTCAGGCTGTATTGTGTTTGTGAAATCCAGGTTGTGCTGTGTGAAATCCAAGCTGTATTGTGTGAAATTCAGGCTGTGTTGTGTTGTGTGAAATTCAGGCTGTATTGTGTTGTGTGAAATCCAGGCTGTACTGTGTGAAATCCAGGCTGTATTGTGTAAAATCCAGGCTGTATTACATTGTGTGAAATTCAGGCTGTATTCTTGTATTGTGTAAAATTTGGGCTGTATTGTATTGTATTGTGAGAAATTCAGGCTGTATTGTATCATGTGGAATGCAGGTTGTATTTTATTGTATTGTGTGAAATGCTGGCTGCATTCTATTGTATTGTAAAACTGTTTTGTCACAACAGATTTCTCTGTGTGAAATTCAGGTTGTATTGTATAAATTGCATTGTAACGTGTTGTAAACAGTTTTTGTCACAACCGATTTCTCGCTGTGAAATTTGGATTGTATTGTTTAGTAATTTATTGTACTGTGATACCTTTGTCTCGGTATGAAGTTTGAGCTGTACTGTGTTGTATTGTTTTGTATTGTACTGTAATACCTTTTGTCACAACATATTTCTCTGTATGAAGTTTGAGCTGTACTGTGTTGTATTGTTTTGTATTGTACTGTAATACCTTTTATCACAACAGATTTCTCTGTATAAAGTTTGAGCTGTTGTGTGTTGTATTGTTTTGTATTGTACTGTAATACCTTTTGTCACAACAGATTTCTCTGTGTGAAGTTTGAGCTGTACTGTGTTGTATTTTTTGTATTGTACTGTGATACCTATATTACTCTGTATGAAGTTAGAGCTGTATTGTGTTGTATTGTACTGTGATACCTTTTATCACAACGTATTACTCTTCATGAAGTTTGAGCTGTTCTGTGTTGTATTGTGTTGTATTGTACTGTGATACCTTTTATCACAACAGATTTCTCTGTAGGAAGTTTGAGCTGTCCTGTGTTGTATTGTTTTGTAATGTACTGTAGTACCTTTCATCACAACATATTACTCTGTATGAAGTTTGAGCTTTCCTGTGTTGTATTGTTTTGTATTGTACTGTAATACCTTTTGTCACAACAGATTTCTCTGTATGAAGTTTGAGCTGTACTGTGTTGTATTGTTTTGTAATGTACTGTAGTACCTTTCGTCACAACATATTACTCTGTAGGAAGTTTGAGCTGTTCTGTGTTGTATTGTTTTGTATTGTACTGTGATACCTTTTATCACAACAGACTTCTCTGTAGGAAGTTTGAGCTGTCCTGTGTTGTATTGTTTTGTATCGTACTGTAATACCTTTTGTCACAACAGATTTCTCTCTCCGTGAAGAGCGAGTCATCACAGTGCAGCATCACCCACCCCCCTTTTTTTCTTTTTTTTCTGTCTACAAGTGTATTTGTCTTGCTATGAAGGTGAATTTTTCTGCAAATTTTTTTTTTCCTGGAACAACCCTTTTGTTGCTGTGGGTGGTGGTTTTTTTTATGGGTGCTAAGTAGCAGCACAGGAGACTTAAGTTTATCAGTTCATCCAAATGAACGCACTTGTAGATGGTGAAAGAAAAGACTGGTGCGATGCTGTGGAGCGTGCTCGCCCCTTAGGAGAACAGCCGGAATTTTCACATAGAGAAATCTGATGTTTTGAAATAGTAATACAGTTCAATATTTTGCACAAAAGAGATGACAAGATATCGTGGTTTCAGTTTTCAGTTTTTCCCACTTTTTGTTTACTTTTTGGTTGCTTGTTAGGTTTTTGTTTATATGCATTAAGCTCTTTGTTGATGAAAATTCCAAGATTTTTCCAGACCCAGAAGGGCAAGATGTAATTACTTCTCTGAGACTTTTCCAACCCTCGAAACAGTTCGGTCATTTTTCCCCCAAGTCTCTTTCCAGACTTCTGTGACTGTACGAACCATCTTGTCCAACAAAGTTTTATATTTAGCACCGAGCAATCTGACCCATGTGTCTTGTTAGATATTTTAATGTTTTATCTGTGTAGAGAGCCATTTGCTGGACATTAGCTGTTGCATGCCTGATGGACACACATCATATATGCAAGGACTTCCATGACTGTACAAACTCTGTATTTGTGTTTATTAGGTGTCGAACGTGGATGATGTGCTGGTGTTTCACACGGATTTTCTCAACTCCTGTCTGAAAGACTGCATGCTGACCAACCCGGACCTGCTGAAGATTGTCCACAAGCTGATGATGGTCTGCGTCACCTTCTCCAACTTTGTGCAGGTAACTCTCTGCAGGTATTATCTTTGTGCAGGTTAAATTTGTCCTGGGATTACCTTTGTGCAGGTTAACTTTTGTCTTGGAATAACCTTTATGCAGGTAACTTTTGTCTATGCAGGTAACTTTTGTCCTGGGATTACCTTTATACAGCTAACTTTTGTCCTGGGATTAACTTTGTGCAGGTAACTTTTGTCCTGGGAATATCTTTGTGTAGGTCACTTTGTACAAGTAACTTTGTGTAGGCAACTCTGTGCAGGTATTACCTTTGTTTGTGCAGGTATTACCTTTGTGCTGGTATTACCTTTGTACAGGTAACTTTGTGCAGGTTGTCAACATGCAAATCTACTTCTTCTGTTTTTATACCTGCCTCTTTTTCTTGTCTTTTTTCTTTCATTCATGCCAACAAAACCAGTAGAAGTTCAAGAAGTACACTAAAACATTGGGCAAAACAGAAGTAGTGAGTTCATCAACCATACTGATACTGATGGTCACCATCATGAACAGTGACTGGCTATTTCCCATGCTGTGTGCATGCAGAGTCAGGGCATTCCAGTGGCGGTATCATACAACACACAACACATACACAAAACTACACACACACACACACACACACACACACACACACACACACAGTTCAAGAAGCAAACTAAATACAGTCAACAAGAACGGGAGAAGCAGGTTCAGTTGCACTGACGCTGACATGACCCACACCACACACAGTGACCAAGTTTCCCCCCACGCTGTGTGCAGAGGCTGAGTCAGAGCACGACAGTAGAGGCAGAGGTGTCCCGGCTGACGAAGGAGAACTCCCTGCAGGCCCTGGGCAATCAGCACCCCTCCACCAAGGACGACATGAAGAAAAAGGCCGCTGCCACCAAGGCTAGTGTTTTTGTTTCTTTGTTGTTGGTGTTGTTGCTGACAGTTTTGTTATTGTATACCTGGGGTGGGTTGTGTGAGTGAACTCAGCAGCGCCGAGTTTGCTTAGACTTAAGAATGTTCCTGACTCCACGGTGATTTACTGTACTGAGGAACATTGTTAAATCTAAGGAAACCTGGTGGTGCAATGATCACCTCTTGCAACCCACCCCTGTTTCTTTTTATTCTATTTATCTTTTCCCCCCAAGTCACTTCCTTTTTCCGGTGTCAGCTCACACATGCTTAAAAATCTGTTTCCTACTTACCCAAAACTGCCCCTTGCCTGCCAACTCACTTTGCATGTATGAGGAATTGGGGGGTGTGGAGTGTAGAGAGAAAAAGAGAGTGGTCATGAGTGGTTCATATAATTTAAAACTTTTTCTTTCTTGTAAAGCACCCTGAGCTCGAAGAGAGAAGGTGTGCTATACAAGTGTACGCTATTATTGTTATTATTCCTGTTGTTTACACTTAGTTAGCACCTCTGTATTGATATTATTATTATTATTCATACCTAGATAGCACATCAATCTTTGGTCAGAGACCAAGCACTAAGTGCTTTACAAACATGGAGTCATTTGCATATTCAGCGGATATCCCAGTGTTAATGTTCAATGTTCATCATTTTTTATTATTTTTTATTTGTTATTTTTTTGATGCATTGTTTTTTGTTGAATGGTACTGGTCAAGGATTTTGTTGATTAAAATTTCAAGATGTTTGCAGACCCTGAGGGGGAGAACATATTTTTCCAAGACTTTTCCAGCTCTTAAAAAACAGAAATGGTTCTCTTATTTTCTCCAGATTTTTTGTCCAGCCCTGCAAATAGTTCTTTTATTTTTCCAAGACTTTCCCCACCATGAAAATGGTTCTCTCATTTTTTTCCCGAAGACCTCCAGATTTCTGTGATACTGGGTCTAGTTCTCTGTCCTTAGGGACAGTTGGTGAGAGAACTTTCTCTTTTCTGGCAGCCACTTCCTCCACCCTCCCTTGTTGACTCACTTGTGTAAACAAAGTGAGTCTATGCTTTAACCCGGTGTTCGGTTGTCTGTGTGTGTCTGTGTGTCCGTGGTAAACTTTAACATTGACATTTTCTCTGCAAATACTTTGTCAGTTGACACCAAATTAGGCATAAAAATAGGAAAAATTCAGTCATCTTGTTTAAAACAATATTGCACCTCTGGGATGGGCACAAAAAAATAAAAAATGAAGCCTAATTATATGCAAACTGCATTTACTGTTATATTTATATTTCTTGTATTCTCTAAACTTGGCACTTTGATCTGATATTGTGACTCGACAACAAGAGCAGTCATTATTATCATTTTTTGTTCAAACAGGAACTTCTTTTGCTAAGCATGGAAGTTTTATTTATTTTGCAAACGTTTTGGTGCAGATAGTAAAAAAGGGAAATTATTCTGTAATTAATATTAGGGGACTTAATTTGCTTTAAACTGATCTTTCTCATCTTAAACATTACATTTTGAAATTATACTCAATACATAAAAAGCTTGTGTATCACAAGTGAGTCTTGAAGGCCTTGCCTCTCTTGTTTTTTTTTTTGTTTTGTTTTTTTCCACTGTCCCTTTCTTCTGTGGGAGAAGTTCTCAGTTCTGTACCTAACCTTGTTTAAACCCTGTGTGTACCACTTTCTCTGAAGACCTTTTTATTCTAGAAAAAAAACTTCTCTCTCCCTGGGGACACAGGTGGTGTCAGAGCATGTGGACCAGCTGGTGTCGAGCGAGAACTTTGAGCGCACCATCACCAACTTTGACGCCAACTTCTCCCGCCTGCTTCTGGACCTCCTGGACAAGATCCTGGACATGAGCAGCAAGAACTACGACCACAAGCTGTCCAATATCATCTACAGGTAACAGTCTGTTGTCTTTGTCACTATGATTTTTTTTTTTTTTTTTTTTTTTTTTTTGTGTTATTAATATTATATTTGTTTTGTTTTTTTGTTGTTGTTGTTTTTTTTTTTTTGTTTTTTTTTTCTCAAGGCCTAAGCGTGTTGGGTTACGCTGCTGGTCAGGCGTCTGTTTGGCAGATGTGGTGTAGCGTATATGGATTTGACTGAATGCAGTGACGCCTCCTTGAGCTACTGATACTGATAGTGATACTGTCACTGCAGTGAAGAGGTCCTGTAGCCTTTTTACGACCATCAGGGGCTGTGAATTGACACATCCACTGTGGTCTAGGGCTCGACACAGGAAGGGCGGGGCCCAGTCCTCTCCTGGCGCTTTAACCTTCCACAACTTTACTCGGGTGCTCATTTGCAGCTGGGTGGAGTTAGGAAAATCTTGAGTGAAGTGCCTTTCCCAAGGACACAACACCATGCCGAAACGGGGCATCAAACCCTGATCACTGGTCAACACTTGACCAGAAGTTCAACTCCTGATTCTATCATGGCAGCTGCTTGTCACTGCAGTACATTTTAGAGAGAGAGAAAAGAAAATGGTAGAGTAGTGCTTTGGAGAAGTCATTTGTCATATCACCGATAAATGGAATTATATTAAGTTTCCTACTTTCAGAATGGTATATGACTTCAGCAACACACAAATACATACACACATCTGTATGTCTCTGTCTTTCTCTCTCTCTCTCTCTCTCTATATATATATATATATATGTGTGTTTGTGTGTGTGTATATATATAGATATATATATATATATAAACACACACATACACACACATATATATATAGTGTGTGTGCGTGTGTGTGTGTACATGCAGAGATATCTTAAGTTCCTGTTTGTTTGTTTGTGTATCATAATCAATTCATGTTTGTACTTGTGTGTGTTGTATTTGTTTGTGTATTATAATCAGTCCATGTTTGTACTTTTTGTTGATCCTCCCTTTCTCCCCTCCATTATTCCTTGTGACACTTTGTCTTAAAGACATATTCCATTCTTCTCTGAACGGTCAGGTTGGATTTCAACGGCTTCTACACGGAGCGTCTGGAGGCAGTGACAGCCCAGAGACAGATGGCCGGGGCCTCGGGGTCTCCCCCCCAAGACTTTGGCTCCGCTGGTAAGTGTCATGATGTCAGTGGGACCTGCTTTCTGTAGCTGCTGTTTGTTGCCATGGGTGGGGGACTTCGGCTCTGCTGGTAGGTGCTGTGATGTCAGTGGGACCTGCTTTCTGTAGCTGCTGTTTGTTGCCATGCGTGGGGGACTTCGGCTCTGCTGGTAAGTGCTGTGATGTCAGTGGGACCCGCTTTCTGTAGCTGCTGTTTGTTGCCATGGGTGGGGAACTTCGGCTCTGCTGGTAAGTGCTGTGATGTCAGTGGGACCCGCTTTCTGTAGCTGCTGTTTGTTGCCATGGGTGGGGGACTTCGGCTCTGCTGGTAAGTGCTGTGATGTCAGTGGGACCCGCTTTCTGTAGCTGCTGTTTGTTGCCATGGGTGGGGGACTTCGGCTCTGCTGGTAAGTGCTGTGATGTCAGTGGGACCTGCTTTCTGTAGCTGCTGTTTGTTGCCATGCGTGGGAGAGTACGTCTGTATATTACACATTTCCTCTATTGTGCTCTTGTGTATGAGTGGACATGAACGTGTGTGACATTTTTTACCCTGCAGCCATGCTCCCATTTGGGTATGTTTGTGTTTGTGCTTCTCACTGTACACTGACATGGATTACAGGATTAACATGTCTATTCTGTCTTGTGCATGCACATATGCAAAAAGGTGATCAAGGCACTACCAGGTCTCAGTACATTTGTTGACACAGAAGATCAGAAAAACTTTCCGCCCTTAATCTGCCATGCTCCAAAACCAGGATCAAACATTTAGACCCTTGGTCCAGCTCTTTAAAATTGGGTTGGTGCTCACTTTTTGAGTGGCTGTGGACATTGACTTTTAACAGAAATGGTGTTACGGATTGACTGTCAACAGAAATGGTGTTAATGTTGCAAAGGCGAATGATGACTGACCACACAGCTTTTTAACCACAGTGCTTCTAGTTCTGTTGTGACTGTACAGGTGGGATCAAACCACGCCCCCACCCTGACGCTGCCCGACGGGGGCTTGTCGCTCATCGAAGCGCCGCCTCTTCCTCCGCCCAGTGACCATCGCCCCTTCCTGTGTCCGCAGCTCTCTGGCCCACCACTGTGAAGAGGAAGATTTCAGATCAAAGCGCCAGCAGTTGATGTGTACCCCTTTGAATAACGCACACCGAACTAAGACCCAAGCCCTAACAACTTGGGGCTTTTTGCCAATAAGTCATTGAACTAACATCTGAACAGCTCTTGCATAAAAAATGCCAGGGGTTATTTTTCACTGTCAAATGTGTTGTTCTTTGGGGTGTGAATCTTTTGCAGCACAGGTGTCAAGTGCATTCTCTCCTCCAATCTCTCTGATTTGCCTTTAGTTTACCATCGTTGTGAGAAGGTTGTGTATTTGTTTTGGATTTTGCGTTACTGCCAGAAAGAAAGATGTGGTCCAGAGGCTCAGTGCTGGTTGGTTTTGTGATCTATGATGTTGGTAAAAAGTGACCTGAACTGCAAGTGATCGCACATGTGGCTGTCTGCATGTGCCAGGCAAGGAGTTTTGAATTTCATGTATATTTATGGATGTGAAAGCGTTGTTGAATGCTCATCAACATACAAGTGTATGTGAGAAGTGTGTATGAGTCATCAACATATAAGTGTATGTGAGAAGTGTGCATGCGTGAAGATGTGTGTGTGATCCTGTTAAACAGTCCTTCTTCCAGTGCGAGTTACTTATGCTCATAAATATGTATGGTGATGCTGTTCCAATGTTAGCCTCTGCTTATATTTTGATGCCTGATGGGCAAATTGTTTGTAACACGTAAAATTGTACACCACAGGTAAGGTTTCTGGCCGATTTGTAAACATACAGCATTTGGACAAGCCGTGCTGTTGGCGATATGGTATGAGGGTTATTCTGCAGAATTCAGGCTGGACAGTCTGTGTTGTAACTGTCCAGAAACAAAGCTGGGAATAGCTGGAAAGTGCTGTGTTTTGGGGTGTTTTTTTTTGTAAAGGTGAGGGGATTTGGGCCCAGAACGCTGTGATTGTAATTTAAACACAAATATTTTTAGCTCATTACACTGGGAATATGCAGACTATTCAAAAGGGAGTTCATTTCGCTTCACTATATTTCACAGTTTTTGGGGGGTTTGGGGGGGGCCAGAGGGGGGTAAGTTTTGGGAATGATGGAAAATGTGAATGACTGTATGCAATGGGAATGAGGGAAAATGGGAATGACTGCATGCAATTGTGTATATACTCTACTTTCAGTTTGTCAATGCTTTTCTATGTCTTTGAGGTTTTGTGAAGACGTGGTCTATATGTGGACATGTTCAAGAATACTAGAGTGCAGTAACTGGTGTTACAACTGCAATCAATCATGTATGGAAAAATTTATTGCATTTAATTATTCCATATGAAATTATATAATTTTCATGTGTTGTGCTTTGTGTGAATCTTGACATTGCTGCCTTGCTATAAATCTACCACAAACAAATTGCCTACAGTTCCAATATTAGAGATTTTTTTATATGCTTTATACTGGTACAGTCAAGCAGAAGTGAGTGCAGGCAAGGTCTGATAAAAAGTAAAATGATATAAAATTAATAAGATTTTTGAAAATCTCGATTCCTCAAGTTTCGTTCACTTGAATATTCTTTTTGTAGAACTTTCACACATTGACAGAAATGAAAGAAAAAAAAGACAAAGTAACATTTTTATTTTCAATCTCACAAAGAGACGACAACAGTAACTAAATTGTCCAGCCAATCCATAGATTGAGAAACATTTCATATTTTCATTGAAGGCAAAGACACTTTACAGTGACTGGAGATTGCTTTTCAGTTAAGAAAGCCCCACATTATGTACACCTGCTGAACACAGTCATGCATGAGAACTTGGAAATATATTCACTTTCACACTCTTCCCAGCCAGAATATGTTCACATTCATTCTCGAAAAAGCTACAACTTAGTGGTTTCTCACACCCAAGTGTTTCAACTTATTTTCACAAAATATTTTTAGTCAATCAGTTGTCTTGCACAGTACTTTACACAGAAGATTTCCTCATGACTTGGTTAGATAGACTGCAGCTGACAAGAATGCTGGTCAGTGAAGTGCTGTCACCACCCGAGGTAGAGCTTACAGGTCAGAGTATCACTTTCTTTACTTGAACTCGTTCCTCTTGGGAATTCGTTTCTTTTGTGCAAATAAAAAAAATCAGTTACTCCACTGATACAAACACAAACTGCACTCATATTCATGCCACACTGATCTCGTTTCAACAAGGTTCAGAAGTAAAGGGGTTAATCCCCATCTGGGACTCGTGTGTTCTTGCCCCGACAGTTGGATCACCAAATCCTGGTGTTCCTTATCTCGCTTGGTATCTGCAGTGTGTGTTCCTTTAAAAAAAATAAATAAAAAAGTCGTTTTTTTTTTTTTTCAGTGGTATGGGGATGGGTGGAGTTATTTTCACAGACCTTCGAGCATTTACCATCATAATGGAATATTACACATACAATCAAGTCACCTCCCCAACCTTCATCTGCCCACACCTGAAAAGAAATGTCTGAATCCCGATTCCCCTGATTTGACAACTAAAACCATGATGCATTCCCTGACAGGCACAAGTCACTGTACAGTTGCATGTGTGTAAATACAAGACATCTATGTATCTGCTGTCGGGTCAAAGCCGCTGAAAAGGAGCCTGAACCTGCAAAGATTTAAAAAACCATGCGTGTTTTCTTCTTTCATAAAAAAAAAAGAAGTAAACAACAGAGCCAGAAATCCACAATTTTCCAATGTTTATTTCAGATAATGTCAACGACTCGGGGTGAATGCCGCTGAATAATTTCATCAGTAAAGCACACACGACTGACAGCATTCAGTGTTAGCTTCAAGTAACCATAGTCATCACATCATCTCTCCACACACATACCCACAGCCATCCACGATAGCAATATGTACACAGGCAATCCATACTACCTTTACACTCAGCCACCCCTGAACACAAACACCAGACCCATTCCCACACAGACCAAATATTGACAACCAACAACTTTGTTCCTTGTCCACGCGAGGTATACGGTGTTTCACATCTGTACAAAACAAATGGACGAAGGAGGAAAGAAACGAAAACACCAGCAGAGCCAGAAAGCAATGATCAACACACACCAACTCATGGCGATATAAATATGAAACAAAAACTCATGATAGGGCAGCCAAAAAAAAAAAAAAAAGAAGAAAAAACATTCCAGGGTCAATGGAACTGGCACAGACTGGAAAATTCTTTACTTAAAAAAAAAATTAAAAAAAAAAAAAAAAGCAGCAATATTTCCACCCTTCAGTAATAGAAACTGAAGAAGGGTTAAAAGAAAGAGACAAACAAGAGAGAGAACGGACGCATCTTTCCATCCACTTGGCCTGCTTTTGTCATCTTTCTACTTAAACACTGTCAAATCTGACTGTTCTGATCACCTGTGGCTGGGGCACCGTGTGGGAATTCTTCACAAATTAAAGCAAAGTTAAAATGTCCCAGATACAATCATCACAGTGTAATCAAATTAATAAAAAAAAAAACTAACCCAAAGCCCATAAAAAAATATTAAAGTTGCATGGACATAAATCCAAGTCCACCTTGAAAAAAAAATTAAAGGAAATTTTAAACTGTAGACATTGTAATTTTTAGGAAGTGCTGGCTGGTGTTCCACAACTATTCTGAATCACTAACAATGATGAAAACATTATCAACAAAATGTCCTTCCCCTTTTGTAACCATTTCATAACCGTTGTGTCTTCAGAGGACTACTTTATACTGACCATTTGTTAAAACAACTTTTTAATTAAAAATCTGTTGAATAGAGCATCTATACAAAGACCTTTTTCTTTCTTGATTTTATGTTGTGGGTTGCAAATCAGAAACATTCTTCCAATTTCATATAACCAGTTCAACATGGATTATAGACCCACAGGAGAAACTGCATCATTTGAACTGTTCCAATTTTTCCACACAAAAAACACTGATGCTATGTTCTCAAGTGGCAACAGCTTGTCACAGCTATGTGTTAAACACTCATGTACATGACAATGGCTTGAGTTTTTAAGTAACAAAATGAATGTAAAAAGATGATGTTCACAAAAAAAAATTATAAGCTGCTTTGGAACGAAGTGAAAAGGATTTGTATTTAATATAAACGTAGTTTGTGCAGTCTGCCCACCCTGCGGAGTTCTTACATTGCCACAGGTTCCAGTTTGTGAATATCAACATACATCTGGAGTGGTGGCTTAGTGGTGTTTTGTCTGCCCAGGAAACAAGAGAATCTCAGAGTGGGATCAAATCCTACACTAGCCAGAATTTTCTTTCTCCCATGGGCTTTTGAGTGATGGTCAGGATAATCATTTGGATGAGATGACAAACTGCAGTCTCCACGCATGTTAAAGAACTCATGTCACAGCAACAAGAGTTGTCCCTGGCAAAATTTTGTAACAAGAACCCCCCCCCCCCCCACCCTCCCAACACCCCCTAAAAATAAAAAAAAAAACCACTTGTGTATTTGTGTTCACGTCTGAATGACACCGGGGGAACAATCAACATGTGAGGGCAGCTATCAGTCGGATCTACTCGGGCAGCCTGAGCCAGGTTACATGAGGCAATCTTTGCAGCACTAAGTTTGCTTAGAGTTAAAAATGTTCCGAAGTATATGGAACTTGTGGAGCTGGGAACATTCTTAACGATGAGGAAACTCAATGCTTCTAAGATGGCACATGCAATACACCCCTGTTGTACAAATGACTATGAAAAGAGCTTGGCTTGGTCTCTTGCTGGGAACAGGTGCAATGTGAAGTATCAGTAATAAAGTACTGCGAAGGAGAATGAAAACTGAACGATCTGATGAGTTTCACAATACACCCCGACTGATGAACTGTTTTCCCGTGATCATCTTTGTTCATGGGCTGCAACTCCCAAGTTGACTGGTATACTACATGAGTGGGTTTTTACGTGTATGACTGTTTCTACCCCCACAATACAGGTAGTCATACTCTGTTTTGGGGGGAAGAATGTCTGGTATGTTCTTGTTTCCATAACCCACCTAACGGTGACATGGATTACAGGATCTTTAACATGCGCACTTCATCTTTTGCATGAGTATACAAACGAAGATGGTTCAGGTACCAGTGGATCTGCACATCTGTTGACCTGGGAGATCAGAAAAATCTCCACCCTTTACCCACCAGGTGCCGTGACCAAGATCCCATGATAATAGCTAAACATGCAGACATTCCTCTCATTACTCCTTAATTACATCATGCCGTTTGTGCAGACAGGATGAATGAATGCCTCTGCAACAAAATTTTTAAGGCCGATTTTTTGACAGAACTTTTTTACATGCACTGAGGGTGATTTCTATCAAAATTGTCTTCAATACTTGTTATTGAAAGTCCAGATGACTTTCCAACAAGGTGAACAATCTTAATCCTTGATGAGAAACTAGCAAGCAATGCATTACTCAAAAGAAAAAAAAGCACAAACAGATGTGCTCAACAAAGGCAAGGGGGGTTGTACACAAGGGCTAAGTAAGAGCTTTGTGACTTGGGGCTTGTGCCTTATGAACAGTAACAGATGGAATGGATCTTCGAGCACCACCAGAAAGAAGGGATTGACATCAGATCTCAGGTTCCATTCCTGGCACAGGTTTCTCTTGCCCCTGCTATAAAATCAAGTGAAACATTCCACATGTCTGTCTTCACTCTTAACAAGTCCTGTTGGATTTTTTAAAGTATTTATTTATTTTCCTTATTCACAAAGCTTCTTCATCTAAAACAAAAACCACAGAACTCCCGCTGTCTATACAACTGTAACATAAAACACTGACACTGTTTTTGAGTGAATAACGCTGACAATCAGTAACAATCACACTTCTTGTCTCCCACTTCATAACCCACAAACACCCTGCTCTCTCCCCACTTTCTCCCAGTACCAAACCACTACACCGCCTACATATAGCCCGATACAGGCCAGACACATAATGAACAAAGACTGGGCATCTGATCACCAACACTTCCACATCGCTGACAGCACCACATGTCAATCTCACTAAGCCCATGGCAGAACAAAAGCCCAACACGTGTCCCAGGGGAGGGAGTTGGAGAAGATGAAAAGTCCGATGGAATGAACTCCCAAATAGCGATGACAAATCATCCAGAAAGCTCTGTGCAGTATCATTATCAGAGCAGGGACTGTTGGCCCAGGCAACCAGCCAACGCCCACACAGACAGAAGAGTGAGCAGGCCACACCCCCCCTGACGGGCAGTGACTGACAGTGAAGCAGAACCAATCAGACGGCAGCCCCCAGCTGTCACCTGCTGTCTACTTGTTCCTTCAGGTGCAGGATGAGATCATGGATTTCCTCCCTTTTCCTCTCCACCTGACGCCTGGGGAACCAACCCTCCAGCTTCATCGGCAGGGCAAAGTTCGCAATGGGATTCTGGGAAAAGAGGAAAAATAAAAATAAAAGGGTTAAAAATATGAACCAATGAGTTGGATATATATGTGATAAGTGTTTTATGTTTTCGTCTTCATGAAGCTTCACATTGCATGCACCAAAATGCAAGGGAAAAAAGTTAAAAGCGCTTCCATGAACAAATTCTGCAATCAACATGGAGGACTTTCACTTTTCAGGACTTTCAGCAGATGCAGCTATCGGATGTGTGTGCACCTTATACATGGTCAAAATAACTTTTTTTCTTAACCAAGGGGGTGCACCTTATGCACTAAATCACCATCGCCTTCTAGGCCAGGAATTACAGTAAATAAAACACATACACACAAGCAGCAAGAAACAAACGAGACAAATCATATGAAAAAAGAAACTTGACTTTGTACAGGATTTCTTTTTGTCCTGTTTTATCTCTAATTGTGATGCATTGTAACAGGTTTCAAATAAAAATACTCTTAACCCATTCCACTCCAGGAAGTTTACTGCCTCGGCAGGCATCAATGCCACACCAACACTGAACAAATGCAGAAAATATACTGTTTTTTCCTCCAAATCAATTATGGACACATGGTGAAATACTACAGAAGAGAGTTCCCTTTCTTTGCAGTCTATGCTTGTGTACGACCGCTAAAACCATTTTAATGGAATTAATTTTGCAGACAGAGCTCAAAGAGTTAAAACCCCAGAAAGCTGTGTGAACTCACGTCAAAGAAGGACTCTGCATACTGCAGCACGTAGATGCCACAGTCACTGAAGTTGTTCTGCTGGGGGACGCGGGGACAGCCGCCCCGCATGGTGGTCATCATGTCGTGGGGTGTGCCCTTCTTCAGGTCCCACTCCACCTGCAGGTACCTGTACACCACCACACACATGCCATCTCCACACCTGGTCACCCCTAAAGTGTCACACACCACACACATGCCATCTCCACACCTGGTCACCCCTAAAGTGCCACACACCACACACATGCCATCTCCACACCTGGTCACCCCTAAAGTGTCACACACCACACACATGCCATCTCCACACCTGGTCACCCCTAAACTGTCACACACCACACATACCACCTCCACACCTGGTCACCCCTAAAGTGTCACACACCACACACATGCCATCTCCACACCTGGTCACCCCTAAAGTGTCACACACCACACACATGCCATCTCCACACCTGGTCACCCCTAAAGTGACACACCACACGTGCCATCTCCACACCTGGTCACCCCTAAAGTGTCACACACCACACATGCCATCTCCACACCTGGTCACCCCTAAAGTGTCACACACCACACGTGCCATCTCCACACCTGGTCACCCCTAAACTGTCACACACCACATGTGCCATCTCCACACCTGGTCACCCCTAAAGTGTCACACACCACACGTGTCATCTCCACACCTGGTCACCCCTAAAGTGTCACACACCACACGTGTCATCTCCACACCTGGTCACCCCTAAACTGTCACACACCACACACATGCCATCTCCACACCTGGTCACCCCTAAAGTGTCACACCACACACATGCCATCTCCACACCTGGTCACCCCTAAACTGTCACACACCACACATACCACCTCCACACCTGGTCACCCCTAAAGTGTCACACACCACACACATGCCATCTCCACACCTGGTCACCCCTAAAGTGTCACACACCACACACATGCCATCTCCACACCTGGTCACCCCTAAACTGTCACACACATATCCCCACACCTGGTCACCCCAAAAGTATCACAAACATATCATCTCCACACACATCACCACAAACTTCAGTAAACCCATTTTCTTGTCTTATCACTTGACTAGGATGTCCGACACAACACACACACACACACACACACACACACAACCGGAAGGTAACTGTTATAAAGACTACTCACTCCTTCAGAATCTTAATGATGCTGTTTCTGGATGGACCCATCAATGAATCCATCACCAAGATGCATGGCCTGCACACACACACACACACACAGACGCGCGCGCAGACACACACACCACACACACAATCAGAAAATAGGTTTACATCCATCGCTGTTCAGACTGCATCATTTACATTACAAACAAGTACTCTGTCCATTTTCAAACCACTCACATGAACTTCAAAATGGGTCCAGCACAATCAAAACAAAACCAACCAGATTCTTTATCAAATTTCAATAAATACAAAAACAAATAAGAATAAACCAATAAAATGTTACACATATACACATGGCATATTTCAGTTTCTACTGGACCAGAATTTTTACACAAGTCATGGAATTTCAAAGAAGAAAAATGACACCAAGTGTTCATTTTTCATGCCAAGAATGCTGACAGACATTGATCATAATGTAATACTAAAGACTTGGGGTGAAAAAACACCACCATCACATATAAACATGACCAAAAAAACAGAACACCCCATAAAACAAAACAGAACAAATTCATGAACATTCAGGAAATGACATAGAAAACCCATCCATAAACGTTGATGGCAATAATGCCTGCCACACTTCACATGACATGGTTTTATCGATACTTTATAATGTTCCAAAGCAGTAATCTTTTTTTTAAAAAATTTCTTAATGTGAGTATACATTTGAGAAAATATTGTGGTACAAAGGTCACATTAATGACAGAGTATGTATCAGTTTACTTTGCATCTGACACAGTTCACTAAGTTGTTTCTCATGTTTATCTCTATCCTTTCAATTGTTTGTAATCCTCCATACCACAGAATAGTTGAAAGGAAATCAAATCTTGAATCTTCAATGAAAATCCCTCCAAAGATGCCACAACATTTCCTCATAAAAAACATGGAAGACTTTTTATAACTCCAGCCACATGAGAGGAAATTATCCTTGAAAAACTGAATGAGAATCTCTCGGAAGCCACAACATTTCCTCATGCAAACTGTGAAAGACATTCAACTCCAGTGAGGGACACTCCAGAGCTCTGACACTGACACTTACTGTCTCAGTCCCACTTTGAAGTCGTCCTGCTGACACTGGAGAGCAGCTTCTTTGGGGATCACTGTGCCCAGCACCCAGTCATCCTGCTGCTCACACACACACACACACACACACACACACACACACAATGCACAGCTCTGTTTCTACACTTGCTCAATTCACTATAAATAATTCACAATAATAATCAATAAATCAATTCACAACAATAACAATACATTTACATAGTGCTTTCAAACCTCTCTGAGCACTTTACAAAAACACCACACACTTCAATGCCCCAAACTGTGTCTGCTCTGTGTGTGTGTGTGTGTGTGTGTGTGAGGGAGTGAGAAGAGGGTTAGGGTGTGGGTGTGGGTGTGTGGAGGACATGTATATATGTGTTGTGTGTGTGGGTGGGGCGGGGAACAGGGGGGGGGATGGGGAGGGGCATGTACATCCATGTGTTAACAGTTAAAACATACTTTATCAGGTGTAAGACATTTGGAAGACCGTCCATCACAATATAGGATTTTCTTCTTGTTCTGCGTATTTTACAGCATAACATTTGTCCCATGACTTGTTTAGAATAAAAACTATTTGAACCAAAAAGGAAATTTTCTTCCTAAAATTACGTTTAATTACACATACTTTCCATGACCCACTAGTGCAGACTCCGGCAGGGGTCTGACATTCCTGTCCTGTGCAAATTACTATCCACCTATGCGGAGAAAATGAAAGTAGCTACGGCCGATAACCTCCTGGAAGTAGGTAACCTCCCCTTTGCCCCCCTGACTAGCGCCCTCTTTTTCCAGCAGCGTTTCAGTTTCAAGGAAGTGTCCAAGCATGTAGACTGATCCATGTATGCTACACCACATCTGCTGTTGATTCTTTTTTTTTTTTAAATAAATAAAGTTAATAAACTGATTAGTTTAAAAATTAAAAAGGCAGATGCATGATCTTCACATTAACCCAGCACGCTGATTCGACCTCAAAGTATACATATACATATATCTATCTAAATCTATACATACGAACACGCACACACACACTCCCACACACACAAATGCATACACACACAAAAACAGATAAACACAGTATCTTTGCACGCACACACATCCACAAAATATATATCTATGTTTTTTTTGTTTTTTTTTTTTTGTTTTTGTTTTTCCACTTCATATTTTCTTTGCCGAGACTGGCAGCTCATCTCACTGTTTCAGCCTACCTTGGAAGTAGCAGCTCCAGTTGTGGTACTGGCTGGAGTGTCAGGCTGACTGTCTGGGTTGTCTTCCCCCTCTGCCAGCCCCTCTTCCTTCTGCAATCATGCACACAACTTTTACAATACACTATGATGTGACTGGTATTTCCCACTCAGCCCACCACTGCTAATGGGATTCTTTCTTTCTCTCTCTTCTCTCTCTATATATAACATGCATGCGTGTGCCCACGTGCACACACACACACACAAAGCAGGCATCCAAGTGGGCTAATATTTGAACTTTTCCTGCATTCATTTTTCAGTAAATTGGTCAAAAACTGAATTCTGACTTTGTCTTTTCCTTTCAAAATAAGTTGCCCCCCCCCCCCCCCTCCTCCCACCCCACACCAAGTGGCTGAGTTTTTTCTTTCTTTCTTTTTTTTTTTTTCATTAATGTGTCAATCAATTGCTTGTAGCATGTTATCAGGTCTTGTAAGAGGACACAAGACTATCTCAATTACTTGAATGATTGGACAAAAATTATGCCAAATTGCAATCAACTAGCAGACAACGCAGCTGATTTGATTTTTCTACTTTGTTTCTACGAGTCCCACCATCTTGGGCTGCCTGTCATCTGTGTACACTACTCTGGAAATCCTAGAGCGCTCGGAAGACTGCCTATATACATAAGGAGCAATGAAAAAAGTATCCCCTGCCAGACTGTAAAATACAGCAGTGATGGTAAATACAGTGTCACTGACCTCTGGCTGGGGAGGAGAGGGTTTTGACTCTGGCTCTGCAGCCTGTTCTGCAGGCTCGTCAGGCTCACAGAGCGGCAAGGGCTGGAAGCTGACGTACTCCTGAGCTGCCAGGCTGGGGAAACACACGATGGCCAGGAACCAGTGGGCACTGAAAGAAAAGAAAAAAAAAGCATGGATCACTATGGTGACACGGAAACTCTGGTCTGCCAGGCAGTTAGTGCATGTGTTGGTTGTGTTGTGTTGTACTGTAGTGTGTTGTGTTGTACTGTAGTGTGTTGTGTTTCATAGTATTGTATTGCATTGTACTATACTGCATGGTAGTTGAAAACTGTACTGTACTGTACTGCACTGCATGTTGTATTGTACTGTATTGCATTGTGTATTGTATTGTATTATTTTTTGTCACAACATTGTATTGTACTGTATTGCATTGTGTATTGTATTGTATTATTTTTTGTCACAACAGACTTCTCTGCGTGAAATTCAGGCTACACTCCCCAGGGAGAACATTTTGCTACAGTGCAGTGCCATCCATGGCAACAAAACTGGTTGTCCCTGGCAAAATTCTGTATGAAAACTCATTCTGACAGTAAAATAAATACATTTGCAGACAGAAAAAAAGGGAAAAAAAACATGTATGGGTGAGGCTGCACCTTGGTGACATGCTCTTCCTGGGACGAGCAGTCAAATTTCACACAGAAAATAATCTGTTGTGACAAAAAGTAATACAATACCAAAAAATAATCAATATTTTCATTAGCACCTGCCATGCTTGTTCCTTCTGCTGCCACAATTTCCTCCGCACCCCCCTTTTCTGAACTCTTTCTTCCACCACATCTCAAGTACTATTCTCACAAAAATTGATGATAATAATCCGATTTCAAGACAAATCAATCAAATAACACAACCCATACCAATCCACACTTACTTTTCATTAATGGGAATCAGGAGAAAGTCCTTGCTAAAGATGTCTACCTGCCGTGTCCACGTCCTAACGCGCGAGTGCCTTCTTTCTGGTAACCTGTTTTCAAAAATATACAGCAACATATAACATTTTAACAGTGTGTAATGTCTTAAAATGCCTTTCCTATATTTTCTTTCATATAAATATTCATGTTCATGGACCTAAACAGACCCAAAAGGAAATTTTCTTCCTAAAATTACGTTTGAGTAACATACTTACCGTGACCCACTAGTGCAGACTCCGGAAGGGGTCTGATTCCTGTCCTGTGCAAACTACTACCTGCCTATGTGGAGAAAACGAAAGTAGCCATGGCCGATAACCTCCCCAAGTAGGTTACCTCCCCTGTGCATCCCTGACTATCGCCCTCTTTTTCCAGCAGCCAAACAGCGTTTATATCCTGTGCAGAAATTCAAGAGAGTAAATTTTTCTTGCCTAGCAGATGACTTCTGCTGCACTGAGAGCAACAGAAAGAGCGTGAGATTTGGACGTACAGTGTATGACAACACAACACTGGCACCATGTGTTTTATGACATTTCCTGTATGTCAACAGAACAGTGGAACAATTAAGGACCTGAGAAGCTAAATTCCATACAAAGACGAATAAACAACGCCAAGAAATATCAGGCAATTGTCAGAATACTTACGTCAGCTTCACCTCTTCCTGATCTTGAGCGGAGCGGGCCTGCTTTTGCGTCAGTCGCTTGAAGAAAAAAGAACTGAAGATGTGTGTTCGTTGTCGATCTTCTTCAGTCAGTTTCTCCAGAAATATATACCTAACAAGGAAAAGCAGAGAGCAGTTACATTAAGTCATACCTGCTTCTATGTTAAAACAATGTATTTATTAAAAGTAAGCATATTCACTCACACATGCACATTCACATACACAAACATATGAAAAATAGATGTAAATGCAAAAGGTGTACCAGGCATTTAATTAATGACCACTATTCTGCCTCTGTACAAGAAAATCTGCCAGTCCATATCCAAATCACTTACAAAGGTTATTCATATAAAAAATATATGTATATATATATAAGCATATAGAAATAAGTCAAAAACAAGTAAAAATGTCAAGCTGACTTTCTCAATATCCTCAATATGAATACAACATGCAAGCCTGCCACAACTATGATCTAGTCATTCATCATGTCAAGAACAACAACAAATGTACAACAAATTCTAACAGGTTTTGAAATGAAGAAGCAGAAACCCAGCAGAACGTCACCAACAGAACAAGCTGTTGCAACAGCCGCAAAGAAGCGAAACAAACAAACCACGATTCAGAGTTCAGAAATGAACTCACTTGAGGTAGAAGTCCAGGATGACGTCATTGAGAAATTCACCCTCGTTGAGACAGAATAAGTCCTGGTTAGTAATGGCGATGCCCCCTTTGGCTGGTGCAGGAGGGTAGGTTAACAATCTGGGCAACACATCAAGGGATTATTGTTGGGGATCAAAATAAATTTGTGATAATAATACAGTACAGTGTACCCATACAGTACAAAATCCCCATATAATGATGCAACCTGGGCAACACATCATAGGATAACTGGGGAGCACAGCAAATTGAAATAAATCTGTGATAATAATATAGTACTTATATTGTACAAACTCCCTATATAAAGGTTCTATGCAACCTGGGCAAAACATCAAGGGATTACTGGGGAGCACAGTGACCTGAAATAAATCTGTGATAATAATATAGTACTTATATGGCACAAACTCCCCATATAATGGTTCTAAGCACCGCCCATGAAATAATACAAAATATGCAGCTGTATATAAAAACTGGAGAACACAGTGAATTAAAGTAAATCAATTTGTGATGATAATAATACTACTACCTATATAAAATACTGATATGGCACAAACTATACATATAGTGAGTGGGCTCTGAGCACCTCCCATTAAGTAAAATACATAAATTAGTACATAATAACATACAACAGCACAAACTGACATACTAGGGGGAAAAAATGTATGCATATACGAAGACAATAATACAGATTGCAAATATGAATGATGGTATCAAGAAAAGCACAAATATGCCACAAATATGCCTTAAACACACACACACACATACACACACACAAACCACACAGACACATACACACTGATACATACACAAACACATAGCCTAAAATAACTCTTGTGGGAAACCATTCTCACCCACACACCCCCCAAAACTCTCCCATCACTCACTTCTCCACAGGGCCAACAAAGCCATAGTAAGGCGGGCATCCGTCCTCCTCCTCCCCACCGTACTCCTCGTAGCCTTCGTAACCCTCGGGAGGATGGTAGATGTCAGCATCCCCCGCCATGGCCACGGCACTCTCTCCCTCCTCCCCCTCACCCATCCCCTCACCTTCCTCCCCTTCTCCACCTCTCTCTCCGTCATCCCCACTGTCAGGCACGTTGCCTGGGGAGGGGGAAGGGTGGTTGTGGTGGGGTGGAACCTCCCCGCCAAGGCTGGGGCTGGGGGTGGGGTTGGGGGTGGGGAGGGTTCGTATGGTGTTGTTGAGGATGGGAGGGGTGGAAGAGACGAGGATGTCGTTGGCGTCCTCGGTGTCGAGCTCGGTGAGGAAGTTGTCGATCTTGAGCGTCTTGCTGTAGGAGCGCAGCATCTCTCGAAGGCCCGCCTCGTCCGTCATCGTCTCGATGATGATCACGATCATGTTCTTCTGTGGATCTGCCAACATGACCAGGGGAAGCTTGTGGGTTAGGGATAGGAGAATGAGAGTACTGTGTTACTCTGTGTGTGTGCGTGCGTGTGTGTGTGTGCTATCAACTAAATCAACTGCTTTGTCAAAGATATAAAAAATTTTTAAAAACCCTGAAAAATTACTTGAAGACATCACAATACACACACATACATGCCCTCCCATCTTCACTCTCTCTCTTGGAAAACACACACACACACACACACACACACACACACACACAACACACAAATATTCAGATAAAGTCCACTTCAGCCTTTGACTGCTGCCGACAAGTACACTGATATAACAGAACTTACAGATCAAGATGTCGGTCACCATTTTTAATTTGACCATGTACTTCTAAGAACTGCGTTTCTTTTGTTCAACAAAAACCAAAGACACCACTAATAAATACATAAAGAAGTTATAAATGCACTTGAAACTCACGTCACACTATTCTCATTTCACCAAGATTCAGCTGTCAAGGGGTTAAACCACACAAGAAACAGACACAGCAATCAAAGGGAACAACCACAGACACAGAATACATGCATCATTTAAGTATTGCGATACACGATGTATGATGAGTCTTGTGAAGTGTGTAATGATTTCTTTGTGTGAATTAACACAAATCAATGTCTGAGTGCTTTGTAAGAAGTCTGTGCTAGCTCATGCATAATATATGTTTTTCATTCAGCGTTTAAATACATGTTTTATACATCAGTTTTTACACTGTACTGTGCAAACTGAGCACGTCTTACATGGAAAGGTGGTACATAAATGATTATTGTCATTATCATCATTAAGCCTTACCCCGACTTCCAGGGTCAAAGTACTCAGGGGAGTCGTGTACCATTTTGAGATGAGAGCGAAGACGGCCACCACAGCCCGGTGTCACATGGAGGAAGGCCACAGGCTGGGGCGGCTTCAGGGTGAACTCAATCGACTTGATGTCCGTGACGTACACAAAAAAGTCCAGCTCCTCTTGTGTTCTGTCGCCTGGTTAGAAAAGAACGGCAGCCTCTGTATCAATGAGAATAACTGGGTGAACTTTCAAAAGATAACATCTGAAAAAAAAAACAAAAAAAAAAAAAAAACGTTTAAGGTCCCACTGCCTTTTGTAGACATCAGGGCAGTGAATTCATATTCACTGTAATCATCATAAAACAAGACCCAATCCTCTTCTTCATCATCCCTATAGGTATGTAAACCTTAAAGAAAAGGAAAAAATAGAGAAGAAATAAAGCGAGACAGAATGGACAAAAAAGGAAGAGAACCAAAGCAGCGATGACTCACTTATGACTGTGAATGCGATGCTTCGAGTCATGAACCGAACCTCCAGACCGCTTGTTCTCATTGAGCCAATGCGGATACCCCTGACATTGAAATAAATACCCTCTCCAACAAACCGCATGAGAGGAGATCGAGATCGAGCTGGGTTTGGAATGCATCGTCCAGCCTGAAACAAACAGAGGGGAGAAGAATTACTATCATCATCATCACTGTCATCACCAGTCCCTAACCTTGGGTGTCGTCAGGGGGATATGAGGGCTAAAGACAGCCAAAATGCACAAAAGAGACAAACGTATACATGAAAAGAAAACAAAAAAACAAAAACATTCAAAGAATGTGACATCCAGGTAAGAAAAACAGCAAAACAGCGTGAAAAATAATACAACCAATGACCAACAATACACAATTAAACAAAACCAAAATGACTGACAATCAGCCAGGTGGTGGAAAGTAATTAGCCAATAAACCAATCAATAACAGCTAATTAACAAAATGACATCAGTACATCCTCAACAATCACTAAAAGAAACCATAAAATCAATGTTCATCACTTTGCTGATAAATCAAAGTGTGCACTCAGTTCACCACCCCACTGATCAATCCAGGACTTTACCAGTCACACCATCATGTCAAAAAACCTATTTTCACTCATCACAGTCTATAAAGACACTGAGCTGTCCAAAAGATCATGTCCCACAGAATTCTCTACTGCTGTATTTGATATCAAAAACTGTATTCATCACATGCTGGCATGGATGAGCAGCAACAAACTGAAACTCAATACCGACAAGACAGAGATCACAGCAGTGGGCTCAGCATCACGCCTTTGTTTAGTGGACAGTGAGTTAGCTAATACTGGGGGTGACAGAGTTCTTTTCTAGCCTTCTGTAAGTCCCAACTGAAAACATTTTTTTTGCCTTGCATTTGAGTGAAAGTTTAGTAAAATTTGCTGTTATATATGAGGGACCTACTACTTTGTCCAGTCTTGTGCGTGTATGTGTGGGTGGAAGGCGCTGTGTGTGTGTGTGTGTGTGTGTGTGTGTGACAATTTGGCTGAACTTAAGCAATGTTGCAAAGATGAGCGATGTAGTCTGATCTATCCTGGGGTTTAATACCAGAAAAATACTATCATCATTTATGTTGTGTTTCAGATAGTTTGTATTCTGTTTCTGATAGTTACGTTATTTTAATTGTTCATGTTTAATTTTGGTGTAAAATACTACTGCTGTTATATAATATCCTCCATGCCCCAAATGGGGTCAAAGGATTAAATATTCTTCATAGTTGATTCTTGTGTGTGTGTGTGTGTGTGTGTGTGTGTGTGTGTGTGTGTGTATTGTGTGTGTGTGCGCTGTTCATGATGCGAGGATGGTGTTTGCTTCTTCATGACCGATTATTTTTCTTGACAACTTGCTTCTCTTTTGCAACATGCAGTTTGTGGAGCAACACGAGTGATGAGTTGTATTTGAATTTTCTTGATTACTGTTGTTTCTTTCCTGTTACATGTAATTTGTGAAGCGCCGTGAGCCTCTTTGTGAGGGAACAGCGCTCTAAAAGAGCATTTCATTATCATTATCATTAATGATTGAAAGGAAACAACAGCCTGCAATCAATCAATCAAGTAAGTGAGAACATCAGCAACCCACCAAACACTAAACAACATACCGCGTCTTCCATTCTGCTGCGACGTGACACACCAAAAGTTGAGGTAGGTTTGGCCACCGGGGAGGAAAAAAAGCTGTCATCCTTCTCCTGAGCTGCTGCAGTCACCTTCGTATGAGATGCTGCTGCTGCTGCTGCTGCCGCTGACGTGATTGTTGTGACAGCTGTCACTGGCACTGGTTTCACAGCTGCCGGCTTCGATGAGGAAGGTGGCTGCCCTTTGTCAGTAGTGCTGGGCCCTTCATCCTCATCACTGGATATTGTCACCGTCACTGGTTTTTGTAGTGCACAGAACATAATGAAACTTCACATTAATGTTCACTGGATATCATCACTGTTACTGATTTTCGTAGCACACAGATAATCATGAAACTTAAGTTTCATAACCTGAGATAGCAACAGCAGATGAACAACTCACCCACCACCATCTAAATGGCTATAAATGCGACAAAAACCAAGCAAACTACAAGAACAAAATGGAAAAACAACAACTCCCCAAATAAAATAGGAAGACCCTCCCAAGGCAACAACAGAGACTAAGTGAACCAGGGCCTTGTATGAAGGTCAGGACAGTTTTGTCCTCGTTTCTGCACAAACCCACTGGTGGTACCAAGATCACCAGGCCCTTCCACAGCAGCTGCAGGAAAATGTCTGCCCTGTGGCAGGTTCTCTCTGGACCCTGTTTTAACACCTCATCCTCCTATCCTCCAAGCTAGCACATATGTGTACACAAACATACATAACACAGCTTACCATGTCATAAACCTATCTTTAGTTCCTCTGAATTTGAAAACACTGTCACACATTCAAACACTTCAGTCTTCAAATCTAATCATTCCTGTTGCTGCTTCTATTGCTTTCCAATGTTGACTGTCCCCAAGTTGGCTTCACCATCACTGGAACAACAATTTTCAGTAACCATATTCCACACTGGAAGCAGAACAGAGAGATAAAAGAGGAAGAGAAACATGCAGAGACAAACAAACCAAAAAGGACAGGAAAGACAGATGGGGACATGGAAGGCAAGAGGGATAGAGAGAGAGAAGGGGGTCCCCACCTGGTTCCTTGACTCCTCTGAACACCTTTCGCTGGTTTGGAAAGTTCCCTCTGTTCCCCTGAAGGCGACTGAAGGTGCGCTCTGTGCTTTTGATGACAAAGTTGTCCTCCATTTCCTCCTCCTCATCTGAGTAAGACCCACCCTCTGCTGCCACCTTTTTCCCATAGAATGTCTTTTTGTCCAGCACGAAATTGGTCGTTGATGGGGAAGGGTTCACCTTGCCCCCACCACAAGTTCTTTCTCTTTCTAACACAGAGTCTGGGGTATCTGTTTTTCGTTTTTTTATGAACACTTCAATGTCTGGAGGAAAGTTCCTCTTGCACACGTCGCACGAATTCAAATTACTGCTGCACTGTCCACAATATTTACACAGTGTCGTCCCTTCCTCATCCTGGGTGGGGAAAAGAAAATAGATGGCTGTAATGTTGGGTTTTCTGCATGAAATCAAAGCATTCCACTGCCATGAAATGATTTTACATATACTGTAAACTACTTTATTTACCAAAATCGTTATACTTGTGTACATGTGTGCTTGTGTCTATGGGAAAGCAGTCACGTACATACATGTCAGTGTGTGTGTGTGTGTGTGTGTGTGTGTGTGTGTGCAGTTGCATCACTTGAAGTATCTCTAACAGTAAAAAGTAAATAATCTTAAGTGACAAACAAGAATTTGAATGATCATGCATTGAAGAATAATATTTCATCTGTTTGGTTCGCTTTCTCAAATCCATGCTGTAGCTCAGACTATTGATTTTAAAGAACTCAGTGAGTGCAGCTTTCATTTTAATGGATGTTAACTAAAAGAAAAAGCTGATTTAGCTGCACTGGAGACAGGTGGTTTCGGTTCAAGCAAACAACTGTGAACCATGTACTAATCTGAATGTCAACATAATACTGATTGAGTCCTCCAAAGCTAATACACACAAGCTGACATACATGCTACACACACACACACACACACACACACACATGCACTCTGTCACATACACACAAGTAATTTCTCCTTCTTGCATCTGTTACAACCCCGAGCCCCATCCTTTTTCGTTTAGCAGAGAGATCAATCTGCATGCTTTGATGTCTCCTTGAAACTGAAACTTTCTTGTACCTGTTTGCATGTGCACATGCTTATTTGTTTATGGCATGTGATACTTGTTTTATGCATGTGTATATTTACCCACAAACAGTTCTTATTGTACACACAAGCTCCATCTTGAGAGGTGTGAGTGTAAATCTGCATAATCATCTGTTAATATTTCTTGCAGTGAGAGACTACACTTCTAAAGCTCACATCAGCAAGGGGACGTTTTGCACAGCCCCTCTGCTCCTGGAGGTCTGAGGGAGGTGGAATGGATGGCTGGACAGGCTCTAAAGGTGTCAGGTGCGAGTCTTTCTCAGGCCCTGCAAACACAGTTTGACGCTTCTATGCCTGATGTTTATTTTTTTTAAAGTCAAGTCAAGACTTGCTTGCTTCATATGACTGTGAAGACTCCTTCCACAGTAGTACATGTGTTTGTGTGTGTGTATGTGTGGTGTGGTGTGTGTGTGTGTGTGTGTGTGTGTGTGTGTGTGTATGTGTGTGTGTGTGTGTGTGTGTGTGTGTATATGTATGTGTGTGATGTGTCGTTACGTATTTGGGTTGTGTATTGTTGACAGAGAGCATGTGCGTGTGTGTGTGTGTGTGTGTGTGTGTGTGTGTGTGTGTGTGTGTGTGTGTGTGTGTGTGTGTGAGTGACATAGTAAAACAGACACATGGACACCTAAAACCAATGATTACAACACATAGAGTATCTCTACTTACACATATGCGTAAACAAAATACAAAAAAAAAAACCCAGTCTGAAACCTGTAACAGACTAAAAAACCTGGATCTGTTAAGTAGATTATTTCTACTCAACTGGTAGTAAAAACCTTCAGACAAACGCTTACCTGGAGATGGAGGTGTGCATTCTTTTGCAACAGTGTTCGGCGTGAACCCAAAGACAGGAGAGCTGCAGGAACGCTGACTGCTGGAGGACACAAATTCCACTCCTGCGCCACCTGCTTCCGGCTCCACTTTTGTCGTCTTCTTATTCATGCTGCGCCGTGACAGATACAGATACAGCTCAGCATGCCGTCTGTATATCCGTCACAAACTTCACTGTTAGTGTTACATATCATCATTTAATAAACCCCAATTTCACTGCAGATTCTCAAAACCACCCACTGCCTGCAAAATATTTATAAAATAATTCACTGTGTCAATCAAGATAATCCAATCAGAAATGCAGATCACAAAATTACGTTATATACAACTATTCAGAAATTATATAAAGACTTTCAGCATACTAATAAAAAGATAATAAGTCACTGGAAACAACTACAGCTTTAAGAACTCTTTATTTGGTAAATAAAGGTGTAAAACAATACTATGATATACAAACAACACACAACTTACATCCAAACTGTTGTTTAAAATAGAATCAAAGGATCACATCAAGAATTGGAAAGAGGTTTATTTGAAAATGCACAAAATAAAAGATGTAAAGATAAAATGGCTTCAGGTTCAAATAATAAACAGGATACTAGCAACAAATATACTTTTAAAGGAAAAGAAAATTGTTGATGATGACAGATGCACTTTTTGTCTCGATCAGAGAGACTCAATTGAATATTTTCTATGGAGATGTGAATGTGTGTACATCATTTCTGGTCCACATTACAAAAGAAAATTAAATGAAGTGTGTGCCTTGTCCTTCAACTTGAATTTGAATGAAAATGATATATTTGGCACAGAATCACAAATTGAGACAGACACAACACTTGATTTTATCATAATGTTTGCAAAGTCTTAAAACTCTTATATCTTTAGATATAATTTTTTTTTTAAAGCCTAATAAATCTGCCTTCCAATTAGAGTTAAAATACAGGTAAAAAGTAGAATAACAAAACGCAAAAATCGATTGTACCTATACAAAATTTCACACAGCCTGGTTTGTTTTTAGTGCTTTTTTGGAACATTCTGAACCATCCTAATTACTATTCTTTCACTTCAGTTTGGGGATGTATTCTACACTTATTTAAGGCACTTTTGCTAGTTGTTGGTACATACTTGGCTTCAATTTGTTTTCTTATTGTGTGCGAGTCTTTGAATGTTATAATCTGAAAACTATCGGGCATTTTATGTAAATGTATTTTTAAATCACTGCTCCTGTATTTTCTATTTGATGCCCTTTTGTTACCTGCCTATCACTCTGTACCTTATTTCCTTCTTCTTACCTGTCACTCAATTTTCGTTTGTGTGGTTGTTTTTTGTTGTTTTCTTCTTAAATCTTTTGTTGTTGTTGTTAATGTTGTTGTTGTCTTTTTCGTTGTCCTTTCTTCTTTCTCTTCTTCCTCTTTTTTGTCCAATGTTTTGAATGTACATTTTTTAAATTTAAAAAAGAAAAAAAAAATTACGATATAATAGTTAGGTTAACTACTGAGCTGTAATGATTATGAAAAATGACTTCTGACCAATGGTGAAGGAGGAACAACAGAAGAGAAATCCCAAAAGGCCAGCAATACTAATTATCATTATCTTTTTCCTGTATCAGGAAAGAAACACAGCCAAAACAAAAGCCCCATCAACTTGGGCAACCCAGTCCTACCTTGGCAAGGGTGTCGGCCATCCCTCGTTGGCGCTAGGTCGTCGTGCAACACCCACAGGCAGACGAGGAGGGGAGAGGTCCCCCATCTCCTCCATCTCACGCATCACAGCATCATGCTCCAACACTTCCTCCTCATCGTAGTAGTCTTCATCATCGTCTTCAAAGTCCTCGTCAAATTCTTCGTCATAGCCCACCATGTCAGAGTCAAAATCGTCGTCATCCATCTCACCGTTCATGGCATCGTATTCATCATCATCATCATCATCATCATCAGCCATGCGTTTGTTTGTTGATTCTACTGCATGCTGGTCCCCAGCCTTATTGCCTGCTGCCGTGGGGGCAGGGCTGTTTGATGACTGGTCGGCCACAGTGTAGGTGGTCGTGCTGTCAGCCGTGGTGATGGTGTTGGTGGTGGTAGCCGTGGCAGACCCACCCTGCTCTGGCCTGTAGGCAAATGGTAACGTATCAGATTGATCTGTAAAACTAGAACTGTCAAGGCTTTTCCTCCATTCCAAAAAAGAAAAACACCATTTACTCTACCCTGAATCCTCCCCTCTCCCAATCCCCCCCACTCCCCTCCACCTGCACCCACCCAGAGGGGAAAAAAAAGAATAAAGAAGGGGAAAGATCAACAGAAAACACTTTGGTGGTGGATAACTGAGCTGGGTCTTTTTCAACACATATGCAAGACAACACCAACTTTTCATACGAAGCCCTCTACTCATGGCAATAATTGCTAAGTCATGGAGCCAGACTGAGTAAGCACTTCCCTGCCCCCACCTGGGATGAAGACTGCCACTATGTCCCTCCAACAACAATCTCCAATAAATCTACCCACGCCAAAGATCCTCAATCTGATGTGAATTTATCATAAGCATGGAAGGATGTTCAAATTAAGACATTTTTCAGTCTTTCGGAGTAAAAATGCAGGGAATCCAAAGGCAGACAGAAATATGTAATTTAAAAGGAGGTGTGGAGAGGGATAGTGGCAGATTTGTTCGGAAAGTATGTTCTCACCTTTGCCTGTCAGATGTGGAGTGTACACGTACAGGGGAATCCTGACCCCCTTTTCCACATCCTTTGTTGACATGACTGGGGCTCAGTCTTTGCTGGGCCTGACGAACCATCACTGGGCCCTCTGAAAAATGACAACACACGTTCTACATGCTCCAAGTCTGAAGTGTTTCTCACTAAACCCTTTCCATACATGAGAGGTTGGCTAGACAACTTGCCTTGTCACATCCAACAAATACAAAACAGTCAACAATCAGAAAAGATGCTTAGATGGAAAATCCCTGCACTGGAATGCATCAGATGGACAATGAATACTTACCAGCTATGCACACACTGCAAGCAGAGTTGTTATTACTGTACAGTGTACCAATAAAAAAAAAAATCAATGCAGCACACACAGTAAGCAGGTGTTTTTACTGCCCAAATGAAAATAGGTGAAATATTGAACAAGAAACCTGTGGAGCCTGTTGAACTTTCTCTTGCAACATAAAATCTTGAAAAAAGACGACAAGTTCTTTCCTCTTCCAACAAGGCACCCACTGGAAATGTAAGAGAACACAAGGAAAAGCAAAAGGCATCATCACGTCATGTTTGCCTGAGAGAGAGACTGAGAGGAAGAAATATCAGTAGCAGAAATGGGATGTTCCATCCACACTTCCTATATCAAAATTGTGGTTTGTACATAGTGTACATTTTACAATGTAACTGCAAGCAAATCAAATAGCACCTTCATTCACTGTAAACAAATGCCCTTCAATCAACAGAACACCAAACTGACTAATTGAGTAATTCAGAAAATACACCATACAGTAATACAGTTTAACAGGTCAAACATTCAGAAGCACACAGAAAACAATAATACAATGAATCAAGCTCAAGCAAGGTTAAGAAATTTGATAATTAGGAAAGACCCTCAAAGTTAAGAAAGCTGTGACACTGATTGTGAAAGGTAGGTATTAAAAAACAGTTTTTTCAACTTCCTTTATTTCCTTCATAAAGTTCACATGAAACAAACTTTTTGAATCTTGTGTATACTTAGGCTTTAGAGTTGAAATAACAAGCCAATACTTTTTGAAGAAAGTGTGTTCACTTGTGACAAGTCTTGAATTTAAACTAGAGTTGACATAACAAGTCTGCACTTTTTTACATGTCTACTGATTTTCCCAACATTGTATGCCACAGTTTAATTTTTTTTTTAATTAAAAAAAAAAACAAAAAAAAACCAACATTTCAACCATTAAATTACCCTTCATTAATTAAAACTTCTTTTGTGTTTGTGGACTGCTACTCCCACATTCACTCATACATATCTAGTGCAAATATACTGTCTGGATGTGTCCAACTGTTTTTTCCCCTCTGTTTCTGGGTGTTTATGCTGGGTACCTTTCCATAAACCACCACTGACAAAGATTACAGGATCTTTAACACACATACTTAATGTTCAGTATATATTCATTATGGAATATAAACACTTAATGGGGATTTAGGAATCAGTAGTAAAGATCAGAACATAATGTTGACTTTGAAAATGGGAAGAGCAGATTTCCATCCACCAGATGCCATGATATATTATTAGGAAAGACCCTCAGTGTCAGAATGAAAGTGACAGTCTTAACTCTCTCCATACGAACGGCGAAAGAGACGACGTTAACAGCTTTTCACCCCAATTACCATCATCAAAATATTGCAAGCGGAAGGCTCTTACACTGAAGAGGTGAATGTTGACAAAGAATACCACAATTCTGACGACGGAAGCTAAAGGTTGGGTCATTCAGACACCCACTGGACATCCGAGGGGTCTGTGTAGAGGAGAAGAGAGGACTGGCCGTACTGAGTGAGTTAACGCTTTTGCTTTAGAGAATATAAAGTTTAACCTCTTGGCTATTGTGCAGTGCCCATCATTAAACAAAAATGAAAAACATAAATAAAACCACAAACAAAGCAAAAAAAAAGAAAAAAAAAAAGAAAAAAGGAAACTGGAAAAAGAGGAACTTATGCTCTTACCTATCAGTGATATACAACAATGATTCCCCCCACACATACTTAATTTATCCATTATCATTTTTCATTGCATTTTACATCGAGGTTGGCAAGAATGTGTGTGTGGTACATATTACTGTTGGTACGACCAGTACAACAGTCATTGTATTCATATCTTATCCTATCATTTCATTTTGTCAATGTTTTTGGATTGCTCATCTTCTGCCCTTGCATGAACATGCACGTATGTGAATATATTTATAAGCATACCCTTCTCCTTCCAATCCTACTAAGACCTTAACAACCTGAGCTTACGGACGTGTGCCAAGAGGTCGTTTAATCTCACCTCCCTCCAATCTGTCTCTTTCACTCCATCTGTCCATTCTCTACTATAAATATAATTAAATGATGAAATGTTGTTGTTTTTTGTTTGTTGTTTTTTTAACAATAAATCTATAAAATATTCATAAATATAAACATAACACAAAACATGTAAAAAAAAAAAAATAAATAAAGCAAACAAAATCAAAACGAAACAAAAAACTCACGTAAAAAATCAGGATTAGGGCACAGATAATTTTTGCCATCAGAGCCACAATGTAAAACAGTACCCCTGCTGGCTGCACTTCGCTGTACAGAGAACTGAGTGTTCTGCTGCAGGCACCGATTCCCTCTTTGCCTTTCACCTTGAACTATAACCTTGGGTTGCCGGGATGGCAAGTTGAACTGCTGCATCTCTGTGGGACAAAGTGTGCTAGCTGTCAGAATGGACCTCCAAGGTTATATTTTTATTCTTCACCCTGTCTCTCATTGAGTTAAGTCTTGACAGGAAGACAGATCACGCTTTATTTTTGTTTGAAGCTGGCTATGTCTGATCTCTATAGAATTAAAAATAATATAACCAATGCCATTTTCTGTGTGCGTGTGTGTTTACAAGCCGAACTTTTTTTTTTCAAACATGCATCTTTTATCAATTTGAAATATATTTTTAAAAAATAAACACTTCTTCATTAGTTTATACAATATATAACAGGGTTCGTCATTAACATTTTTTCACATGAGCGCCTGCGCTCTAGTTTCAGAATTTTGATGAGCGCAAACTGAAAACTAAGAGCGCACACTAAAAACATAGAGCAACAAGTCTCAAACATAAATTCATTTTGATTTTGCACGGCCGCGAAATCGATCGTGTGCTCCACTTTTCTACTCTTCAAGTCTGAAGAGCGCTCTTTTGCATAGCCTCCCCTGATTCACTAGGCCTACTTCCGGTTGAACTAACAAAACGTAAACAGACGGCTTTCAAACTTCGGTAAATGCAAAACGATCGCGCTTTTGACTCTTGTTTGTGATGGACAATGGAATAACAATTTAGATACAGTAGTGTATGCTTATGTCTTTTCAAAATCAAGAGCGCAAGCGCTCTGAGTCAAGGAATTTTCCAGAGCGCAATTTGTTTTTTCAGAGCGTTCCGCTCAGCGCTCCCGTTAGTGACGAACCCTGTATAATATGTCCTCCTTAATATAATGTATGTACTTCTTAATATAATGTATTACGCAGCTCAACTGGACAAATCAAATGCCCAGATTAGAAACCAATCAGACAGGAGTGAAACACAATTGGCCAATGCGGCCCATAGAGACCTACAAAAGGAAATTACTGTTTCTTTGTCTGATTTATTTTCAATAACAGACTAATAAAGTCCAGAGTAGTCTTCAATACAAAGCTAAATATGATTCAAAACAAAAAGTAAACAAGCTCAAAAGCTCTGAAAGTCTATGGCTCCAACCTTTCTTGCACTTTTTTACTTCTGATCCAGCCCTATATGATGTAACCCCTACTAATACTGTAATTATTCTATTTGACTCTTTGCTGTTCACTTTAACTATGCTACCTCCCATATTACTGGTTCTTAACAATATGTTTCAAATGTTTATAAAAGATTAAAAGTAAATAATATATTTAAAAAAATCTACTCTTTAAGTTTAACCCTGCTATTAGTATTACTAAATCCTACCTTTATTCTTTTAATTTAGAACAGTGCATGATACATCATGCAACTTTTTATCACTTGTATCAGTAGACCAGCTTCTGCTCATTCTACTCCTAGTAATAATTTAATTTTGCCATTGAATTTTGCAAACCATATAAACTATAAAGGCATATTCAGGGCTAGAAAAAAAATTGAAGAGACACAAAAAAAGTTAAAAATTACATTTTTTTTAAATCAGACTGAATAGTGAATAGAACAATTACCTAACATAATTTACATATTATATATCTAAATCAAATTCACATGCACCCACAATGACATTCAGTGATGCACAAGTTTGTCACAAACGCAAATTAATCATTCTCTCAAAAAAAAAACGGAAAAAGAAAAAGACTTGCAAATTATAATACTTTGGTGATGATCACGATGATATTAATTAAATAATATCAAAATAATAGTAATAATAAACTATATTTCTGAATGTATTTGATAACTTGATTTAGAAACAACAACTCCTCTATCTATTATCTTAATATCAGTATACATACTGTGTGCTAAATCAAACATCATTACATACAGTGACACACAGACTTGCAGCTGACTTGGCAATATTTTGCAGCAATACTTTGGCTTTGCATGCATTATGGCCATTGTCCACTCACCTAGCTAGAAAGTAAACCATAAGCTTGTTTCTAAATCAGTGAATGATGTCATTACTTTAGGATTCCTTTCTGATGCAGTATCAGTTGTGGCTTCATCACTTCTTATAAATTTCTCTTTGCGTAACAGTGCTTACTGTTACAGCAAAACAATGTTAACAGCACAACAGAGAAGAGAGAGAGAGAGAACAGAGACAGAGACAGAGAGAGACAGAGAGAAAGGCTGAGTATGTGTGTGTGTGATAGTGTGTGTTTATCAGACTCAGAGGCTGAATGTGTATGCATGTATTTGACAGATTTGTACTTCTAATATGCATGTCTGTGGGTGCGCCCAGTAGCTAGTTATTCAGAATGAGTGAAAATTCTTTAAATATGCCATAGTGAAATAAAGTAAAAACACCACTTCTGTAACAAACACTGATTTTACAAGTTCAGTGAATACAGACATATTTATCATGTAATGATGTATGTGTATGGAAAAAAACACGGGTGGATAAAAACCAAATATCTTACCCTGCCTCAGCGTCTTCTGCTTTCGAACTAGTGGTTTTCCTCCTCTTTGACCAGACTCCACCTGATGAGGGAAGGTCCCAGACGGTGCAGGAGGACGGTTCCTTGCCATCGTCTGGGGCATATTCTGCATCACCTGAGGCACCCCCTGCCTTTGAAATGCTGGAGAGGGTTGCTTTCCAGAAGATGGCTGTGGAAGTCTTTGAGCACTGACTTTGGGAGGCCTGTGAACCACTCCCTGTGAAGGATGTTCCACAATATTCTTGGAGGGACCCCTGGGTGCTGGCCAGGGCCTTGGTGGCTGTGCAGGGCCACGAACAAAAGAGTGAGCTGATGTCTGCATGCGGGGATGAGGTTGAGGGTGTCTGTGGAAGTGCTGTGGAGGTCTTTGTTTAGGAGCAGGCTGCTGGCTTCCTTGAGATGGGAAGCCATACTTTCTGCCGCTCCTGTATTCCTGCTCCATGCTGGGATACCTGAGCGGTCCTGAAGACACACGCTGTCTTTCAGTCTGGTGGGCATGAGAAACTTGTACTCTCTGGGGCATATGCCAGTTTTTTCTTCCCCTCTGACCCAGTCTGTGTCCCTGTGAGACATACCTGACACCATGGCCAGGGAACGGATAAGGACACTGATTTGGAGAATTCATCCGCAGATTTGGCATTCTGGGTACCTGTCGCTGATTCTGGGACATCACTTCACTGCTGTTTCTAGGGTGATGGTTGTATGTTGAGACTGTGACATTGTGTGAAGTCACTGTCACCTCACTTGCTGCCTGTGCTGCTAGCTGTCGAGGCTTAGCTTGCAGAATGGGAAGTTTGCCAGCTTGTTGGGAATGCCTCTGACCTGCCGGGTGCTTAGGACTGTGATGAGGAGGTTCTTGATTAGTCCTCTTCTCCTCCTCCTGCTGGGTCCGATGTGGACCTGCGCTTTTCTGACCCACATTCTGCTGTTCTGGAGGTTCGACACTCTGAGAAGGTGCTGGGCTAAATTCACGATTGTCCTGCACTCGTAGAGGCAGCCTCATTTGGTGCTCTTGTTGGGCAGACTTGCCTGGCTGTGGCTGCCTGCCTTTTTGTGGTGGTACTTCCCTCGTACCAGACTGATTGGTGAGCTGTTCATCTTCACCTTCTTGCTCCATGTCATCATCAGGTTCATCTTCTGATTGTTCATCATAGTCTGACTGTACATCCGTATGGTGATACTGGCTCATGACATATTTGTTATAAGAGTTCTGAAAGCTGGAACTTGATTCAATCCGGCTGTCCTGTATCAGGTTACCTTGCTCATCTTCAAAATCAAAGTCTTCCTCATCTCCCTCAAAATCCTCATCATCTTCAAAAAACTCATCCTCATCATCAAAATCATCAGGATAGGCCTCAAAATCTTCTGGGTCACCCTCAAAGTGTCTCGGTTCACCCTGTATCTGTTCATGGCCAGCCTCAAAGTGTCTCTGACTTCTAAAATGTCCTTGGCCACCCCTGAAGTGCACCTGGCTGCCTTCAAAATGTCCCTGATGGCTTTTGAAGTGTTCCTGACTATCTTCATAGTGTCTCTGATCTTTAGACTGCCCTTGTCCATTTTTTATTTGTTGCTGATCACCTTTGAAATGTCTCTCACCTCTGACATGCCCTTGTAGTTGTACACTCTTAAAGCGTTCTTGATCACCTCCAAACAGCCTCTGACCTTTCATCTGACCAGGCCCACTCTTGAATTGTTCCTGGCCACCTTCAAACTGTCTCTGACCTTTAACCTGACCTGACCTACTCTTGAAGTGTTCTTGTTCACCTTGAAATTGCCTCTGACCCTTAGCCTGACCCTGCCCACTCCTGACATGTTCCTGGCCACCTTCGAACTGCTGCTGACCTTTAACCTGATCTTGGCCACTTTGAAACTGCCTCTGACCTTTAAACTGGCCCGGCCCACTCTTGAAGTGTTCCTCGTCACCTTCAAACTGCCACTGGCCTTTAACCTGACTCGGCCCACTCTTGAAGTGTTCCCGGCCACCTTCAAACTGCCTCTGACCTTTAGCCTGAGCTGAGCCACTCTTGAAGTGTTCCTGACTACCTTCAAACTGCCTCTGACCTTTAGCCTGAGCTGAGCCACTCTTGAAGTGTTCCTGACTACCTTCAAACTGCCTCTGACCTTTAGCCTGAGCTGAGCCACTCTTGAAGTGTTCCTGACTACCTTCAAACTGCCTCTGACCTTTAGCCTGAGCTGAGCCACTCTTGAAGTGTTCCTGACTACCTTCAAACTGCCTCTGACCTTTAACCTGACCCTGCCCACTCTCACTATGGCTCTTTCCACTCTCACCGGGTGGCTGGTCATCCCCCATATGTTCTTGGCCATCCTCGAACTGTCCTTCGCCTTCCTCAAACTGTCCTTCACCCTCCTCAAACTGTCCTTCACCCTCCTCAAACTGTTCTTCACCTTCCTCAAACTGTCCCTCGCCCACCTCAAACTGTCTTTCGCTCTCCTCAAACTGTCCAGGATCACCAAAGTGTCTGGGATCACCCTCAAAGTGTTCTTGGCCATCCCCGTAATGTCCTTGATCACCTTCATAGTGTCCTTGGCCATCCTCATAGTGTCCCTGGCCATCCTCATAGTGCCCTTGGCCATCTTCATAGTGTTCCTGGCCCTCTTCATAGTGTTCCTGGCCATCCTCATAGTGTCCTTGGCCATCCACATAGTGTCCTTGGACATCCCCATAGGGTCCATAGCCATCCTCATAGTGTTCTTGGCCATCTTCAAAGTGTTCTTGTCCATCTTCAAATAGGTGCTGGCCACCCTCAAAGTGTCCCTGGTCATCCTCAAAATCGATCTGGCCATCCCCATAATGACCCTGGCCACTGTTGAATTGTTCCCCTCCATCTCCATAATACCCCTGACCATCATCATAGTGCCCCAGGTCAAAGCCTTCAGGATAATCCTCAAAGTTCTCTGTGTAACCTTCAAAGTCATAGTCTTCAGGGTCACCTTCAAACTCTGAGTCACCTTCAAACTCGTCCATTAGTCTGGCTTCACTGAAACAAAGGAGTGTAAGATATTCAAATACCATATTCAGGGAATGATCATTTTCATTCAACTGCAAATACTGAGGTAATGTACTATGCATAGGGAGGTGATAATATGCATTATAGAATCTGACACTGTATGCTTAGGTCAAAGTGCTAGCTGAAAAAATATCCCGGATTTGATCTTCCTGTGCATACATCTGAGTGAACGCAGCATTCTTCACATTTCTAATGTCCTCATTCCAGTAAGTTGTAATCACTATCTGTCAGAGTTCAAAGTTTTCTAAACTTACTTCTCTCAGAATTCACTTGCCTGTATTTTTAAAGACATTATCTGATTGCAGAGGGTTAACTGCACTGTCCATCTGGACTGTGTAAGATTTATTATAGCTGTTTAATGTTAGTTTGTTCTTGTTCCCCCCATCCTATCCCACTCCTCCCTTACTTATGTTTAGGCGCCAACACCAAAACTGAATAAAGGACTCTCAGACTGAAAGTCATTTTCACCGACACCGGACTGAACAAAGGACTCTCAGACTGAAACTGAGTGAAAATAATTTTCACCGATACCGGGACTGAACAAAGGACTCTCAAACTGAAAGTCATTTTCACCGATACCAAGACTGAACAAAGGACTCTCAGACTGAAAGTCACTGGCACCAATACCTGGACTGAACAAAGGACTCTCAGACTGAAAGTCATTTTCACCGACACTGGGACTGAACAAAGGACTCTCAGACTGAAAGTACAAGGGTCATTCAATAAATAAGGTGAATTTTTCGGTATAAGGACTTCTAATACAGATAGAAGCTTACTTTTTTCTTTTTCTTTTTTTTGTTTTACTTCTTTTTCACATGGATTTAATTTGTTTTGCAGATTAAAAAAAACTTAGAGAGTTTTGGCGATTAACAAAGATGGCCGACCAAGAAGCATGCTCCAGGATTGAACAGTGGTCAGTTATCAAGTTTTTGGTTGCTGAAGGGTGCAAACCAGTTGAAATTCATAGGAGAATGTCAACTGTGTATGGTGCCACATGTTTCAGCCGAAAAAAATGTCTACAAGTGGGCTAAATTGTTTAAAGAAGGACGGAGCAGTGTTGAGGATGAAGACAGGCCTGGAAGGCCTACAGAAGTGAGGTCTCCTGAGGTGATCGAATCAGTCAATGACCTCATTCAGTCTGACAGAAGGGTGACAGTGGATGACATTGCAAGGACTTTGAGCTTATCTGTTGGGACAGCACACAAAATTGTCCATGATGACCTTGGCTACTCGAAGGTCAGCTGCCGGTGGGTGCCAAAGATGCAAGGCCTCACACAGCAGCCCGAACGGTGCAGACCATCAACGAGCTGGGCTGGGAACTGCTCCCTCATCCCCCTTACAGCCCAGACCTTGCCCCTTCAGACTTTCACCTGTTTAGTCCCTTGAAAGCGTTCACGAGAGGCACGAAGTTTGAAAGTGACGATGAAGTCAAAAGTGTTGTGAGCGACTGGCTGAGACATCAGTCCAAAGATTTTTACGCGGAGGGAATACGGAAGCTTGTGCACAGATGGGAAAAGTGTGTGACAGTGCTGGGAGACTACGTTGTAAAAAAAAATAAAAAAAAGTAAGCTTCTATCTGTATTAGAAATCCTTATACCGAAAAATTCACCTTATTTATTGAATGACCCTCGTAATTTTCACTGATACCGGGACTGAACAAAGGACTCTCAAACTGAAAGTCATTTTCACCGATACTGGGACTGAACAAAGGACTCTCAAACTGAAAGTCATTTTCACCGATACCAGGACTGAACAAAGGACTCTCAAACTGAAAGTCATTTTCACCGATACCGGGACTGAACAAAGGACTCTCAGACTGAAAGTCACTGGCACCGATACCGGGACTGAACAAAGGACTCTCAAACTGAAAGTCATTTTCACCGATACCAGGACTGAACAAAGGACTCTCAGACTGAAAGTCACTGGCACCGATACCGGGACTGAACAAAGGACTCTCAAACTGAAAGTCATTTTCACCGATACCGGGACTGAACAAAGGACTCTCAAACTGAAAGTCAAATACTGACCACTGTTCTGTTGTCAACTGTGCCAAAGTGCTTTGCGAAATACTGACAGTGATATGATACTAGTATCTATATAGTGTAGTATATTACTCACTTTTCAGAGACTGAGTTTTTTACTCCTTGTGGCTCTATACCAACATTGCCAGTGCCAGCAGCAGACATGGAAAATGATGCATGCTGCTGCTGGGAACCATGGGAGGATGAAGGAGGATGTGGGTTGTTCACATTGCTGTTGTTGTAGCTGTTGGAGTATCTCCAGCCTTGGTCACTCTGCTCCTCAGCACCAGCAAGAGCTGCACATTATTTGTTTATCAGATTACACTTCTTGTACATCTATGTTTCTTATGCATGAAGTAGTTGTACAGACTAAATTGCCAAGCACTATGATCATAACGTCTTGGTACTTCATAAACTTTGATGAAATGACAAAGAGTCGTGTACAGCTGGACATTTTGAGTATGTTTGCCGGGGTTGAGGGTGATACACTGGGTACTTGGTTGGGTGTCAAACTGATAATACTTGTACTGTTTCAGTGACTTGGTGACCAGTATGTATAGTCATACTAGTACAGTAGTCAGCCAGTTTCATGCAATTTCCAAAGTATCACAGCTTTGTTTCACTTCTGTTATATTCTGTAGATCCATGTGTTCACCAAGGTGGATCTGACAAACTGTGATTTGAAATGTATATATATATATATATATATGATGGAGTCTCCCGTCAGTCCGACAGATGAGTAGGCAGGCAGGCTTATCTGTCAGTGTATGTCCTCATATGGGAGAAGAGGCTGATTCTGGATGCGCAGCACTTCCCACAGGTGTTTCAAGGGAAAACGTCTCCAGAAGTTGAGCCCTGCTTCCTTCGCTCACCCTTCTCCTTAATGGCCAGCATTCTCTTGTTTTCAAAATGTCTTTATGCCACTAGAGCACAGCATCCTCCAGCGACAGCAGTCAAGGGCATCAGTTTCCCAGGAAGCGATGTCTATGTCACAGGCTTTGAGGTTTGTCTTCAAGGTGTCCTTGAAGTGCTTGCAGGGTCTTCCAAGTTCACGGTGGCCTTCCTTCAGCTGGCCATACAAAAGCATCTTCGGGATCCTGCTGTCTGTCATGCGGACAACGCATCCTGTCCAGCGTAGCTGGCACTGGATCAGCAGGCTTTCGATGCTGGACAGGCCGCTCCTCTCTAGGACCTGGAGGTTGGAAACCCTGTCTTGCCACTTTATGCCGAGGATCTTTCGTAGGCATCTCTGGTGAAACTGCTCAAGTTGTTGAATGTGACGGCGATATGTCAGCACAACAGCTCTGTAGGTTTTCATCTTGGTGCTGAGCCTGATGCCTTTGTTGTTCCACAGCCTGTTGTTGAGTCTGCCCAAGGCGGAGCTGGCCTTGGTGATGCGCAGCATCACTTCTGCATCAAGGGCTCCATTGCTGCATAGGGTGCTGCCCAGGTAGCAAAACTTGTCGACTGACTTGATCTCTGTGTCATTGATCTTGATTGCAGGTTGGGGGGGAGGCAATGGCGTTCTGTGAGCTAGCCGGTTGGTACATGGACTCGGTCTTGCTGAGGCTGATGGCGAGTCCAAAGCGCCTGCAGGAGGTTGAGAACCTGTCCATAATGAACTGTATGTCCTCATGGGTGTGTGCAGCAAGCACACAGTCATCAGCGAAGAGGAACTCTCTCACGCATCAAATGGCGACGGTGTGTAAAGCAATAATGCAACATTCACTGACAACAAAATATACACTGTTTAAGACTGATCAAACGTGGATAATTTCCCCATCATATTCACGTCACGATGTGTCGAAGTGTGGAACCACACCATGATGATCATGATCAACGCAGCCCTGCAAACTGGAGCTTACCGTCCAGATTTCATATACATATATATATTTTGTTTATTTGTTTGTTTTTTTCAATTGCTGAACAGTGAATCTGGGATGAATTATAACCATCCAGCTGTTGATCATTATATCAAACATCTACAAAGGTGACAAGTGGAATGTCATTTATGTTGCAAAAACTCAAGATGAACAACATTTCAACAGTTCCTTACTGTCTACAGGAAGAACTGACTTAGGACTCAACTTTCAGTATCATCTCCTATTCTAATGCAATCAAAGAACGCTAATAATCCATATTAGTACGACATGACAATTCGTGATTGTATGTTTATTCCTTTTTTTTGCAAAACTGAAAAGCAATTTAAAAAAAACAAAACATAGTATGACATGACTATTCGTGATTGAATGTTTATTCCATTTTATATGCAAAACTGAAAAACAATTTAAAATTAACAACGTTACGCAACTGAACACAGTTCGAAGTAAATGAAGACTGACTGCCGACAGAGATCGGTCGATTTACATTGAACGTTTTTGCAGACATGCACACTTGCATCAAATGGCGATGGTGTGTGAAGCAATAATGCAACATTCACTGACAGCAAAATATACACTGTTTAAGACTGATCAAACGTGGATAATTTCCCCATCATATTCACGTCACGATGTGACGAAGTGTGGAACCACACCATGATGATCATGATCAACGCAGCCCTGCAAACTGGAGCTTACTGTCCAGATTTCATCGCGTGAATTTAAATTAAAAGTACAGAACTAGCGATAATAATAAACTATAACCGAACTTACCATTAAGCAACGACATTATGGCAACTAAAAACCATCTCGTGACGACAATATCAAACAAATAAGCGGATAAAAAGCCATAGAAATCCACAGACGTCTGTTTACGAGAAGTCTTTCAGAGCCAAACGAGAACATCGGGCGTCTTTTCACCGAAAAGAAGTACAATTTTCAACTGAACCTTTTCCTCTTTTTTTTTTTTTTTTTATTTTTTTTTTTTTTTTAATTAATTTTCAAATGTCATTTTCAAAGCATCATCATGAACAGAGGGAAGGAAGCTGAAAGGCAATGGTTAAACAAAATCTTTGCATGAAAAATGCTGTGTTGTTTTCAACATCGCAATTTTTTTCTTTCAACCAATTAGTTGTCCAACCATTGTCGTCCGCTTTTGTGTGTACATGTCCCATATGCTACAGAAGGAACGAATGTATATGATTTGCTTTGTCTGACACCGCTTGTCATCTCAACAACAACAACAACTACTACTACTACTACCGCTGCTTAGAGCTATTACTACTGATACTACTACTGCTGCTGTTGCAGCTGCCGCGTGTATTAATGTAACTACTATAATGGTTGTTGCCTACTGATTGTGTGTGAATGCAGTGTGTTCGTTCATTCTTCCGAACAGCGCTCTTTATTGAAGTGATATTAAAAAGGAATGTGTGTGTGTGTGTGTGTGTGTGTGTGTGTGTGTGTGTGTGTGTGTGTGTGTGTGTGTGTGTGTGTGTGTGTGTGTGACCGTAAGTCTGTCTATGTGTGAGCCGTGCGTGCGTGCGTCCCGTCAGTTTGTAGTTACTGAACGTGTTTTGTCAGTCAATTTGTAGGAACTTGAAGAGGAGGTGGGGCCTGTAAGAGCTGCATGCCCCTTGCTGTCATTTTGGGCATTGCGCCCGTGTTGTTGGCGCTGGGACTGTGCGTTTTTCCTCCTCCTCCTCCTCTTCTTCTTCAATACCTTGTCACAGTTCCCGGTTTGTATGTCAGCATATCTATCTATCTATCTATCTATCTATCTATATCTATTCATTTATTTGTTTATTTATTTATTTATTTTTCTATTTATTTTTCTATTTATTCATTTATTTAATTGTTTATTCATTTATTATGTATATATTCATTTGCTTATTTATTCATTTATTTATTCAGTCATTCATTTATCTGTTTATTTGTTCATTCATTCATTCATTTATTCATCTATCCCTCTATTTGATAATATAGTTATCTATTTATCAATATATTCGTATATTCATTTATCTGTATATATTTATTCTAATATATTCATTCATTTATTCACTCATTCATTCATTTATTTATTTGCTTATTTATTTATCTGTCTATCTATTCATTCATTCATTCATTTATCTATTTACTCATTTGTTGAATGATTTGTTAATTTATTTATCTGTGTTTTTATTTATTTATTCATACATTTATCTGTTTATTTATCTATCTATTTAGCTATCCATGACCTTTGTTTTTAAAAACCTGGCAAGCAGAGCAAAAATCACCTTGCTGTGTGTTAAGAAGAAACAAAAAAAATGAAATTTAAAAAAAAAAAAGAACACTGAGAAGAAGAAAAGAAGAAGAAGAAAAAAAAAGAACTTCTCTGAAATTGTTCTGGAAAATATTTGATACACAAATACAGTTTATAATGGAATACGGATCAGAGTTATGAGGTCTTGACATTGCCGTTGTATACTGTGAAAATCAGTTTAATATACTTTGAAATTAATGCCTGATGATTTTGTGTATTTTGAGGCAATGAGATGCGCAATATCGTCAGTTACTGTCTGTTGTTAAATGTATTCAGTACTGATTGAAATTAACATAGACAGATGAATACATCTTACAGGGCAAAGTTTTTTGTGTGTGTTTGTTCAGTCTTGTTGTTGTTGCCAGATTGATTATATGAGAATGAAAAGGTGCGTTTTAAAATGATAGAACTGTGTAAGTGATAGAACTATATTGTGTGAAAATGAATTCAGTTTCAGTCAGGTCATGCGAGGATCGTTTTATTCGTATCTTTTATGAAAGACTGATTGATGGCAAAAGTGGAATTCCGATGTCGAAAACAATGATAAATATTTATAGTCAAATCTATACGTCAATGTAAAACAGCAGACATCTAAAGGGTATAATGGCGATATTTCTGTTTGGTGTCTCTGCTGTTTTCACTCATCGTTTTCACTGAAGGCAGACAAACATTTGGAGAGGCGCAACAGTCGAGTTGTTGAACCGTTGGACTTTCAATCTGAGGGTCCCAGGTTCGAATCTCGGTCACGGCGCCTCAGTTGTGGGTAAAGGGATGAGATTTTTCCGATCTCCCGGGTCAACATATGTGCAGACCTGCTAGTGCCTGAACCCCTTTCGTGTATGTGTACGCATGCACACGATCAAACACACACGTTAAAGATCCCATAATCCATGTCAGCGTTCGGTGGGTTATGGACAAAAAAGAACATACCCGGCATGTACCCCCCGAGAACGGAGTATGACTGCCTACATGGCGGGGGTAAAAACGGTCATAATCACTGATACGTAAAATTCCACTCGTGTATGCGAGTGAACGAACTGCAGCCCACGGCGAACACAAACATCAGTAATATACTCCGCTGTGCACCGTGTAAAGTCAACTGAAGATGAAGGTTCATTTCGTGCTAAATAAATTGCCCATATACATATACACTTTAGCATACATGATACATATACTTATGTATATATAAGTATGTATGTGTGCTAAAGTGTATGTGTGCGTGATATGACATTTTCATTCAAAATTCTGTCGAACAGCATATCGTTGATATTGATATGTTTCATTATGGCATGCCATTTCATGCTCATCCTTTAACTGTGCTTATTGCACGTGCATGTGTACGGCTTTGATGATTGTATGTGTGATTTAAATTAATCTAAGATACTGTTTAAGCACGGTTTGTGGCCTCGGCTGTAATTCATGTTTCTGTTGATTACTGTATGTTGACACCTGACCATGTTATATATACAGACTGAAATGAAAGAAAAATGAAGGAAATACTGGAACAGGGAGGGGGCTGGGGGGCCGGGGGTGGGGTGGGGTGGGGGGGTGAGGAATTGACGAAAGTTGAATGATTGATTATTTATTTATTAAGATCAGAAACAGTTCAGTCACTATGTACATACAAATTCGCAAGTACTCTTTGCTATGATTCCGCCTTCTTTTTTCTCAGCAGCCTACGTACTGTATAGGAGGAGTGTGGGATGAATGACTGGGGAAGGAAGTGAGGGTGCAGGGTGCGAGGAGAGTAAGAGAAGTGAAAGCAGATTGAAGTCGATGCGACCAATATTACAACGTGTGGGAAAAGGCACATTTACTTTCCTTCACGTGATCAGTCGACGTATGTACTGGCCTGATGTATTTGGTAGTGTTCTTGATTTTTATTGCCAGTTGTATGCTACACACACACACACGCACACACACACACACACACACACACAGAGGCACACACGCACGCGCGCGGCGCGCACGCACGCACACACACACACGGCACACGCACGCACGCACGCACGCACACACACACACACACACACACACACACATGGCACAAACAGTAGCCCCTCAGTCATCAACATTTATTTACAAAAATACAAGATCGTACCTTCCAAGCATTTCGAGTGTCATTTAAAATATGGATCCACTAGCTCTGAGATCCCGCAAGTGAAAAATATATTCTTCAACCACTGTCTGGTCTTCCCAGACGAACAATAAAATGAGTACTGCTGAAATCCCCCACGCCGACACTAGACGATGATTTTGTTGGAGATTTCCCCATTCATGCACAGTTCTAAGTAAATTTCAAATAAATGATATTCTCCCATTCCAGTGGAAATTGATGTACAACAAAGCAGTTTTTCACATTCAAAATCTTACCTGGTTATGCCTTACGCTCAATTCTTTGTAAAGTTCGAACAAATGACATCCAAAATAATAGCAAAACCGTTCACATCACTGTAAAGATTCGCTTTAAAATTTCTAATTTTCACCGTCTTTTTTCTATTCATTTTCTAAAATCATGCTGTCATCTTTTTTTCTTTTTACTATTAGAACAACCATCTACAATACAAAGGCTTCCAATCCATCCACTGACAGTTTCACATGTTCCCTTGCCTGTATCAGTCTCCCACCACCTATTTTTGTCGAACTGGCGGATATAGAAAGAGGAATGGGCAGACCACTTCTTATACCCATAAAAAGTCATTTCAAATTTTCTTAAAGTAGGTTTGTTCCATTTGGTTTTCCAACCATTCCCTTTCCCGTCTTCAAATTACCCCCACCCGCCTTCCTTGGGGTTTGTTCCTTTTATTTACATGTAAAAATATGTCCTGTTATGTACGATCAAGACAAAACAATTCTGACCTTTCCTCCCCATCACTACCTTTCCCACCCCTCCCTTCCACCCTCCCGCTGTGTTGTGCATCCAGTTTATTCCAACCCACATCCTCGAAAACGGAGTATGGCTGCCTACATGGCGGGATAAAAACGGTCGTACACGTATAATCCCACTTGTGTACATACGAGTGAACGTGCCTGCAACAGCCCACGGACGAAGAAGAAGAAGAATTCGAGCCAACTCTTCAATTCACAGCTGTACCCATCCCAGTGCTCTACAGCCCCCCCTAGCCTTTAATCTTCACAAAACCATCACCCCTGTCTCTTGCTCTTTGTTCCACTTCCTCCTTGACTGCCGTCATCTACTGTCCTGTTACTGTCAGATAATTTCCAGTTCCAGTCAAACACCAGCTCAGTTTTCATTCACTCGATCCTTTTCATTTCACACCCTCTCATCTCCACCCCCTTTTCCTTGCACCGCTTCCACCTTGCACCGTAACACCTACCTCTCCCTCTGTTCCATCCATACATCTTCTTTCTTTCACTTTTCCACCCGACCCTTTCGTATCCCTCCAAATGTCATATCAATCAACTCAGTTCATCTTTGTCTAACCACGCCTACATCTGTATATTCCATCTCCACCATTTGTTTGTTTGTTTCAGTTATATTTCCATTCAGATTTCCCTCCGTTCTCATGTTTACTCGACATCAGTTCCTCGCCACATTCCAGTCTATATACCGCTGGTCAAACACGTTCCCTTGATTCTTTCCATAAATTTTCGCGCTTTCCATTTTTCTCCCACAGGTGGGTGTAATTAGGGGGATGGGCGCACCACTTGCTATGCACACCTGTAACAAATTTAAAGCATCCAGTTTCTCCCTTGAAGCAAAATCTGCGTGGGACCAGCGGTTGGATGTTACAATCCATCCAATTATTTGTTTACACAGTTTCACAAAACTATCACCCTATCTCGTGATTTTTTTTTTTAACGTTCCTCTAGTATTGCCTTCATGTGCCATGAGTCCAATTCTGTTATATCCCAGCAACTTAGCAGTTTATTCCGTCCATTACATATCCATTTTCCCTTGTCGTCAGGTCCATCAGCCATTCTCGTCCTACCACTGACCGATCCATCTTTTCCCGCTTCATATTCTTTCATTCCCATTTCAACCCATGCTCAGTTATTTTCATTTGCTACCACTGACTTGCCATCCCGCTCCAATCCATCTAAATACAACTGTCTGCTCCATCCTCAACCATTTTTACCCCTTACAGTTGAATGGTCCTCTCTGTTAAAAAACAAACAAACAAAAAAACAAAAACAAAAAAACAACAACAACAGCAAACTAGTAAAGAAATTATTGTAATTGAGGAAGGAGGACAATTACAGCATGGATACATGTACAGTTCTTTCATTTTTGTCTCCAGTGTTTTGTAGATAAATCAGTTGATCAATCAAACACAATGTGTGTGTGTGTGTGTGGCTACATGTATTGTGTGTGTGTTTGTCCCTTTGACATTGTCGCCGCCCCGCCCCCCCCCCCCTCTCTCTCCCTCCTCCCTCCGTCTACCTCCCTTCTGTCTCTCCCTCCCCGTGTGTCATAATGAAAAGGAACCATGTCTGGTTTTGACGCAGACATTAACATCCCTCCTGGCACCCAACAATTGACCAGTACATGATACAATGTGCTGCTGAACTTCTTCCACCAGAACCGATTCTGTCACCAAGCTCCTGTCCTGCTCCTGTCATACTGCTTTCGTTTTTTGTTTGTTTGTTTTTTAATCTTTATCTACGACTCTTTCCAGGCACACACTTGCATAAACGCACATACATTCGCGCGCCGCGCGCGCACACATACACACACAGACCGACGCGCACACACACACACACACACATACGCACGCACACCAAAACCAAACCTTTGATCCATGACTGAATTATAATGTAATTCCATAAATTAAAGGCTTAGTCGATTTGTGCAATCACATGTCACCCTCCCACCTAGTTGTGATGTTTGTAAAGTTAGTATGATGAACTGTTGGAGCGATAGCACGTGTAATGAACGATGGTTGATTGAAAACAACCCAAAAGCGAAGCATCGGGTTGAAGGTTGTAAACACTGGTGACAATGACAACTTGATGACAATGACAATGAGTTTATTCCCATTAACTCTTTTGACTTATAGAGAAACAAGGAAACATGACAATAACAGGATGACGGCCACAGAGGAGATATTTTAAACAGAAGAAACAAAAGAGGAGATAATACAAATGGGGCAAAAATAAAATGACATAAAATAAAATGCCAAATGTAATCATAAGCCTGGTTTGCCAAACCGTTTTCTTTAGGGAAGCAAATCTTCCGGTCAGAACGATTATTGCGAGTTATGTCCCTTGCGGCGTCCACTCTTGCGGCGGGATCATAATTATTTTGAATATCAAAATTTGTTAACTGCATCAATAATAACACACAATTTCGAAACTGAAGGTTTATTTGGTTATTTAGGAAAAAAGTTTGTAAACAATAAACTCAGAAAATCTAGCCGCCTCATCCGTGACGCACATTGACATTGGACGAAGGCCGGCATACAAACTGAACACTGACTCGGACTCGGACATCATGTACTGCATAAACGTGTACATAATACATACGCACGCGGCACCACAAATCAGTGACGCGGCACTGACACATCACATCTGACGTGAAATAACAATGTGGAATGATGCCACCTTCACCTCCACCTCTTCTTCACATCATCAAGTCGCTCACTGGTGTGTCTGGCCGTCACTCAGTAGCGGGGTGGGGGATTTCCTGGCTGGCGGTCCGAGGTGGGGTCCTCGCTTTTTCTTGGCCGGCTGTTGTCGGGTCTGAGAAGTCCTCAGCGGCTGGCGGTCCGAGAGGTGTCTTCGCTGTGCCCTGGCCGCTGTTGTCGCAAGGTGGGTCACGGCTGAGTGTCCCGCCGGCTCAGTGGCTCAGTACCGGCCGGCCGCGCCGGGCGGTCTGAGGGGCGGGGTCCTCGCCGGCTGTGTCCTGGCTGTTGTCGCATGGGGGAAGTCCAGTGGATGGCCGGCGATCCCGCCGAGGGCCCGGGGGTCCTCACTGGGTCCGCCGGGCCGTGGCCGTGTTGTCGGGTGGCCGGGACGTTAGTCCTGGTAGTCGATGTTGGTAGCTCTGAGCGGCCCCTCAAATTACATACCTGAGGACTCCACTAACTCTGCATGTCCCTATGCACGCAGCACAAACTCATTTACAGTGCTGCACTATGCCCAAACTCACGGTGGCTCAGGCTGGCAGTAAAAATGAAACTTTGATGAACCAATCAAAAATAAGACCAGTTTGCTCGAACTGACACGGCATCTGTACTCAGTGTGCTGCGACTGCTACTGAGTATCCGGCAACTGTTTAATGTACGTTGTTTTCCGACAGACGTGCTTGTGTTTTTCCTGACTGAGTGATATACACAATCAATCTGATATAGTTTACTATGTTTATTTGTCATTCACATCTGATCATCTTTAAATGTTGCCACGGATCCACTGAACACCATCATCAACAGCATAGTGTGATGCAATGGTACACACGGCAGTCTCCGGGCAGAATTTTCACCAAACATCAGTTCATTTCAGCACCGTCGTGATCACAGAGGTCCAGACTCGGACTGAAGTATCCGTACATAGTGTTTAATAATCACAAGGAATGTACCGTAATAAGACATGATACGACATGAATACTTATACAGCGCCTGTCCTCGGTCACTGAGAGACCAAGCTCAAGTTGAAGCACCGTTAGTCGTCCCAGTTACAACTGAAAACTGGCGGGGCTATCAAGTTACCGGCGTGACAGCAAGGCTGCCCACCTCAGCCGCCGGACTGAGATCTCAGTGCTTTTGGTCGCTCAGTCACCATTCGTTTCCTTTGTCATCACTCCAGTCAGATTACACTGACACACACACACACACACACACACACACACTGCCGGAATCTCAGCCGTCAGTCTTGCATCAGTTGTCCGATGATACTCGGAAATCTTTTGTTAATATTTTGTAAAGCAGTTTTATCCCATGATGTGTAGATCTATAAGTTTTACTGAGTGCAGTCGGTAGCATTCACCATTGCTGTTATACCCCCGCATCCCCCCCCCCTCCCCTCCACTGACGGAGCTAGTCCCCGGCCCCTCTGAGTCCCGCGGGCGGCCGCCGCGGCCGCGGCCCGACTCCGACGATCAGTCTTCCACTGAGTTTTGATGTTGTTGTTTTGTTGACAATGATCATATTGAAGAGAACCATCTGTTAATGAATCTGTTTTTTCAAACATCACCATTATTTTTTTTAATCAAACAAGCTTAAATTTTCTGTTTTGGAGAAAATGAATTATCATGTCTTGTATCACGCGGGCAGTTTATTTTTTGTTCCCTGTTCGGCAAAGAGTCATTGGACCAACACTGCGCTCTGCAGCAATGGCTCGTGACAGAATCATAGTGCAACATGACTGGGCAGAATGTTTGAGGTAGATGTTCACAAACTATTGATTTAACGATGTCGAGAGGAAACTTTTTACGCGCACTTTAAAATACTTTCATAGTACATCACCACATTCTTTGTTTAGAGTGAGATTCCGAAAGGTCTAACTCTTCGCCTCACAGTCAAATACTGGCAATACTGAAACAAAACTTTCAAAACAAACGATGAAACACACACACTCGACAGTGCATGATACTCATCCCCCACCACTCTCTCTCACCACACACACACACACACACACACAAAACGTGTACACATGGGTGCGTGTGCGAGCGTGCACACACACACACACACACACACACAACGTGCACACACGAACACTCGCACACACTAAACGTGTACACTTGGGCACGCACGTGCGCGCGCATGCACACACACACACACACACACACACACACACGCACACAGAGGAAGAGACTTTAATGGAAAAGAACTTGGATGCCAATCAATTACTGAGTTACCATATACTTTAATAACAATGACTACCACCACTATTATCACCTCAATCATACTGATTAATACAAGTAACAATTTAAGTGTCATGCAGTATTACAGTTTCTCAGGGTTTTTGTCAATTCAACTACCACTACTACTATTATAGTATTATCGTTCAGTACTGCTTCTGCACACACAACCACACACACACACACACACACATAATTATGTATGTATTTCATATGACTGGGTTTAAATTGCAGCAGTAAAACTTTAAAAAGTCTCCTGTAATTAATGTACTTGAACTTGAAGATAAATTACATAGAGGCAGTTGAAAAGATAGAGTCCAACAAAATCTTGTCACAAAGTGATCATTGATACTACTAGGACTTAGTCCATAGATGATCATGATGAGACTCATTTTATTAAAACTAAGTGTAATGCAATTTGTTAATTTTAAATTATTGGTTTAAAACAGGAGCACACTGACCCCCAGGTGAAAAAAAAGAAAAGAAAAAAAAGGCAAATAGGTAAAATTAAAATTTGCTATTATTCATGATAAATGTAAATGATTATTGTAAGTAAAGTGAATGTGACAGGTTATCATAGAATTTCACTTTCTAAATTCTCACATCTTGTTTGGTTTGAAATGAACAAGTCTTTTTTAGACAAACACCAGATGAACAAAAACATAAACTTCTGCAGACTTGAATAATATTTGCATGTGTGTGTGTGTGTGTGTGTGTGTGTGTGTGTGCTTGCTTGTGAAAAAGTGATGCATGATGCACTTTTGTGGTCACAAAAACATGGTAACAATGTGAACTGCGTAGATCTGTCATTGTTTCCATCTGGAGTTGATGATATCTTTATAATTTTGTCTAAAGCCTGCCAGTGAGCAGTCATTTTCAAGGAAAAAGAAGTAAATAGAGGTGGAGGAATGGTGAAAGTAGGGAACATTACTATGATGACATCTGTACATATGAAAATCTTAGGCAGTACCCTTAACATATTCAAGTGCTTCACTCCTTTAGTTATCCACAAGTGCGCTCTATGTTCTAGTATATTGTATTTCACACACACACACACACACATATACATATGTGTGTGTGTGTGGAGTGAGGGGGTGGGGGAGAGAGAGAATACTATTTACTATTTTGATGAAAGAATAGAACATATAGAATATTGCAAATGTGATCACTTATTTCAGAGAACAAGGTGGAACTGCCTGGGTGACGTATAAGACTGCAGGTGAGTGAATATAATTTGTTAATGAGCAAATTACAATTTGTTCAAAGTAATTTTGGTTTCCCGAAAGGCAAAACAAACTGCTCTGTTTAAAGTCTGTACAGTGTGCATACATCATTACATGCTACAGTATTTTTGACAGTGTTTGTGGCTTGATATAAAGTCTGATTTCAATGATCAGAGAAATTTACTGTAAAGGTAGATCTTTCTTCTTTTTCCCCCATGTTTTGAAGATTATTGTGAATCTTCAAATAAACTCTTGACACTTGACAGTTTTGATTTTTGCTGACCACAAACTATGATATATAACATTCAGTGACATAGTTATATTTGGGAAAACTGCGAGATTGCCCCCAAAAGTCTACCCTCCCTCCCCCAGAATAGAAAAATAAAGTATGCATTTACTGTTTCTGTAATTTTATTTTATTTATTATTATTTTTTTTTAATGTTATTTTATTTTTATTATTTATTTTATTTTATTTATTTATTTATTTTTTATTATTATTATTTTTTTTTTTTCAAGGCCTGACTAAGCGCGTTGGGTTACGCTGCTGGTCAGGGATCTGCTTGGTAGATGTGGTGTAGCGTATATGGATTTGACCAAACGCAGTGACGCCTCCTTGAACTACTGATACTGTTACTGTTTCTGTAATTGGTCAGTTCTGTTGATTTTGCAGACCCTCCCAGTGTCCACAGTGAGCTGAAGAACCATGGGATGTCTCAGAATGGATTGCCGTATGTTGTTGCAGAGGATGGTTTTTCTGCCAGCTTCCGCACACGGGTAAGACCTACTGTGATCAGTTGTAGACTGAAAGATAATACTGTGGAAAAAGAGATGATATGATCAAATGTAAAATAAAACATTATACTAAGGAAAATGAGATACAATGTTTAGTTGAAATCTGAAGTGTTAACACTAAGGAAAAAGAGATGCTGTAATCAGTCGTAAACTATAAGATTATGCTAAGGAAAAAGAGATGCGAAGGTCAGTTATAAACTATAACATTATACTAAGGAAAAAGAGGTGCTACAAATTTGATTATTTGTAATCTATAATGTTATACTAAGGAAAAAAAAGAGATGCTATGATCAGTTGTAAATTTTACATTATACTAAGGAAAAAAGAGATGGGATGATTGGTCATAAACTATAACATCATACCAGGGAAAAAGAGTTGCTGTGATAGGATGTAAACAGGAAGAACAAAGGAAGAAGAGATGTTATGATTGGCTGTAAACTGTAATGAGTAAGCGTGTGTGAAAGAAAGAGAGAAAGAAAATAAAATATTTTCAAAACTGTTTAACTAGCTGGTTTTTGTATTTGATTTAATGTTATCAGTTTCATTTATTATAGTTTTGTTTGTTTGATTTATTATAATTTTGTTCGCACCATCTCCTTTCCTTCAGTATTCTTTTCCTTGTCATCCATCTCACTTTCTCAGTGATTGCCAGCCACTTGACTGCTGAACTTTGATTAAATGAAGAAGTGTTGCATGAATTTGAAGTGCAAGAAGTACATCTTATGTACTTTTTGGTTGTTGTTGTAACAGAAGTTGCCATGGCAGAATAAGGCACTGAATTTCTGATCCACTGGTCAGTGTTCAACTTCCCTGTGCGTGTGCGTGTGTGTGTGTGTGTGCGCGCGCGCGCGTGCGAGTGTGCGCCTAAAGTTGACTTGATCAAGATTTTGCGCCTTTTAAATATTATTATTATAATACATAAAGAGGGGGGAATCTAAACAAAGAATGGTGATGAATATCCTGATCTGAAACCTAAAAAATCTTACGTCACGCAACAGCGCTTCACTGATGAACAAATCGTCAGCAGCAGTCATGGGTTTGAAGATACAGGTTAAGTGAAACTACAAGTTTGAACAACTGAGTCTGTGAGTAACAGTATCTGATTGTTATTAGTATTTATGTTGTGTTGTGATTATATTTGTTGTTTTTGATAGGGATAATGATTATGTTGAAGTAATTTGAACCGTGTCAAGATCTGGATTTACAAATCCAAGGATAAGGAAAAGATGACTCACAGGACAGCATTGATGTATTATCAGTGAGAAGAGGGAGCCCAGTTCACTTTGGAAACGCTTTTACTTAAGTTAATAACAAAACAACACATGGTGAGTATTAAATAACAGGGTTTGAATCTAACTTATTTTTTTGAGTGCCAGTTGGGCACTCTGGACAAAACATTTGCCCAGTTGTGGTTTTGGGTGCCAGCATAATAAAATGAAATAAAATCTTCCTTCGTTTCAATGGTCTTTCTGCCAGGCGTCATTGCACACACACTGGCGCTTTGATTCGCACTCCTGCTGTTTATTCTTTTTGTCATCCTGAGCTTTCACCTCTGCTTTGGGAGCCTGTCTTGTAACATTGAAGATGGGGGAACATTGCTTGTCGCTAACGTGCCATGAATGTCAACATCCGATCGCGTACATGCAAAGTCGCTGCTTCGCGAAGCGAGCTGCAACAGTCGACACTTTACATTTCGATTGACCGTGTTCGAGCTTGCTTTCTTGGTGTGTCTTTTAATTAATTTTCTTTCGCCTCCATCAATTTTTGAGTGCCAACTGGGCACCCAGGCACCTGCTAAATTCGAACCCTGCATTAAGTTTATTTGAGACTGATCATGTATCACAACAATTTGAAGATGCGATAAACTGACTTAGGTTTCAGAAAAGGATGAAGATATATGTAGTGATCTTGTTTTTCAGAAAACGATGTCTGTGACATATGTAGGAGAATCCACAACACTCACCAGAAAGTTTGTGGCACCAAACATCACCTTTTCTACCATCCACAAGGCAAAGAAAGGGGTCAGTAACTACAGTATGCGACTGGTAGTGTGTAGTATTTGTTGATGTTTTGGAGTGTGCTGGCATCGTTTATTGTTCTGTATGTGTGTGTGTGTGGATATGTTGATGTGGGAATGTTATACATATTACTATGTTGGTGTATGTGAATGGTATGTTTGTTTACATGCATATGCATGTGCACGTGATTCTGTTTTGTATGTATGTTTATGCCAGAGCATGAAAGTGGTTCAGGCATGTTCATCAGGCATGATACACCTCTCAGACAGTAACCTAAAACCATGCTGACTTAGGGAAGATTTTTTGAAAATTGCATACTTCATATAATTTTTGGGGGTACGATTTTGGATGAAATGCAGTTATTTCAGTCAATTTGAAGCCCACTTACCCATGTGCATGAATGCAATGTGTGAGTTTTAACTATGTTGATACATGTTTGACCGAATATGCAAGAGTGCCTATGCCTCACTGCTCTTTTGTCAAGTGCTGGACTCTGCAGAGAAAGAATCCTAGACCAGCTTCAATGTAATACAAGGTTGCAATTCTTGTCTAGCCCAATTCAGTGGGCCGCTTCGCACCATGTATCAGTCTTCTTGTACTCTTCTTTGTTCTAGTGGAAAGTTCTTAAAACTTCAGAAACACCAAATGAAGACAGTTGAGAGACACGGTTTTACTTTTAGTTTCACTGCCCCATAAAAGTGTGGAACTTGCTGCCACCCAGTCTGTGCAACACTCCAACTCTGAGTGAAGTTAAAGTCAAATCTCATGACATTATAATTTCTATATTGCCAAGAATTCCCTGAGCAATGATATGGGCTGTTTGTGTGTGGAGCATAGCTGCTTATGAGTCTGAGTGGTGGTGGTTGTGCATGAATTGCGTGAGTAGAGAGTGTACAACGCATTGAGTTGCATTGTGTAAAATTACACACTGTACAAAAATTATTTATTTTGTCCTGATTATTATTATGATTATTATTATTATTATCATTACCATTATCATTTTGAGGGAGGAAGGTGGCAGAATGGTTAAGACGCTCAGCTGCCAATGCAGAGAGAGATGAGGATGTGGGTTCAAATCTCGCTCTCGCCCTTTCTCCCAAGTGTGACTGGAGAATCAGACTTAGCATCTAGTTATTCAAATGAGACGATAAACCGAGGTCCCATGTGCAGCATGCACTTGACACACTGAAAAAGAACCCATAGCAATAAGAGTGTTGTCCTCTTGCTAAATTCTGTAGAAGAAATCCACTCTGATAGGTACAAAAATATATAAGCATGCACTCAAGGCCTGACTGAGCGGGATGGGTTATCCTGCTGCAAATCTGGTGTGGCATATATGGATTTTTTAAAAACGCAGTGATGCCCCCTTGAGAATTTGAAACTGAAACTGAAACTCGTCATTCATCATTATCATCTTTTCCTTCATGTGTCACAGAAGCACATCATTCTTGACGTGTTGTGACTGTGGCAGGTGCACTCTGCATTGTTTATAAACATGCACTCAAGGCCTGACTCAGCGCATTGGGTTATCCTGCTGGTCAGGCATCTGCCTAGCAGATTTGTATTTGTTTTATATTTGTATTTCTTTTTATCACAACAGATTTCTTTGTGTGAAATTCAGGCTGCTCTCCCCAGGGAGAGCGCGTCGCTACACTACACCGCCACCCATTTTTAAAATATTTTTTCTTGCATGCAGTTTTATTTGTTTTTCCTACCGAAGTGGATTTTTCTACAGAATTTTGCCAGGAACAACCCTTTTGTTGCCGTGGGTTCTTTTACATGTGCTAAGTGCATACTGCACACGGGACCTCGGTTTATCGTCTCATCTGAATGACTAGCGTCCAGACCACCACTCAAGGTCTAGTGGAGGGGGAGAAAATATCGGCGGCTGAGCCATAATTTGAACCAGCGCTCTCAGATTCTCTCGCTTCCTAAGCGGACGCGTTTCCTCCAGGCCATCACTCCACATGTGTGGCATATATGGATTTTTCCCAACGCAGTGACGCCTCATTGAGAATTTGAAACTAAAGCTCATTCATCATTACCATCTTTTCCTCCATGTGCCACAGAAGCACATCATTCTTGACGTGTTGCGACTGTGTCAGGTACACTGTGTGGACGTGACGTCTGAAGGGCTTGGCGTGTCCTGTGACACTGCAGGCAATCTGCTCATCTGGCAGACCGACAGCGGAGAAATCAGAGTGAGTCTGGGCTCCAGTATACAGCAAAGAAGGGTGGGCGGGTTAAATGGCTGTATACATGTGTCCTGTTGAAACTGGTGAAAGAATGAAGCTGATGTGCAGTTAGAATGAAGCTGGTAAACAGAGCAGACAATTAAAAAAAAAGATGATTTATTAATAAAAAAAAGAATCATTTTTGAGAATGGTGAACATAGCTGGTAATGGTATTAATAGATTGGTTATTTCTATTGAAGAAAACAAGGAAAACATTTATTTGCAAACTTAAGTTGTTCACTACAAGCCATTTTAATATGTATATATGTGTGTGTGTGTGTGTGTGTGTGCTTATAAGCCATTAAGAATATGTTGATATTTATTATTTTTGGTTACCGTCCACACAGTTAAAATATGTTGACATGTATTATTTTTGGTTAGTGTTCACCTGGTTAAAATATGTTGATATTTATTATTTTTGGTTACCGTCCACACGGTTAAAAGATGTTGACATCTATTATTTTTGGTTACCGTCCACAAGGTTAAAAGATGTTGACATCTATTATTTTTGGTTACCGTCCACACAGTGAAAAGATGTTGACATGTATTATTTTTGGTTACCGTCCACAGGGTTAAAATATGTTGACATCTATTATTTTTGGTTACCGTCCACAGGGTTAAAATATGTTGACATCTATTATTTTTGGTTACCATCCACAGGGTTAAAATATGTTGACCTCTATTATTTTTGGTGACTGTTCCAGCGAGAGCTGCGGGGCCATTTAGGGGATGTTTACCGCTGCAGGTTCTTTCCTTCAGGTGTGGTCGTCCTGTCCGTGGGGGCAGACATGCAGGCCAAGATATGGTCAGCTGAAACAGGCAAAGAGGCAGCCAACATCGTCGGTCATCGTGCAGGTAGGTCGGTTTTCATCTTGGAGTGTTTGTGTAGGTCTTTTATTAGTATTATTATTATTCTTGTTGTTTTTTTTGTTATCATTATTATTATTTTTTTTTTTTATCTCTCTATTTCTGTGTGTGTACGGACATTTTGTTTTTCTTCTGGTTGTGTGTGTGCCTGTATATATTTTTCTTTTCTGTTTGTATGTGTGTGTTGTAGTAGTCTCCAGTTTTAGATTTTTCCACTCTTTAGTGATATTAGGTGAAAAAAAAAGTGCGAGAGTTGGAGCGTGGGGGAGGAGGGGGGGAGGGACAGAGGGAAGGAAAGAAGGAAGAGAGGAAAGGATTTGACTCTGTGTGTGTGTGTGTGTGTGTGTGTGTGTGTGTGTGTACATGTTTGTGTGTGTGTGTGTGTGTGCCAGAATGCCTGTGTGCATGCATGTCTCTGCATTGTTTGTTTGGAGAAAGGGTTTTAAGAAATCAAAGGAAGGGTACACATAAAGCCAAAATAAACTAAATGTACCTCCTCACTGTATCATCAAAATAAAAAAAAACACACCAACAAATTACAATATTTATTACAAATAAAATGCAAAAACAGGTAGCCTCTGTGACCTTAGAAGAAGAGATGGTTTTTTTTTTGTTAGTTTGTTTTGTTTTTTTGAAACATCACATTTCAATGGAAGCAAACTGTTGGTTGTCAGCCATCCTGGATTGTGCCATTGTCGAACGGGGTCGTAACATTGTGACCTGTTCGCGGGACGGAACGGCACGGTTGTGGGACGTGAGCCAACAGGCGGAGCTGTTCGCATGGACGGATCTGGGTGGTGACATAAACTGCTGTGCCCTGGCAGCCACAGACAACTCCGTGCAGTTAGGAGTGCCGGATGAGGCTCCAAGTGAGTTGTGTCCCTTGACCCCCGAAAACAGAGTATGGCTGTCTAACGGTCATACACGTAAAAGCCCACTCGTGTACATACGAGTCAACATAGGAGTTGCAGCCCATGAATGAAGAAGAAGAGAAGCTTCCCTTGAACATGAATGTGGTACTTTGAAGCGGAAAGGCAAACGAAACTCTTTGAAAAAATGGAGGAGTTGAACAGTTAAAGTTGCCAGCTATGCCAGACGCAAATATGGTGGCAGCCAGTGAGGAATGAAATGGACTGGTCCAAATGTACTTCAGAACATTGCACTGATGCCCAAGAATGGGCACGAAACAATAGAGAACTAAACAAAAAGTACAAGTTGAAAGTTGATAGGATCCAATTTTTTTTTTAACAATTCTGTATGTCACACTGTTAAACAAGAACTAATTTGAGAGGATTCAGTATTTTAGAGCTGTGCATAGTTACTGACTGCAGAACAGGGTTTCTGATAAGTTGCCTGAATAATTCTTTTACAATAATTCTTGGGGGTTCCCAGACTACCTTTCAAGGGCCACTTGGAGTGATGGCCTAGAGGTAATGCGTCCGCCTAGGAAGCGAGAGAATCTGAGCGTGCTGGTTCGAATCACGGCTCAGCCGCCGATATTTTCTCCCCCTCCACTAGACCTTGAGTGGTGGTCTGGACGCTAGTCATTCGGATAAGACGATAAACTGAGGTCCTGTGTGCAGCATGCACTTAGCGCACGTAAAAGAAGCCACAGCAACAAAAGGGTTGTTCCTGGCAAAATTCTGTAGAAAATCCACTTCAACAGGAAAAACAAAAAAAACTGCACGCAGGAAAAAATACAAAAAAAATGGGTGGCGCTGTAGTGTAGTGACACGCTCTCCCTGGGGAGAGCAGCCCGAATTTCACACAGAGAAATCTGTTGTGATAAAAAGCAATACAAATACAAATACAAATAATGTTGCTCTTTCTGATAAAATGTGCATTGCTGAGCACATATAAAGGCAGGTGTGCCATCTTGCCATGATTGGGTTTTTTGGGCCTAGCATGTGAAACTGTTTGTTCAAGAATGGACTTCTGCACGATTCATAATCATAGTGGTGCAGTTCAGTACGTCTCACTGATGCTCAAGAAGACTTGAGAAGATTCTGTATTTTGCAGTTCTGTGTGTGTCAGCTGATGTTTGTTTACTGACTGGAGATGACAGCAGTAGACATTGTTGATAGTATACAGTGCTTATAGTAGTGAAGTTGTTAATATTGAGGATGATGATGTGTGAAATGTGCACCAGTCGTTTTGATAAAGTTGTCTCTGGTTTTAACTCATTCACTGCAGTGCTGATACACAGCATGCGTTATAGAACACACAGGTGCTATGTTATGTTGACATATGCTGTACGTCCAAGTGCCATGCTCTTTCTGTTTCACTAGGCATTGAAGAAAAATTGTCTGCTTGGTAAGAAGAATTCACTCCCTTGATCTTTGTGGCTATGGTACATGGGTGAAGTTTGTTGGATGTGTGACAGTGAGTGAAAGGAAGAGTTGAACTGTGATGTGTTCTGTCTTTCTCTTTATGTCTTTCTCTCAGTCTCTGTCTCTCTCAGTCTCTGTCTCTGGTGTGTGTGTGTGTGTGTGTGTGTTGTGAACGAATTGATGAATGTATGTTATCAGATGTGTCTGTGTGTCTCTGCAATTCTGTATTATATAGAAGTTGATATTTCTGAGGTGTTGACAGTAGGATTGCAACATGATGTTGTTTATTTCGTTTTGCTATTATCTTAAGATGTTTTTGAGATATGACTGAACTGATACTACAAATATGAATTTTAATTTTTTTTGTGGAACTTGTCTCAGCATGGTGCACTGGAAAATGTGTCAGCAGTGAACAGGAGACATCACTGAACTAAGATCACAAGCATGAATTTTCCTCTTTTTTTTTTCCCTGGAAATTTTCTCAGTATAGAGCACAGCAGAATGTGTCAGCATTAAAAAAGGTTAACCCCATGCTGACAGGTATGCTTCTCAGTGAAGGGCAGTCACCTCACTGAGATAAAGCCAAGTTTACAGGCCAGGTTGTCAGTCACCATTTTTGATTTGGGCTTCTTCATCTCAGCACTGCATTTATTTGTTCAGTGATGGCCTAGAGGTAATGCATCCGTCTAGGAAGCGAGAGAATCTGAGCGCACTGGTTTGAATCTTGTAGTCACCTGTATTTTCTCCTCTTCCACTAGACCTTGAATCGTGGTCTGGACACTAGTAATTCAGATGAGATGATAAACCAAGGTCCCTTGTACAGCATGCACTTAGCGCATGTAAAAGAACCCACAACAACAAAAGAGTTTTCCCTGGCAAAATTCTGTAGAAAAATCCACTTCAGAAGAAAAACCAATAAAATTGCAGGTAGGAACAAATACAAAAAAATGGGTGGGGCTCTCAATGTAGCGACATGCTCTCCCTGGGGAGAGCAGCCCAAATTTCATACAGAGAAATCTGTAGTGACAAAAGAAGAGTAATACAATACAGTAATACAATACAAATACAGAGCACAGAAAGTACTCAGTGCACTGGCGATGCAGATGCAGGCCACACTGACAATCATTTCATCCAGGTTCAGCAGTGAAATGGTGAGGGGGTTTGCTGTGTGTGTGTGTCAGGTGAGAAGGAGATCCTGACAGAGGGCAAGATGTTGGTGCTGGGGTCAGAGACAGGGTCTCTCTTAGGCTTTGGACTTCACAGCCGAAAGCCGGTAAGTCACATCTCTGGAGAGTTTTTTTTGGTTTTGTGTGTGTGTGTGTGTGTGCGCTTTGTGTCTGACTGAGTCTGTGAGGAAGGTGGCAGAATGGTTAACATGCTCTGTGAGGATCTGAGTTCGAATCCTGCTCTTGCCCTTTTTCCCAAGTTTGACTGGAAAATCAAACTGAGGATCTGGTCATTTTGATGAGATGATAAACCGAGGTCCTGTGCACAGCATTCACATGTGCACTGAAAAAGAACCCATTGCAACAAGTGTACCCTTCTCCTTTTCAAATAATATCTCTTTCTCTGTTTGTCTTTCTCTCTGGTATGTGTGTGTGTGCATGTTTATAAAAAAAAAAATAGAGAGAGAGAGGGTGATTATGTGTGCCTGTTAAAAAAAAGAAAAAGAAAAAGAGGGAGAAGTTATTTTTTTGCCATAATGGTTATGTCATCATGCATTCATTTGCATTGCATATATTTCCCTTCTGCTTGACTAGAATAACATGTTTTTAATATATAGTTGGGGTTTTTTTTGTTTTTTTTAATGTCATTGCCTCAGGCAAATTGTGTTTCTTGTGACTGCAGGTGTTTGATGTGAGCTGTGGGTCCGCAGTGAACTGCTGCCGGTTCCTGTCCGACACACAGGTGGCCTGTGGAACACAGGGTGGGGAGATCTTTGTCATCGACGCCAGGAACCCCAGGTAAGGATTGTTGCTCTTTCAGACACGCCAGCTATCCCGTAGTATTTTAGTAGTATCACTCTCAAAACCACTCATCATGAGTCCCACATACGCAGCCACATCCAGGTTCATCTGCCACAGTCTCAGCACCAACAGTCCACAGGAAACTATCAATGTTGGGTCATCAGGAGGCCACATGCCAGAGGAGACCCTGCTCTGCTGCTGAGTCACTTTGGTGGTGTTTAGTAATACTTGTTCTGATTCAGCATTATATACAGGACACCACTTCCAGAGCTGCTTAATGACGACAGTAATCGTTTAGTCGCAGAGCCAGACCGAGTGAGCATCCCCTCCTAGTGGAGACTGCCACCATGTCCCTCCCTTTTTTAAATTTAAAAAATGTTCTTTTAATCTTTGAGAATGCCCATTACCTTTTACCTTCCAAGGGTATTCGTTCTTTGAACACGAGAAGCATAACTTTTCCATATTTTAATAAATTGTGAGAACAACCTGATCTTCCCTGCTTCTTTTCAAATTTAGAATTTCAGGAACCTGTTTTCAAAATTACCGTGATTTTTGGCATGTAAGGCCTTCCATTGTGTCCATTTTTATGTATGTATTTTTTATAGTATTTTCCTTACAGTTTTTTTTTTTGGTTTTTAAAAATTTTTTCTAAAGTTTGCTTTTTCAACATGTGTTTTTATCATTATTTTTATATCCCCGTTCCTTTTGGGGTTGTAAGCCTCATGTGAGTCAGTCTGACCTAAGTGAAGTATGCACATGAAATTTAATTTGAATTCCAGAACATTTCAGTCTGCTCTGTTGACAGCTAAAAATATTTTCACCTGCATTGGAGTGTCATGTTTCAGATGTATTGAGATGTGAGATTGAGTTTATATGAGTGTTTGTAAGTCTATGTGTGAGCTTGTGTGTGTTTGTGCGTGTGTGTGTGTGTGTGTGTGAATGTTAGAGTGTGTGGGTGTGCATGCCTTTGTGTGTGTGTGTGTGTGTGTGTGTGTGTGTGTGAATGGTTCATATGTGTGCATGCGTTTGTGTGTGTGTGTGGTGGGCATGCATACCTTCGTGTGTGTTAGTGAGTGGTTGTGTGTGCATGTGTGCCTCTGTGTGTATGTATGGTTATGTGTGCGTGTGCATGTGTTTGTGTATTTGTGTCTGTGTGTGTATGCATGGGCATGGCATACATGCTTGTGTATGAGTGTGTGTGTGTTCCCATTTGAAGAAGAGAAAGAACAGAACATTATTACACATACCCCTGGGCTGTTCCTCATTAAGTGACAATAATAATAATAATCATAAATAACAAGTGAATCTGTATAGCATCCATTCTCTAAATAGGGCTAGAGGCGCTTTTAAAACACATGTAAATATTTATGTGTACTCATGCATGTGCACCCCCCCCCCCCACCCCTCACCCCCACATATACATGCACAGAAAGAGGGACACACAGAGGCATACACATGCGCACCCCTCATTCCCCCCCCCCACACACACACACACATATATGCACACACACTCACACTCACACACAATCACACACACACCAACTCACACACAAACACCTGACACTAATATCCCCGGAGCTAGTCCCATCATGTACCTGGGAAACACATAAAGACACATTGGGAAGCGACCATGTGCCTATCATCATTACAATCGCTGATGATGATAATCAGCCTGATAATAACGTCGACATAATTCCAAAATATAAATATAAAAATGCAAATTGGGATTTATTTCAAAACATTCTTACCTCTCACGATTTTGAAAAACTTGAGAATGAGAGTGTAGATGTAATGTATTCAAATTTTACAGAAGCTGTGTTATCAGCAGCTGATATGTCGATACCAAAAGTAAAGGCTGTGAAGTCAGGTGACCGTTCAGGCAATGTCTGGTGGAATGATGCATGTGAAAAGGCAGTTAGTTACAAGAAAGAAACATTTAAGAACTACCTCGCGGACAGTAAGCCCCCAAACCACAAAGAAATGAAGAAAGCAAACACTCAGAGTAATATGACTGTAGCCCAAGCTAAAAAAGATCATTGGTCATCATTTTGTTCACAAGAAATTTCAGATCATAAAGACTTTAATAAAGTTTGGACAAAAATGAAAGAAATGAAAAATGGAATAAAGTTACCAAGTTGCCCAATATCAAATGACTCACAAAACAAGTTTCTATCAGATCAGGAAAAGGCAGAAATCTTTGTTGAAATGTTTGCGAAAAATAGCAAATACGAAGGCTTATCACCTGAGTGTAAAACACACAGAGCCAGGGAAGAAAATAGTGCTTTATACAGTGATCCCATTCCGCAAAATGACTTGTGGTTTAATTCTCCTATTACATAATATGAGGAGTTACAAACCGCTATAGCTTCCCTTGGCAATAAAAAAAGTTCAGTTGGAATCGATGCACTATCGAATGTGATGCTAAAACACATCCCAAAAAATTGTATCGTTTTCCTACACAAAATATATCAGAAATGTTGGACATCTGGAACTGTACCACAGATATGGAAAACATCAATAGTTGTACCGGTTTTAAAAGCAGGAAAACCTAAACGTAATAAAAATAGTTACAGGCCTATTGCTTTGACCTCGCATGTCTGTAAATTGATGGAAAAAATAGTCCTGTTTAGAATTATAACTTACTGCGAAAAATACAATATCATTCCAGTGAACCAGGCTGGATTTAGAAAAGGAAGATCAACGGTCGAACACCTAGTAAAGATTACAACTCAAATAAAACATCAGTTTGCCCGCAGAAAAAGTGTCCTCGCAACGTTTTTTGACGTAAAAAAAGCCTACGATCAGGTTTGGCACAAACGTCTTTTATTCAAACTGAAATCAGTTTGAATATCTGGTAATCTCTATGAGTATATTAAAAGTTTTTTATCTAATAGAATTATTCAAGCAAGGGTGGGAACACATTATTCTTTGCCACATAAACTTGACATGGGAATTCCACAGGGCTCAGTTATAGCCCCTATTCTCTTTAATATTCTTATTCAGGATCTACCAAAGGCATTGTCAAATCGTGTAGTTTTAGTACAGTATGCTGATGATATATGTATGTGGATGGGTGTCAATCTAAAAAAGTCAACCCCACAAAGAGCACAGAATTATATACGTCGTTTGTATCAGTCTGATCTCGATAACATTGGTAACTATATGTTTGACAATGGTCTAGCTTTGTCGACTGAAAAAACATGTATGATGTTGTTTAATTCAGGTGGTAACCCATCTAGCACACCCATTTTTAAATTACTTGGTGACGTCATTGATTATAAACAGGTAGTGAAGTTTTTAGGCGTTTATCTTACTTCAAAGCTGACATGGAACATTCACTTTGATTACATCTTAACAAAGGCAAGGAAAAGTATCAATTTTATGAAAATTATAAGCCGCTTACCCTGGGGAATGGATACAAAAACATTGATTCATCTTGCCATGGCCCTTGTAAGATCTAAGATAACCTATGCACAAGAAATATTTTTCAGTGCACCTAAATATCTATTACAAAAGATTCAAAGTGTAGACTGTAAGGCTATCAAAATTGCCCTCGGAGTGCCCTCTCATGCATCCAATCAGGAAACATACAAAACAGCCGGAATTCTTCCCTTAAATGAACATCGTGAGTTAGCAACAGCAAAATTCGCTGTGAGGTACACTTCAATGACAAAAAATTTCATTGCTGATGAACTGACAGTAAGATCAGACATTGATTTTCCTAAAAGAGCTAAAGCCATCTCTTCACAAGAAACAGTTGCAACTTACATTTCAAATCTGTTAAAAGAATCTGAAGTTAACATGAAAGAGTTAGCTGCAAAACCACATCATTCACCTGTTCCTTTTTGGGAAATGTTGAAAGCGGATTTTGATATCACTTATTCTGAAACAAAAAAGGAAGAAAACATCAATATCACGACAAGTACTGCCAGAATTCATATAACAGAAAAATATCAGAATCATCTCCATGTATTTACAGATGGATCTGTTCTTGATGACAAAAACGCTGGTGCGGCTTTCTATATTCCTGCCTTTAAAGTTGAAAAATCTTACTTTATTGGAAAACACCTTTCCATATTCACAGCTGAGCTAATTGCTATTATACAAGCTCTGAACTACTTAGTGAGCCATCAAATAGTTTTCTCGAAAATAGCATTCTTTGTTGATTCCAAATCAGTACTTTATGCTCTAGAACTATTCAGCCTTGAAACAAGACCTGACTTAGTTATTGAGGCAAATCATTTGGTACATTGTTTAAGGATTAAAGGGACTGAGGTAAGTTTTTGTTGGGTGCCTTCTCATGTGGGCATTCTTGGCAATGAAACTGTTGATAAAGCAGCTAAAAGAGGAGCGCAAGATTCAGAACAATCGACAAAAATCCATGTCCGTCTCTCCGTAAAAGAGGCATACACTTTGTTAGAAAAATCAGCATGGGGTCGATTTCATAACCGATGGAAGTTAAAGTTTTTAAACCATAAAGGAACATTATTCCCCGAGAATATTATTAAAGAAAAGATACCGAATCCATCAGCTTGCTATACAAGATTAATAACCTCTACTTTCTTCCGTATAAAACTTGATGCGCTGAAGATAAAGTATAGTAAAAATGTTACATGCATCTGTGGTAAGCAGTTCAGCTTGCATCATTGTTTGTTTCACTGCCAGCAGTTACGTACCTTCTTGCCCAAGTATTTCAAAGAGAATAATAATTCTGCAGATGATTTTTGTAAAGTTATTTCTGACGAGGTTCTTATGGTCGAACTTTCACAGGCATTAGTTCATAGCCCTATTTCTACATTCCTTTAATGCACTTCAGAATTGTGTTAATGGTTTCTGATTATTATAATTATTATTATTGAATTGTTACTGTTAAATGTAATAGCATGTTAGTTATACCCCATGCCCCCACCCCACCCCACCCCTTTAATTTTTTTTAAAATTTATTTATTTTTTTAACGTCTAATATCACTGATAGTGAAAAGACGCTAAACAAAAGAACGAACACAAACACACACACACACACACACACACACATGCGCGCGCACACACACACACACACACACACATGCGCGCGCGCGCACACACACACACACACACACACCATACACACATACACACAAACACACAAACACGCACAAACAAACAAACACACACACACACACACAGACCATAGTAGTCCACTGGAGAGAGAGAGAAAAGAAACCGCTTACATGCCAGGTCTAAATGATGAAGTGTTTGCTGTGTGCTGTGTAGCAAGCCACTGAGACAGTGGAAAGAATCCCGATCAGCCGTGCTTTCAATGCTGACCCACAAGCAGGGACTGTTTATCTCCACAGGTACGATTTTGTCGGAGCAGGTGCTTGCTTGCTTTGTGAGATGGTGGGGAGGGCTGCTGAAAGTTTGTGTATTTCTTTATGGTGTGTGTGTGTGTGTCTATGTGTTTATGGTGGGTGTTATGTATGTATGGGTATAGTGCGTATGTGTGTTTGTGCGTGTGTGTGTGTGTGGTGTGTGTATGTGGTTTGCTTATGGTGTGTGTGTGTTGTGTGTGTGTGTGTGTTACAGTGTAACACCTTTCCACTTGCAGTGCTAAAATTTGTTTGTGTGTGCGTGTGTGAGTGAGTGAGTGTGTGAGAGAGAGAGAGAAAGAGAGAGAGAGAGAGAGAGAGATGTATATATATAGAGAGAAAATGTATACCTTTATGTGTGTTTGTGTGTCTGTGTGTATGACTATGGGTTTGTGTGTGTCTATCTGTGTCTGAGTGATCGTTCTTCAGTTGTACTGTGTGTTTGACTGTGTCTGTCTGTCTTTGTCTGAGTGATAGTTCTTCAGTTTTATTCTACAAACATATTGAAAGCATGTACATGTGTTTTTGTTTTTTCTCTCCACCTTTTGCAGGGGATGGTTCACTGTTCTACGTGAATGAAGAATATGAGACGATGGTGGAGATGACAGGATCAGACTGTGACCCCGTGTACAGCATTGCCAGGGATGGGTCCCACATCTACAGCAGTTGTCGGGACGGAACCGTCAGCAAATACAGCTTGAATCTCGTGTAGAATTGTAGTGTTACTGTATTGCGGTTTCACCAAACAACAGATTTCTTTGAGATCCAGGTTGCTCTCTCAACAGGGAGAATTTGTTGTCATAGTGCAGCACTCCCCCCCCCCCCACACACACACACACACACTTTTTTTCTTTTCTTTTTTCTTTGTGTGCAATTCGTGCTGCTCTCCCCCAGGGAGTAGTATTCATCACCACAATTCAGCAACACTCCTCCCTTTTTTCTTCTTTTTTTTTTCCTGTCTGCAGTGTATTTGTTTTACTGTCAGATTGGATTTTTGTACATGATTTTGTCAGGGACAATTCCTTTGTTGCTGTTGGTTCTTATACGTGCACAGAGTGATGCTGCACACAGGTTCTTGATTTATTGTCTCATCTGAAAGAACCAGCACTCAGACTACTAATTGGGGTCTAATGGAAGAGGGAGAAAAGATCTAGGTCTGGTGCGGGACTGGAACAGGTGAATACTCACGTCCTAGTCAGGTGCGTTATCATTAGGCCACTGCGTGTGTCTTGAGTGATTGAAGACTGCCAGACAGCAAACAGTTGTGGTTCCTGTTCCTGTAATAGATCGGTGCCATTACTGGTAAGATAAGGAGAAGTGAAAGCATCACAAAGTGGTCCTAAAAAAAACTGAGGTGCTTTCTCTGTCTCGGTGAGTTAGCAGACTGGACCGATGAAATAAAGTTTGTGAAGGAATGTCCGGTGTAGATTCTTTTGAAACTAGATCTACGGCCCACTGATTCCTACAAGTTCTCTGACTTATTCATGCAGTTATGGTGTCATTTGTGTATTTGTTATTTATGTTTTTTATATTATTCTTTAATATGGTTTTTTGTTTTTTTTTTGTGCTTTTGGTGTGATCTGTTGACATGCCAAATTTGTTTCTCCTTTATCGACAGAGACAGACTGCAGTGGTGTCAGTCATGTTGAAAATGTCGCTTTTGTAAACGAGTGGAATGCCTTGGCAGAATGTAAGATTGAAGAGAACAGTACAACACTGAACATGACTGGGATGATTTGGATGAATGTCAGATTGAAGAGAAGAGTAGGTTTTCCTTTTTGTGTGGACTGTGAAGATATGCGTGGATGTGGGAGAGGTATTGGACTTTGAAGCACTGCTTTCTCTCAAATGTTACTTTGTGGGTAAGCCTTTCTGTTGGGTGTTAACTTGCTGTAAGTATTTGCAATGTGCTTGTGGCTCTGATATGAATGTGTTGATGAATAAATTTGCTTGTTTCAAGTAGTTTTGACAGACTGAGAATTACATTTATGTTTGTTATTTGAGTAAGCAAAAAGAATCGATGTATTTGTGTGCTTGTCCATCCATGTTTGTGTGTGTGTGTGTGTGTGTGTGTGTGTGTGTGCAAGCTTTATTGCTGGCATTTTCTCACTGAATTTGGCATAATGGTTGATAAATGAACTGGTAAAGTGACCCTCCATTGTGAGAGTATGAACTGCACTATGGATATTAACAGAAAGAGGTTGAAGGTCAATATCATAACAAAGCACAGTAGAAGCTCATTGGCACATTTGAGTACAGGTTTTTGCATCTGTCTCCATTTTTGGAGTTGTAGATTTCTACAGAATTTTGTCAGGGACAGCCCTTTTATTGCCATGGGTTCTTGTACATGCACTAGTCAAATGCTGCACGTGGAATATGTTTTGTTGTTGTTTTTTTTGTTTTGTCTTATCTGAAAAACTAGCACAAAAACCGCCACACAACGTCTGGTAGAGGGGAGATTAAAAAATCTTGGTTCAAGATTTATATGGAACTGAAACCCAAGGATACTTGCTTCCTTGCAAGGCAATACCACTCCACTTGGTACAGTGACCAGGTATAGATATACCTGAATTATTCTGAGCCATTGAACACTTCATCAAAATTGCCGATGGCTGCATTGCTTCGTAAATCGTAATAAACTAGTTATTTAAGTAATTGAATTAAGCAGCTGATCTCGAACAGATTTACCTAGAACCTTCCAGACAGTGCAAGAAGTGTGTGTACCAAATTACAGGTAAAATGATTGAGAATTGAAGACGCGTGTAGCGGTCCATGACATGACTCTGATCAACAGACTGCAGACCAAATTACATACATTTAAAAGGGTGTGCTAAAACGTTGCGATGAAAGGATGGAGTATAATAAACATAGTTTGGTGTCGTATACTGCACCATATCAAACTGATGCAAACCTGGCCTATCGGTTTGCTGCTCTTGGCCAGAATTCTGTGGTAACCCTGTGAAAAAACATCGATTAGGCAGGAAGGTGTGTGTTTGTTTTTTTCGCGGGTTCCGACAATTAAGTGATAGCAGCTTCACTCTGTGGATTATCAGGTTTCGATTGCTACAGTAGCTCTTGATCATGAGTTTGAGAGAAGTAAGCCTGCATTTTGCACACAAGGAGCAAATTTCCATTGTAGGCCTATCAGCAGCCATATTTTCACACACAGGCAGACATAAACATATACACCTCCCCCAACACCACACACACATACATGCACACACATACATACACACTGCTCCCTGTACCACAAGTCCTATCCCAGCCTTCAGGATGGTGATCCTTCAAACACATCAGTCTAAATATTTCAAGAACTTCGCTTACATCATGATTACATACATACATACATACACCTGACGTCACTGCATGGTCCACAGCGTGCAATAATTGATCAGCACACATATACACACACAGCGCACGTGCACACATACACGCACACCTCTGACCTCACTGCATGGTCCACAGCGTGCAATAATCGATCAGTACACGCAAGACAACCCACGTTCATACAAGTAGGTATATCGATGCATGTGTGCATCCAGCCATACGCAGTCATGCAAGACTGCATAAGTAAGCTCGCACAAGCCGTGCATATACTCAGACAATAGATAACGATCGTTCCTCAGAGCTGATGCATGGGTGGTGGTGTGTATATAGTTAACCCCTCGTCCGCTGAACCTTACCGAAAAGAGGTTAGCTTGACATAAATTCAAAGGCCTGTCATCGTTTCAAAGGTGAATTGTCACCAATTTCAATAGCGAAGTATATTATTGTAAGCTATATTTCAAACTGGCGAATTGCATGTAATAGTTTTGCATTGTTCAGTTACATCCTTTGTTGAGGAACGACCAAACAAACTGGAATGGATATATGCCTACATGTTGATCACTGTTTGATTCCGATATCAGACATTATTGTGCCGAATGTTTGTTGCTTTTCATTATCAGTTTTGTTAAGAATGTCGTTAATTTTATGTTATGTTGCTTTTCGTTATCAGTCTTGTTAAGAATGTCGTTAATTTTATGTTCATTATGTGTTTTCTGTTGTTGTTTTCTTTTCTTTTTTCTTTATCAGTCATCAAATCATTATGATTGTAGATATTCAACTGCATGTCGATCAGTCCTTGCAAAGTTTTCAGTTGTATCTAACGACATGGATTACAAGCTTTAGTTTTGTTTACACGTTGTTGCACCACCATCTGTGGATGAAAGGGGGAGAACAGGAAACGTCAGAAAATAAAGGGCACAAACCGCGGCCCTTCCAGCCATTGTCACTGCGCGTTGCAAAACACTTTGACATTTTAACAACCAGCATTACCGTACGGCCTTGAACTATTGGGTCACTTTGATTCTGACCTCTTCGGGTACTAAAGGGGGTGATCCACAAACGGACACTCTTTCGGACAGTCTCATGACAGCGTTATGAATTCCCAAGTAAACCGACCGCGACCCGGAAAATCACGTCAATGCTAGGCAGTATATGACGTCTCATGGATATCAAACGTTCATTTTTTTTCAATTGGACAGGCATACATAGCCGATCATATAGCATATAAGTTGAGCGGTGGCCTAGTGGAAATGCATCTGACTCTGAACAGCGATTGTCCACGGTTTTCGAGTCCATAATTCAAACGGGCGGATTATTACTGTACCAGAGCTTAATTAAGGTGTTTGACGAGTGCTAGTCAGTTGCATGAGGCGATAAACCGAGGTCCCTTGTGCTGATTGCACTTATCTTACGCGAAAGAAATCCACGGCAATAAAAGGGTTGTCCCTGACAAAATACTTTAGAGAAAATCATGTTGACAGTAAAAGAAATTCACTTGCAGACAGAGAAAAGGTAATATGCACCGTGGCGATGCTCTCTACCCGGGCAGAACAGCCCAGTTTTCATAGATATGATCTGTTGTGAGAAAAGTGACACAGCACAACACAGCAGTACACAGCACAACGCAACACAGCACAGCACAGCACAACACAGAACAGCACAACACAACACAGCACAGCACAGCACAACACAACAGAACACAACACAACACACTATCACTTCATTAAACACTGATAATTAATTTTTGTTCGCTTTCTTGGTCTCTGCTTATTCAGTGTTCGCGGCTGCGAATTCTTTGACTGGTGGACAGCTGGAACAGTGGCCTTGTTATTACCTCAGTTATACATACCATGTATCATAGGGTCTTTGGTAATACCTGACCTTGAATCACTAAACACATGCATCAGACGCATGTATTGAACATGTTCGCATTGCACAGTGTTTATCTGTATCTGTATCAGTGATAGTGCTTGATAGTGGATCGCCGCCTTTAGAAGACAGCTTTATTTACAATGTGCAAGCTCTCGTGTGGGGCGGCGCGAACTGTGAAAATTGTCGTCTGGATGTTTCGGAACCCACTTGTTCGGTGTGCAGAACTGGAGTTTGAAATAGTGAATTGTTTTCCGCCGCGAGAAGGAAAGAGAATGGGTGTTATTTTGAAGCCAGGATTGTGTGATTAAAAAAGATAATAGAAACTGTTATTATTTCCTTTTGAAAAGCCGGGAATGTTCAGTGTGTGCAGACTGTCGGCTGCTCATGGTTGGGTGCATGACATCGTCGGCTGACTGAACACGACTGAAAAAAGGTGAGGATTCGTGTCTGTGTTTTGTGTTCGATCGACTGATCCCGTACACCTGGAGATGAAGACGCTGCGCTGTGTCGTGTGTGTGTGTGTGTGTGTGTGTGTGTGTGTGTGCATGAGACTGAGAAAGAGAGAGAGTTTTGTTGAAGGTGAAAGGAAAAGCAACAAGCTTCTTTTCAGCATACCGTACATGAAAGATAGGTTTTAGGTTTATGTGTGCACGAATACTGTTTAAACATGCTTAAGCTGTTCGGATATTGTTCACCCTTCCCTCTAAATGAAAGAACACATCCAGGCAGACATAGCTGTTTGTTTCTGTCTCTCTTTGTCTCTATATCGCTAAATTACAAGGACAGATTGGAAGAATTACCAAAAATATCAGCCCTTGAATGAAAAAAAGAAGAAGAAAAATCACGAAAAAACCCCACATAACAACAAAAACCTAACCAAAACAAAAGAAAGAAACAAACAAAAACGTTTAGATTCTCTTCTCTCTCTCTCTCTCTCTCTCTCTCTCTCTCTCTCTCTCTCTCAAAACCACCCCTGCGGCATCCATGATTTAGGTTGAATGTATCGATAGATAGATAGATAGAGAGAGAGAGAGAGAGAGAGAGAGAGAGAGAGAGAGAGAGAGAGAGAGTTTTGTTGAAGGTGAAAGGAAAGGCAACGAGTTTCTTTTCAACAAACCCCACATGAAAGATAGATCTTTTTTTTCTCAAGGCCTGATTGAGCGCTTTGGGTTAACCTGCTGGTCAGGCATCTGCTTGGCAGATGTGGTGTAGCGTATATTGATTTGACCGAACGCAGTGACGCCTCCTTGAGCTACTGAAACTGATACTGATACTCACATAAGTCAGACAGCAAGGCCGAAGGCGTCCCAGTAAATAACTGTTCACCATAACAAAGAGATGCCCAGGTTACATGAAGAAAACGAACAAAAGGTGTAAAACAAAGCCAAAACCATATCGCCACCCATTTCTCCCATCCAAATGCAAAATCGTCACCAAACCGAACGTACAGTACAGGTTCGTACAGTTTCAGTTTCAGTAGCTCAAGGAGTCGTCACTGCGTTCGGACAAACCATATACGCTACACCACATCTGCCAAGCAGATGCCTGACCAGCAGCGTAACCCAACGCGCTTAGTCAGGCCTTGAGAAAAAAAAAGAAAAGAAAAAACAAACAAACAAACAAACAAAAACAACAACAAAAAAAAACGGGGGAATAAATAATAGATAAGCTTACATAAATAAATAAATAAATAAATAAATAAATGAATAATAATTATAATATAGAAAAAGGTAGTAGTAATAATAATAGTAATACTAATAAAATGATAATAATAAAAAATAAATAAATAAATAAGACAACAATGGTGATAAATAAGCGAATAAATGTAAAATATGAAGACACACACTCACACATACACCCACACATGCATAACAGAAATGCACCAAACATGCAGTTTCACAGATATGAAAGTACAGTCAAATACATATATATATCGTACATTGTTGATGTATTCAAAAGCATGCTAATCACTTCTTATTTACTTGTTTCTTTGTTCTTTATGCTTGGTGTTTAATTTAAATCTTACAGTATTTTGTACACAACGGCCACAAAGCTTACGTTAAAATAGATAAGTATTTTGCATTAGATTTGATATATTGTTTTATTCAGTACTCTGTGACGTATTTCAGGTTGATCATTTTTAATTTTGATTTATGTTATTTGTCAGTACGTCGATCATCTCAGTATGGATATATTTATTATGGTTTTACACACGCGCGCGCGCGCACCCACACACACACGCAATGATGCCATCAAAATATTTCTTTAGATACCAAAAGAAACTCGTGAAATATGAATCTTTGTATGTTTATAATGATAGATGGTAACGATGTTATTGATGAAATAAACTCAGTTTTTACACTATCTGACATGGCTGTACTGGACATTTTGATCCCGTTATCAGTCAGACAAGCTGACAAATTATTAACTTTGATTTTGGCTTCCCCGGCATAAAAAGAAAGCAAACACAAGTGAAAAGGTTTTGTGTAAACATTAGAGCTAATTATTGTCAGGAATGTTTTTTTCAGTGGGGTGTTACTATCAGGTGAAGTGTTGACAATTGTTGATATAACGCGTAGTTTTTTCCCCCCAATATATTGACGCTTGTCGGTGACCATACTTTGTCACAAAAAGAACCCGCCGTTCTGCCCCTTCCCCAACAACCCCCACCCCCGCAACAATTCCCACCACCCCAAAACCCAACTGCTCCAAACCTCCCAGAGTGTCATTGTGTCACGGCGCCTTGACACGCCAAGAGAGAGAGAAAGGAAAGGAAAGGAAACGAAACGAGTTTTTATTTCACGAGGGTAGTGGAGTAAGCACAGCTGCTTTTTATTTATTTATTTATTTTTTACATCCAGCCCTCAGTGGCAAAAAAGAAAGAAAAGCGAAAAAAAAAAAAAAAAGACAAAGCAATGGCAAAACTCTAACACACACACACACACACACACACACACACACACACACACACACACACACACGTAACATTTTACGTGTATGACCGCGTTTTGTTTATTTACCCCGTCAAGCAGGCAGCCATACACTGTTTTCGGAGGTGTGCATGCTGGGTATGTTCTTGTTTCCATAATCTACCGAACATGATATTTAACGTGCGTATTTGATCTTCTGCGCGCGTATACACATGAAGGGAGTTCAGGCACTAGCATCTCTGTACATATGTGGACCTGGGAGATCGGAAAAATCTCCACCCTTAACTCACCAAGTGAGACGGGGATCGAACTCTGGAAACTCGGGCGAGGACCCAGTGCTTTAACCATTTAACCACCGCACCCATAGTATATTTCAACACCATAATCACTTTTAGAATATGTATGTAGCCGTGTTACCCGAGTGGTATATAAGGGGACGGTACAAAAGAACTAACTTTACTGAATTCAATGATAGACAAGGATAGACAAGAATCCCCGCCACAGGCCAGAAACATAGAGGCCAGTCACAAAAGGGTTTTTAGTGATACGTAGCGAGATGTCAGCCTCTGGGACAACGCACGCACACACACACACACACACACACACACACACACACACACACACACACACACACACACACACACACACACTGCTTGCGACACGGCAAAAGAGAGAGAGAGAGAGAGAGAGCGCAGGCTCTCTAGTCAGAGACTGACAAGGTAGAAAGTGGCGTCGCCGACAGGATAAGATCCATCACAAGATTGACCCAAAATCATTCTCTTAATGTTTTAGTTCTTTTATGCAAATTAAATCCATCCCTAAACCACAGCCCTTTACCACCAAGTGTACTTTGTCACAACTTGGCGCTGTGAGCAAGGATGTGTTAAGTCTGTAAATCTCTCTTAATAATTTTATGCACTCCACCGCTAACTCTATCACGTGTAGAATGTACTGCAGTCAATATTCTTGGAGAACAGTCAGTACTGTTGATTTAAGGCGAAGAACAGAGAAAGAAAAAGCAAAGAAAGAAACCAGAAGGAAAATAGGAAGAAGAGGACGGAGGAGGAGAAGACTTGCTACAAAAGGAAGAAAAAAACACGACGAAGTTTCAGTAGCTCAAGGAGGCGTTACTGCGTTCGGACAAATCCATATACGCTACACCACATCTGCCAAGCAGATGCCTGACCAGCAGCGTAACCCAACGCGCTTAGTCAGGCCTTGAGGAAAAAAAAAAGAAAGAAAAAAAGGTGAATGAATAATAGATAAGCGTACATAAATAAGTAAATAAATCAATAAATAATAATTATAATATATAAAAAGGGGTAGTAGTAATAATAATAACAATAATGATAAATAAATAAATAAATCCGAAGAAGAAGTGTAGGCTGCGTTAAGAATTGATGCCTGTCTGCATTTTCCGCTTGAAAAACTCCATGCAAGATACGCCGGGCTATATATACTCGGTGTTTCTTAAATATCTTTTGTTCACGACATTTTTAGAACTGATGCCTGTCTGCACTTTCCGCTTGAAAAACTCCGTCCAAGATGTGATTATAAGGTTGGCATTTTTGTATCTTGTGTGTTTGCTCCATGTCTCCTTGGGGAGACCACTCACTATCTCCCCCCCCTCCCAATATCCGTCTCTCTGCTTCTACCTCCGACCCCCCCCCCCACGCCCCTCTCTCTCTCCCTGTTTGTTACCCCCGACCCCCACCAACAAAATTTCTCTGTCTATCCCCCTTTCTCCTGTCTTTCCGTCTCTGTCTTAGTCTGTCTGCCATGTCATTCGGATGAGACGATAAACCAAGGTCCCGTGTGCTAGCATGCACTTAGCGCACGTAGAAGGACCCAAGGCAACAAAAGGGTTGTTCCTGGCCAAATTATGTAGAAAAATCCACTTCGATAGGAAAAAAACCCAAATAAAACTGCACGCAGGAAAAAATACAATGAAATGGGTGGCGCCTGGGGAGAGCAGCCCGAATTTCACACAGAGAAATCTGTTGTGATAAAAAGAAATACAAATACAAATGTCTCTATTTGTTTATTTCTGTCTGTCTTGCTTTCCTTATGTCTCTACCTCTCACGGTATTTCCCCCTGCTCTCTCTCTCACTCTCACTCTCTTCCTCCACCTTCCTCCCGCCCACTCTCTTTCCCCCTCCCCACTCTCTCCCTCTCCCTGTCTCCCCTCTCTACACCTCCCTTTCTCTCTTCCTCCCCACCTTCAGGGCAAAAGCGGTGCAGAATGCACACACTGACACCCACACACACACACACTGTTGAACCACAGATCTCCGGACAGAGTTAACTTGGGTTGTGCCTCGCATGTGTGTGTGAAAAGTTTGAATTGAAAAGCTCTCATGCCAGGGTGCACTCACTTTAAAAAAAATTCTTTCTTCTCTCTCTCTCTCTCTCTCTCTCTCTCTCTCTCTCTCTCTCTCCGGCTTTTCTTTCTTTCTATTTTGAATTCAAGGCACTCATGCACGGGTGTATTCTCTCTCTCTCTCTCTCTCTCTCTGTGTGTGTGTGTGTGAATGCGGCGCGCGCGTGTTGAGGGGCAAGGTAAGGGAGCTAAACAGGAGTAGTAAATAACCAAGCTACCCTCTGCCCCCCTTCCCCAAAGCATTCTCCCCCCCACCTCTCCTCCCCAAACCCCTCTCCCCTTTCACACCGACAGGCCCACGATTGGGTCTTCCTGTCCATGGCCCGCCGTGTAATGTAATGTTATACAATGATGCAGGCCGGGTCATGCACACTTCTCCACCATCTTCCTTCCTCCCGCTTGCACAGACCCTACCTCCCACCCAATACCCCCCACCCCCGATGTAGAATTCCCTCCCTCCCTTTTCTCTCTTGTCGCCTGTTTCTTCTGAGATTCGCCGAACCGTGCAAAGCAGGGAACACAGTTTTTTTGGTTAAAAAAAAAATAAAAAAAAGTTTTTGAACAGGGTATTGAAATAGTAGAGAGAACGGGGAAGGGAAGGGATGGAGAGAGAGAGAGAGAGAGAGGGGAGACAGAGACAGGGAGACAGAGAGATTTTCTGTTCCTTGTGTTTACGCGCACGAGCACCCCCATTCACATGACACGCGCTGTCTATCTCTGTCTCTCTCTCTCTTTCTGCGTTTCAGTAATCCACGCACGTTTGCGCATACACATACACATACACGAAACACGCCCGCGAGCTTTTCACCCAGAAAATTTACCATAGTTTGGACTTACACAAAACTATAATCCTCCAAAGCCCGAGGTGTGCAAAAACTGTCTGCAAAATCCCAACACAACTCACTAATCCTGAACAAAGCCAGGTAGACGATAACAGAGTACTGCCTCAGTGCGCGTGGGAGGCACGGGAGAAGGGGGGTTCCACTTATGCGGTCTGTCACTCCCCAGCCCCTTCCTCTTGCCTCCTCCACCCCTACCCACCCTTACCACACCTCCCTCCCCTCCTCCCACCCCCGCACTTCCAAGGGCTATTCGTCATGAGTGAAAGGAGCGTGGCAAACAAAAAGGACGCCCCCGTAATATAGGAGCCGTCTCATTGAAGCCAATCACGAGCAAGGCAGAACTGTACAATGGTAACGAATGATTGTGTGAGTCGATTCAATTTTTGGCTCAGCAAGAAAAGCTTGTGGTTGCCTGAGTATAGTAGATGGGAAGGAAGCAGAGAGAAAGTGGAAGAGATGGGTAGATAGGAGTGTGGAGGAACGAACCGAGAGAGTGTAAGAAAGAGGACGGAGAGGAAACACACACACACACACACACACACACACACACACACACACACACACTCACACACTCACACACACACACACACACACACACACACTCACACACACACACACACACACACACACACACACACACACATACACGACACACATACACACACACACACATATACACCACACACACACACACACACACACACTCACACACAGAGAATTCCTGCTGTGCCAGACATGTTGTCAGTCGACACCTGTACAGGTTAAGGATCTGTCTTTTCTCAAGCTTGGGGGGAGAAAGGCAGAAGTGAAAGCCCTCTCCCTGTTTGAGGGGGCGTACTAACTTCCTGGCTGGCAAAGATTATTTATTCCGACTGGAATGAGCAGATAAATGGACGGAGAAAAGGGGGTGGACAGTTAGTCAACCCAATGACTTCCCTCCCTCTCCCTTCCATAACTTTATTGAATTTTCATCTTTCTCTCCCGGAGTCTTCTCCTATGTTAACGTTCACCACCCACACCACCCACACCACACCACACCACACCACACAACACCACACCACTCACCCCGTGGGTGCGGTTGGTAAGTATCCCTTTGTGTTTGCCCCCGAAAACGGAGCATGGCTCCCTACATGGCGGGGTAAATATGGTCATGTACATAAACGCCCACGAACACAGAAGAAGAAGAAGAAGGAGGGGGAAGAGGAGGAGAAGAAGAAGGAGGAGGAGGAGAAGAAGAAGAAGAAAAAGAAGATTGATTGGTTGAATCTTTAATGGGTAAATAATTAGGCGCGGTAAAGGCCTTTTTACAATTCTGCCCATTTAACGACAAAACAAAAGTAAATAACGGCAAAAAACATAGAAATAAAGAAATAAAATGAAACGAAATAAAATAATAAGAACGACGAATAAGAATAGTAAATGGAATAGTCTATTAAAGGTAACAAAGCAATGAAAAGAACGATTGGTGCATTATCATGTACGTACGTACTTACACACACATACACATACACACACACACCGCACACAATAAAACAAGCAAACAAAGACTGAAGAAGAAGAGGTAAAGATGATCATGTACTTAAGAGCCCACTCGTACTGTATGCGAGTGAACGTGGGAGTTGCAGCCCACGAACACAACAGAAGAAGAAGAAGGAGGAGGAGGTGGAGGATGAAAAGGAGAAGAAGAATAAGAAGAAAAAGAAGAGGAGGAGGAGAAGAAGAAGGAGGAGGAGGTGGAGGAGGAAAAGGAGAAGAAAAAAAAAAAAAAGAAGGAGGAGGAAGTAGAAGAGAAGAAGAAGAAGGAACCCTTTGTATTTACGTTGTTGTATCGGAGTTTCCATGTAAGCTGAGAACATGCAGACAGATCCCCCCACCCCCACCCCACCCCGACCCCCCAATTCCCCCGACCCCCTCCTCACTCCCCACCCTTTAGAGTGGCTGGTTATTATCGGAACATCCTCTTTGTGTTTTTGTGTTTACCTCCTTGCACCGAAGTCTACATGTCAGCTGAGATAATGCACTGAGACTGTTCAGTCTTTTCAGACCACGTTACCTTCACCCAGGCCCGTTGACCCCGCCCCAATATGGCTTTTGTTTGATTTCTGCGACGGGCGCAATAGCCGAGTGGTTAAAGCGTTGGACTGTCAGTCTGAGGGTCCCGGGTTCGAATCACGGTGACGGCGCCTGGTGGGTAAAGGGTGGAGATTTTTACGATCTCCCAGGTCAACATATGTGCAGACCTGCTAGTGCCTGAACCCCCTTCGTGTGTATATGCAAGCAGAAGATCAAATACGCACGTTAAAGATCCTGTACTCCATGTCAGCGATGGGTTATGGAAACAAGAACATACCCAGCATGCACCCCTCCGAAAACGGAGTATGGCTGTCTACATGGCGGGGTAAAAACGGTCATACACGTAAAAGCCCACTCGTGTGCATACGAGTGAACGCAGAAGAAGAAGAAGAAGAGAGTTTGATTTCTGCAAGCTGTTTTTTAAAAAAAATTTCTTCTTTTTTTTCAAAAAAGTTTATTATATTTATTGAAAAAAAGCAAAACAAAACAAACCAAAGAAACTTATGATACACTGACGTAGTAAAACATGAATAAACTAAGACTTCTTGGGTTACAGTGCAGGCAGACAACTGTCTTTTTATTTTTATTTATGAGAAAAAAACAAACGACAAAAACTTGTCACACACTGACGTAGAAAAGCATGAACACGCTGACTCCTTCTTGGATTACAGTGCATGCAGACAATTGTCTGATTTCTCGATGTGTGTGTGTGTGTGTGTGTGTGTGTGTGTGTGTGTGTGATTGTGCGCGCGCGCGCACGTAGTCTTGTATAAAAGCACAAACGAACAGTTGCAGCTTTTCCAAAACCGAAATGGAATTTCTCTGTTTAAATTACACCTGACGTTCATAAAGATTTTCATGTTTCATAAAACTGATGGGTTTGTTTACGAAAAAGCTCACCACACGACGACGTTTCTTGTCTGAGTAATCACACACACACACACACACACACACACACACACACACACACACACACACACACACACACACACACACACACACAGAGTGGGTTAACATCTAAAGGTGTTATACCTCATTTAGTGCGTGGTATCAGGTGATGGGAGTAACACCTGTTCCGAACAGTGCCAGGTGCTAATTCGATCAGCAGCAGTCCCTAGGATTAGAGTTTTGTTGATGCATTTTGGGAGGGGTTCTAGGGGAACGGGGGCAGTAAGACAGGGTGGGAATTAAAGTGTGTTCGGGATTACAGAAGGGGGGTGACGGAGGGGAGAGAGGAAGGGAGGGGAGAGAAAGAGAGGAGAGAGAGAGAGAGAATGATTACGCGAGTGTGTATGTGATTCATACAAATTTGAACCTTTGGAGGATTAGCCAGTTTGCATTCTTTATTCGCTTTCTCGCCCAGATATGTATCATTGTAAAGCTTATTATTTTGTGTCGTTATTTGTCTCTTATTGATAAAATCGACCGAGAACACTGATTTTCAAAACAATGAAAAAAGACTTTCAAAACTGTCTCGTATACTGTCGGCAGCTCCAAATATTATTGTCATTGTTGAAAAAAAAAAAAAAAGTCGACAAAAATTTACACAATATGGTCGTCTCTCTGATGCTACTCCGCCTCCTTGCCTTAATCCCTCTCTTCCTCCGCCCAAACATCCCCCCCCAACTGGTAGGGCGTACACACACCCTTTGTATTATCGTAATGTCCCATTGTGCATTGTGTTCTTATATCAAAACGGAATGAGTCAGATATTGCATTGTGTACATGGTACTTTATATTGCATTGTGTATCCTGGTAAAGAAAAATGATGCCCGCACAAGAACCAGATGCAGTATTTAAAAAAAAAAAAGTTCATAGATACAGAATAGTTCATCACACGGCATTTTATACTTTCGTGGCGCCCGCACAAGAACAATCAGATGTAGTATTTAAAAAAAGTTCATGGATCTCTGTCTATACAGAACAGTTCGTCACAAGCATTTTATAATATTGTGGCGAAGTTTTATTTGATCTAATCATTCACAGTGTAGGGGACCGCAGGTGCAAAAACCTAAACGTTCTTCAATCTCCAGCACACCTTGTATGCATTATACCGTGCCATGGAGGTATATGATATGTTCCAAGTAAGTTCCAGCCGAAATCTGCTTCCTCGTAACCATAAAATCCCAAGACACGTGGCGGGGAGCAAAATGTGAGTGGACTAAAATCGCTGACTGGCAGGCTGGATAAACTGTGATTGTTGTTTTCTTATCTCGGCGACGCACTGTGCGGTTCAAGGCCACTTGTCGTAACATGTTTTGGCAAAGTTAGCCTCAGTGTACCAACCACCCCCAAATCAACGGCAACAAACAAAACAAGAAAACACACACACACACACACACACACACACACACACCACAAAAAGCAGCAACATCAACAAAACCAACAATCCCCCGCCCCAAAAAACAAAACAAAACAAACAAGAGAGGCAAGGCCTTCAAGACTCACTTGTGATACACTTTAATAAAAAAAAAATCCAAGCTTTTTATATATTGAGTATAATTTCAAAATGTAATGTTTAAGATGAGAAAGATCAGTTTAAAGCAAATTAAGTCCCCTAGTATTAATTACAGAGTAATTTCCCTTTTTTACTATCTGCACCAAAACGTTTGCAAAATAAAACTTCCATGCTTAGCAAAGGAAGTTCCTGTTTTAACAAAAAATGATAATAATGACTGCTCTTGTTGTTGTGTCAGAATATCAGATCAAAGTGCCAAGTTTAGAGAATACAAAAAATATAATATAACAGTAAATGCAGTTTGCATATAATTAGGCTTCATTTTTTATTTTTTTGTGCCCATCCCATAGGTGCAATATTGTTTTAAACAAGATGACTGGAAAGAACTGAATTTTTCCTATTTTTACGCCTAATTTAGTGTCAACTGACAAAGTATTTGCAGAGAAAATGTCAATGTTAAAGTTTACCACGGACACACAGACACACACACACACACACACACACAGACAACCGAACACTGGGTTAAACATAGACAAAACAAACAAGCAAGCAAACAATAAGAACCAAGAAAACCCCCAAACTTGCCCAGAAGTCAAAAGTCGGATGAAAGTAAACAGACTAAAAGAGACTCACGTTCCAAGTTAAAGCCATATGTATTCACCATGTTTAGGCTTTTTCTTAAACTGGAGATAAAGATCTCCGAGTCAGTGATAAAGTTATTTTCCTTTTGTCATCACAGCTGTCATTCCTCTGTGACGGAACAGTGACAAAGGCACTCTCAGAGTGCCTTAATCGTCATCACTACTAGCTGTCATTCCTCTATGAAGGAACAGAGGCACTCTCAGTGTTCCCAAATCGTTATCACTGTCAGCTGTCATTCCTGTGTGAAGGAACAGAAGCACTCTCAGAGTGCCTTAATCGTCATCACTACTAGCTGTCATTCCTGTGTGAAGGAACAGAGGCACTCTCAGTGTTCCCAAATCGTTTCCGTCAACTGTCATTCCTCTGTGAAGAAACAGAGGCACTCTCAGAGTGCATAAATCGTTATCACTGTCAGCTGTCATTCCTGTGTGAAGAAACAGAAGCACTCTCAGTGTGCATAAATCGTTATCACTGTCAGCTGTCATTCCTGTGTGAAGAAACAGAAGCACTGTCAGTGTGCATAAATCGTTATCACTGTCAGCTGTCATTCCTTTGTGAAGAAACAGAGGCACTCTCAGAGTGCATAAATCGTCATCACTTTCAGCTGTCATTCCTCTGTAACGGAACAGAAGCACTCTCAGTGTGCATAATAAATCGTCATCACTGTCAGCTGTCATTCCTCTGTAACGGAACAGAAGCACTCTCAGTGTTCCCAAATCGTTTCCGTCAACTGTCATTCCTCTGTGAAGAAACAGAGGCACTCTCAGAGTGCATAAATCGTTATCACTGTCAGCTATCATTCCTCTGTGATGGAACAGAGGCACTCCCAGTGTGCATAAATCGTTATCACTTTCAGCTGTCATTCCTCTGTAACGGAACAGAAGCACTCTCAGTGTGCATAATAAATCGTCATCACTGTCAGCTGTCATTCCTCTGTAACGGAACAGAAGCACTCTCAGTGTGCATAATAAATCGTCATCACTGTCAGCTGTCATTCCTCTGTAACGGAACAGAAGCACTCTCAGTGTTCCCAAATCGTTTCCGTCAACTGTCATTCCTCTGTAACGGAACAGAAGCACTCTCAGTGTTCCCAAATCGTTTCCGTCAACTGTCATTCCTCTGTGAAGAAACAGAGGCACTCTCAGAGTGCATAAATCGTTATCACCGTCAGCTGTCATTCCTCTGTGATGGAACAGAGGCACTCTCAGTGTGCATAATAAATCGTTATCACCGTCAGCTGTCATTTCTCTATGAAGGAACAGAGGCACTCTCAGTGTTCCCAAATCGTTATCACTGTCAGCTGTCATTCCTCTGTGAAGGGACAAAGGCACTTTAAATATGCATAAAACCTCGCGCACACGGGCACACTTAGTGTGTATCAGTTTCTAGCTCGTTCGCTTAAGACAGGCACAGTACCCGAGTGGTTAAAGCGTTTGTCTTTCAGTCTGAGGGTCCCGTGTTCAAATCTTGGTAACGGCGCCTGGTGGGTAAAGGGTGGAGATTTTTCCGATCTCCCAGTTAACATATGTGCAGACCTGCTGGTTCCTGAACCCCCTTCGTGTGTATACGCAAGCAGAAGATCAAACGCACACGTTGTAATCCAAGTTAGTGTTCGGTGGGTTATGGATCAAGAACATACCTAGCATGCACACCCCCGAAAACAGAATATAGCTGCTCAAATGGCGGGGTGAATAAAACAGAACGGTCATACACGTTAAATGTTACATGTCTGTCTGGGTGTGTATGTGTGCGTGCCTGAAATCTGACTAAATGACACAGGAAACGAATGACGAGCGCTCAATGGCAGCCGTCAGTCGCCTCTACCCGCAGGTAGGCAGCCAGTTGTGAAAATGATCTCGAGTTTGTAAAGCGCTTAGAGCTTGGTCTCCGACCGAGGATAGACGCCATATAAGTGTCGATATCATCATCATCATCATCGATCATCATCATCAGTGGTTGTGCATCGGAGTCCATGACAGATGCACAGACATACAGATGGACGGACGGACGGGAGAAAACGATTAATCATTCCAAAGAGACGGACACTGAGGCCGAAACATAGGTGTACTCCTCCCCACCATGTATGGAGCCAGACGTATTACTATATACTGTTGTACTTTCAAAAGTTTTGTTGGTTGGCCCACCTCACGAGCGAAACATGCTTGGCACGAATGTCTGTTTCGGGAAGGGTTGTGTGGGTTTTTTTGTTGTTTTTTTGGCGTGGCCCAGTGCCACTGGCGAGCGTGTGCAAAGAGAAAGGAAAGCAACATATTTTTTATTTTATTTTTTATTTTATTTTTTTTCCCAGTTGACCCACCGCAGCGAACAAACACGGGCAGATGCGTCCCTTGCTGCGTCTTTTCTTTCTGTCTTCTCCTCCTCCTCTTTCTCTCCTTCTTCCGCTCCTCATTCACCGTCTCATTCTCCTATTTGTTGTTGTTGTTGCTCTTTTTCTTCTTCTCCAACTTCTTCTACATCCCCTTGATGATGATGTTGTTGTTGTTGTTGTTGTTCTGTTCCCTTCTCTTCCCTTTTTAATTTTTTTTTTATTCCTCCTCTTTCCCTCCTCCTCCCTCTTATTCTTCCTTCCTTCCTTTCTTTCTTTCATTCTTCTACCCTTCCCTTCTCCAATTTCACCCAGCCGTTTTTTTCCCCTTCTTTGTGTGTTCTTGTATTTCCGTTACTCTCTGTCTGCCTCTGTGTCTCTGTCTGTCTGTATCTGTCTCTCTTTGTGTCCGTGTCTATGTCTCTGTTCCTCCCTCTGTCACTCTCGCTCTGTGTGTGTGTGTATGTCTGTGTCTGTGTGTCTGTGTTGTGTAATGACTATATTCTTGTGTGTGTGTGTGTGTGTGTGTGTAATGACTATATTCTTGTGTGTGTGTATATAATATATATATATATATATATATATATATATATATATATATGTGTGTGTGTGTGTGTGTGTGTGTGTGTGCTTGCTTGCTTGCTTGTGTTTTTGCACCTATTCATTTCACATCGTCTGCCGGCTTCCGTCTCACAGCCTACAGGCCACCCCCATCCCTCCTCCACTCCCTGTCTAAGAGAAGCTGGATCGATAAGATTCCATGTGTAAGTTAAGAACAGAAATCTCACGTAAAAGCAAAAAGCCAAAGGAACCAAGGTGGTGGGGGCGTGTGGGGTCTTCAAATGGATGGTAAAATAAAAGACAAAACGACAGCTACACACACACACACACACACACACACACACACACACACACACACACACACACACACACACACACACAGTGTTAAAAAAATTAAATGTTTAGTAATACACAGGGATGGAGGGAGAGAGAGACAGACAGAGAGAAGGAACAGAGAGGGTGATTCAATTACCTAAAAAATTCTAATAAAAACAACAACAGCAGCAACAACAACAACAAACGAACTAAAAACAAAACAAAACAAAAAAACCACCACCACAAGACACACACGCACATACAATAATGGTAAAGAATGATTAACACCGCATTTTTAGATTAAAAACAAACAACGTAACTTAACAACAGCAACAAAATGGGTCACACTGTTGACACATGTCATGTGTCCACACACACACACACCCATGCGCACACAACCACTCCTGTCTGTCTCACCATTACATGCTCGGAAACATATGCACACACACACACACACACACACCACACCACACCACACCACGCCCCCCCCCCACCCCCCACACACACACATTACCACCCACCCACACAACCACGTACAGTCAGTTTATCCATCTTCTCTTCCACAGACACACACCCACAACCGGATTGCCCATCCAAACACTCCTTGATTTACATATTATGAACGTGATATACACCCATTCGGCAAGAGACAATATGGAAATGTACTACTGTAGGCACAACACAAACCGAAAATAGCATGATGTGGGTGGGTTGAATGCTTTGAGCATGTTTGCAAAGTTTGCCAACGCCCCTTATCCTCTGGTCTAACGCATGCACGTATACTGTACTCCTTCTCATATGCATACAGAAACACTACACACACACACACACACACACACACACACACACACACACACACACACACACACACTCTCTCTCTCTCTCTCTCTCTCTCTCACACACACACACACACTCACACACACACATACACACTCACACTCACACTCACACACATACTGACTCGCGCACACACACACAGACACACACACGCAGACACACACACATACACACACACACGCACACACGCATATGCTCAGAAAAGCACACACACACACACACACACACACACGGTGTGTGTGTGTGTGTGTGTGTGTGTGTGTGTGTGTGTACGCATGAGCCAAAGTAAATAGTGAAGTGGTGAGATGCTTTGAGACGGCACTGACCTACCTATTAAAACTTACTGGGAAGTGACCCATGGAAAAATTTGACTCCTTGAGTGCCACACACACACACACACACACACACACACACACACACACACACACACACACACACACGTGGACAAACTACAGTTTGAGTGATCCCCAATTAAAATATCGCTAAAAAAACTCAAATGCTCCCCAATAAGATGCAGTCATAGCACTTTCAAGTTTAAAAAACAAAATCAATGAGAGAGGCTCCATACACAATTTCATCGTATATCGCTTTGAAACGATCACTGCAAATGCAAATACTTTTCGTAATTTCACAGATTCACACAGTATAATTAGATTAAACAGACGAAATTGGAAGAACTCGTCACTGTAATAAAAAATGTTAGATGATTAAAGGTATGTATAACAATAAGTTTGTTTTTATTTGAGAGAGAGAGAGAGAGAGAGAATTACGTATCAAATACTGCTGGCTGAGGAAGCTGTCATGTGTTTCAGTTTTTGTTTGTTCCCTTTTCTCAACATCCCTTCCCATCTTTCTTTCTTTCTTTAGTTCTCTTTTGTGTGTGTTATATTTCTTCATTTTATTTGTGAATTGTTTATTTATTAAAATTTTTTTTTGGGGTCTATTTCTATCTTTGGCGAAATGTGTTTTAGTTGTTTCTTTATTCTTTCTCTCTTTCCATCAGTATTTTTTTTCATTCTCTCTCTCTCTCTCTCTCTCT